>NC_135959.1:21430219-21801651 GCF_053455715.1 Rhinoraja longicauda
AAGATCCTCTCCAACTTTTATAAATGCGCCACAGAAAGTATTCTGATGGGATGCAACTGAGGCTGGTATAGCAACTGCTCTACTCTTGGCTACTTGAACATGTACAGTAGATAATGCTGAATATTGTTCAGTCCATCATAGGTGAAGGATGTCTGCTATCCTTCCCTTTCATTCCCTTTTCTCTCTTCTACCTTCTGGGAGAAGATACTGGAGCCTGAAAACCCAGAAGAACAGCTACTTCCCCACTGCTATCAGACTCCTGAACCAATCAACCTTCTAACACTCCTTTCCCAGAGGTGCTGCCATGTCCTCTTATCCTGAACTCAACCACATTCGGCCATTCCGCTATTACATGTCAAAAGTCAAGAGTGTTTATTTGTAATATGTCCTGAAATCGAACAATGGAATTCTTTGTACTGTTTCAGATTGCACTACAATTCTGCTGTTTTGCATTCACCGTTGTATTCATTGTTGCATTTATTGTATATATTGTTTACCCTGTGAGTTTCGGACAAATCAGGAATTTTTACTCTACCCCCAGTGTATTTGACAATAAACTAACGTGAGAACTGAGATCAGATTCCCTAGGATTGTGAAAGGCGCTGTTGAACATTTTATGTGCAATAAACAAACAAAATATGTTTTGGAGTGTCTGAAAGTCTCTCTGAGAGACAGGTTTATCCACAATTTAATTGCTATAATTTTTTTCTCTATTTGCAGAGGGTTCAACTCTGTTAATGACCTCACTGGAACAAACATAGGCATCACTATAATAATGATGAGCTCAGCTTCCTATGATAACTTTCATCTCTCCGTCTCTTTCAATTTGTTGGTTCAGTGCTAACAGGGGGATCAGGAGATCAACGTATATAAGGATTAATAAATGAATATGTTTGATGTGATACCCATCCATAACTGGTTAGGCTGTGACCAGTAGCAGCTTGCTCTGCTCCTTAAGCCTACAGATGTTAGTTGTATTTATTTTCCATTTACAGGGCTGCCCATCTCCATTTACTGTTGGGAAGGTGGTGACGATTAGTAGTTGTTCTGGTGAAGGTGCTCCCACGGTGCTACTGGGAGAGGTTTAAGCTCAGCAATGATGAAATTATTGGAATATATTTTAAGTTCAGTATGGTGTACCACTTAGAAGAGAATCTGAATGGGTTGTATTGCCTTGTGCTTCTTCTTGCCCCTGACTTGGGCTTTAGACGTTGGAAGTTTGGGAGGTATTGGCAAAGTAGCTAGATGTGGCTGCAGTACATTTGGTAAGTAATGCACATTGCAATCACTGTGCGCCCATGGTAGAGAGAATGTGTGTTTGGGTAATGGATGGAGTTTCAATCTTTCGGCTTTCTCAGAAATATCGTTGAGTCCTCAAGTTTTGTACTTAACCAGGCAAGCAAAGAACACTCCATCACATTCTAGTGGTGCTTTGTTGATGTTGCCTCCTACTGCAAGATACCCAGCTTATGACTTGCTGTTGTAGCTGCAGTATTAGACGATTGTTGAGTTCTTAATCAATAGTGACCCCCAGGGCATAGATTATGGGAGAGTTTGTGATTATAGTGCATTGATTATCAAAGGACTGGAGTCTTGGCATTGTTGTCAGTGCCAATTGGTATTGATCAGGAGCCAGAGCTGGAGGAACACAAACATCTCAGAGATCTGCAGGGGTTACAGAGATGGATGGGTATGTAATCTTTGGAGTGATTTGATATAAACATTGAGAGATACTAACGTAGTGGTATGAAAGACACAATGAAATGGATACTGTTTTAAGAGAGGGAACCAACGCCTTCGAAACAGTGAAGAGAAAGGAGGTGAGGAATAGGTAGTATCAGATAATAACTAATGACTTTGGCCAACCAAGAGTTGATGAGCAGTTTATAAATGTACAGTTCTCAACCAGCAAAGCAGTTGAAAATATCATCCTCTCTGGATCAGCCCATCTTTTAAAGGTTTTTGGTCTGCTTCATCAGGCCACTGCTATAAAAGGAGTCTGAGGTACATTTTAGCCTTCCAAAACTGTTCACCAGCTGGGTGACAATTCTAACTGACGATGTGCCAGTCTATTGGGTCAAGGCCACTGTATCCTACAGATTAATAGGTTTTGTTCATTAATTGTATTTTAATTCTTGCTAAAGTCTCCATGGAGATATTTGCAGATATATCTGGAAGATGGTTTCACCTTAACTGGACCCGAGGTGAGTTAATGACAAATTATACCACCCACAGCTCAATCTATGAATTAATGGCACAAAGTAATGTTAGGCTTCAAGGGCATTTGAATTACAGTACCTTGCAGTAAATAGTGGAACTCTCTCCTGGTTTACTCTCTTCATCACATTGCAGAAATTGCTGATCTATCTTTTCCAATGTTTCCTATGAAACAAAATCATCATTGGTATGATGCCATGAATTAATCACAAATTTACAATGGAAATTGATTTTAGAAATTCACTGTGAAAATGTTTGTAAAGCTGCAGCTTACTCTCATTCGACGTGCTGTTCTATTTCCCTCTGGTGGAAAAGATTAAAGGTTAATATATTTGATGTGTTTAAGGATCTAGATTAGAAATCGGGTCACAAGTGCAACTCATGTGTTTTGGTGGTGAATGAATGCTGGATCCTGCTCTTCCATATGATTCCTATGCTCTAAAGTTACCTTTCCATACTCCCTGTTCATCTGTTCACTGATATTATTCATACTTTGTGCAGACTTCCCATTGTGAGTTCCTTATTAGTTTCTCAGCTGTAGTGGTGGGTCTTCCAGGCATAAAGAACATTGGAGGCAGAATAAAGCAAAACCACTCATAAACAGCAAGAGTTCCTCATAGGATTTGACAGCTGGCTAAGCCATGCCGTTCAGCTCAGTTGACTGTCAAATCTGCCAAAAATCCTGAACGTTCCTGAATCAGAATTATAAAACACTAAAATATAAAGCAAATAAAATGAGAAATTCAAATAAAATGAGAAATTATAAATTAACCTGCAGAGTTCCTCTCCTTCAAATAACGAGATCTGTTGTTTTACCAAACGTAGACTGGGCGATCGTTTGCTGAACACCTTCGCTCAGTCCGCCTAAACCCACCTGACCTCCCGGTTGCTAAACACTCTAATTCTCCTTCTCTTTCCCACACGGACCTTTCTGTACTAAATCTCCTCCATTGTCAGAGTGAGGCTTAATGCAAACTGGAGGAACAGCATCTCATATTTTGCTTGGCCAGCTTACAGCCCAGTGGTATGAATATTGATCTAACTTCAAGTAACTTCGGCATTCCCTCTGTCTCTATCCCTCCCCCACCCAAGTCGCACCAGCTTCTCGTTTTCACCCAACAAAACAGCTAACAATGGCCTGTTTCCTTTATCATTGTTATCTTTTTGCATATCTTTCATTCATTGTTCTATATCTCTCTACATCATCGTCTATGTCTCTCGTTTCACTTTCCTGTGACTTTCAGCCTGAAGAACGGTCTCAACCTGAAACGTCACCAATTCCTTCTCTCCAGAGATGCTGCCTGTCCCGTTGAGTTACTCCAGCTTTTTGTGTCTATCTTCTGTTGTTTTACAACTAGATTGAACCTGGAACAGATTCAGCAGATTCCCTGGTGTACGTGGAATTGATGAGAGAGCGGGCACTTCATCAGTTCCACGTGGCAAGCTTGGTGTGGCTTGGGAGAATCCCCACTATAATGGGCCATCAACATCACAAATCTCAATAACAGAAGAGGTTGACAACTTCTGTATGAATGGACTAATACTTTATTGTCACATATGACAAGTCACAGTGAAATTTCTTGCTTGCATACCTAAGGCATCCAATAGTCCCCACATAAAGGGCACTGACAAATGTTGTAAGACAGAGTGTGCATCTGAACTCAAAGCTAACTTTATACGTCATCATATCATATCATCATATCATATATATACAGCCGGAAACAGGCCTTTTCGGCCCACCAAGTCCGTGCCGCCCAGTGATCCCCGTACATTAACACTATCCTACACCCACTAGGGACAATTTTCACATTTACCCAGCCAATTAACCTACATACCTGTACGTCTTTGGAGTGTGTGAGGAAACCGAAGATCTCGGAGAAAACCCACGCAGGTCACAGGGAGAACGTACAAACTCCTTACAGTACAGCACCCGTAGTCAGGATCGAACCTGAGTCTCCGGCGCTGCATTCGCTGTAAAGCAGCAACTCTACCGCTGCGCTACCGTGCCGTCAAATTATTTTATTTTCCTCTTGTTTTTATTTATATTTCAGACTCTTTTATTGTGTACATTTCTGGCCGCCCTGCTGCAGGAAGGATGTCATTAAAATGAAAAGGTTGCTAAAAAGACTTACGATGATGTTACCTGGTCTGGAATGTTTGCATTTTAAGGAGAGAGGGGATAGGCTGGGAATTTTTATTTCTGGGGTGTAGGAGAGATAGATTACCTTATAGAGGTATCTAAAATCACGAGGGGCATAAATAAGGTGAATTGTCACAGTATTTTCCCAAGGCTAGGGGAGTCTAAAACATGCGCTTAAGATGAGAGGGGTATTATTTAAATGGGACCCGTGTTGGTGACTTTTTGACAGACAGGATGGTGTGTATATACGGAATAAGTGGCCAGTGGAAGTGGTGAAGGCAGGTACAATTATGACATTTAAAAGACACTTACGGATAAGGTTCCTGGATAGGAAAGGTTTGAAAGGATCCTGGTCACATGCACAAGCAAGTGGGATGAATATCGGCATGAATGAACTTGGCCAAAGGGTCTGTTTCTGTGCTGATGCTATGATCTATGATATACTCTTGTTTTTCTTCACTCTAATTGCATTGAACTGTATGGTTTACTCAATCCCATCAGAGCATTCAGAAAGAAAGCTATATTTTTTATTATTCACACATTTTAAAGTGAAATGCTCAGTGTGTGGGGACTGATGAGTTGCTGTCAGAGGCTTAAGAATTAAACATTTGCCACAAATTTGTACATCAGTGATTTACATGGACAGCCCACCAATGTTGTCTGTTCTGAATATTATCTATCATAAATAAAAGCAGAAATTGCTGTAAACATACTGAAGAGTTGTAAACACAGTGGAGAGAGAATCAGAGTTAATGTTTCAGGTTCAAAAATGTTCATTAAAAAAAAAGAGTATTTCTGCTTTTTATTTCGGAAGCACAGCACAGCAGATTAAAAAAAATCAAATATTTTCAGACCTGCATCAAGATATCGAGGATAAAAGTGATTCCTGCCTTTACTTAGGCATGATACAACTACATAGAAGCTGAAACCTAGCGAGGAACGATGGAATAATAACAGATAGGGAAAGACCAGAATGGACTCTGTGCATCTGCAGTCCTGGGATTTGCTTTTCCCTTCGAGTCTCAATCCAATTCCATTTTAAAATCTGACAGGAACCAAAAGCGGAATCTTTCATTTGCCCAATACAAAAAATAATCCTCTACCTTCAGTAGTTCCCTCCAATAACTTTGGCAGTTAATCTCTGGTGAAATCCCTGGAGTATTGTGTGCAGTTTTGGTCTCCTAACCTGAGGAAATACGTTCTTGCCTTAGAGGGAGTACAGAGAAGGTTCACCAGATTGATCCCTGGGATGGCGGGACATTCATATGAGGAAAGACTGGATAGACTGGGCTTGTACTCGCTGGAATTTAGAAGACTGAGGGGGGATCTTATAGAAACATATAAAATTCTTAAGGGGTTGGAGAGGCTAGATGTGGGAAGATTGTTCCCGATGTTGGGGGAGTCCAGAACCAGGGGTCACAGCTTAAGGATAAGGGGGAAGTCTTTTAGGACCGAGATGAGAAAACATTTCTTCACACAGAGAGTGGTGAGTGTGGAATTCTCTGCCACAGAAGGTAGTTGAGGCCAGTTCATTGGCTATATTTAAGAGGGAGTTAGATGTGGCCCTTTTTGCTAAAAGGATCAGGAGGTATGGAGAGAAGGCAGGTACAGGCTACTGAGCTGGATGATCAGCCATGATCATATTGAATGGCAGTGCAGGCTTGAAGGGCCGAATGGCCTACTCCTGCACCTATTTTCTATGTTTCTATGAATTGGTTTGTTGCCAAGAACACTGCCCTTTGGTGTGCCTGATATGGACGTGCACGGTCAAAACAGAGAACCGACTAATTCTTGATATAATCCCACTGCATTTCTATTTGATCTTTGAAAACCAGTGCATAGAAACATAGAAACATAGAAAATAGATGCAAGAGGAGGCCATTTGGCCCTTCGAGCCAGCACCGCCATTCATTGTGATCATGGCTGATCTACAATTAGTAACCTGTGCCTGCCTTCTCCACATATCCCTTGATTCCAATAGCCCCTAGAGCTCGATCTAACTCTCTTTTAAACTCATCCAGTGAATTGGCCTCCACTGCCCTCTGTGGCAGAGAATTCCACAAATTCACAACTCTCTGGGTGAAAAAGTTCTTCTCACCTCAGTTTTAAATGGCCTCCTCTTTATTCTTAGATTGTGTCCCCTGGTTCTGGACTTCCCCAACATTGGGAACATTTTTCTTGCATATAGCTTGTCTCGTCCTTTTATGATTTTATACGTCTCTATAAGATCCCCTTTCATCCTTCTAAACTCCAGTGAATACAAGCCTAGTCTTTCCAATCTTTCCTCATATGACAGTCCCTCCATCCCAGGGATTAACCTCGTGAACCTCCGCTGCACTGCCTCAATTACAAGGACGTCCTTCCTCAAATTAGGAGACCAAAACTGCACACAATACTCCAGATGTGATCTCACCAGGGCCCTATACAACTGCAGAAGGACTTCTTTGCTCCTGTAGTCAAATCCTCTCGTTATGAAGGCCAACATGCCATTAGCTTTCTTCACTGCCGATTGTACCTGCACGCTTACTTTCAGTGACTGGTGTACAAGGACACCAAGGTCTTGTTGCACTTCCCCTTTACCTAATCTGACACCATTGAGATAATAATCTGCCTCCTTATTTTTTCCGCCAAAGTGGATAACCTCACATTTATCTACATTATATTGCATCTGCCATGCATTTGCCCACTCATGCAACCTGTCCAAGTCATCCTGCAACCTCCTAACATCCTCTTCGCAGTTCACACTGCCACCCAGCTTTGTGTCATCTGCAAACCTGCTTGTGTTACTTCCAATTCCATCATCCAAATCATTAATATATATTGTAAATAGTTGCAGCCCCAGCACCGAGCCTTGCGGCACTCCACTCTCCACTGTCTGCCATTCTGAAAAGGACCCGTTTATTCCTACTCTTTGCTTCCTTTGCTAACCAATTCCCTATCCATGTCAATACCCTACCCACAATACCATGTGCTCTAACTTTGCTCACCAACCTCCCATGTGGGACCTTATCAAAGGCTTTCTGAAAGTCTAGATACACTGCATCCACTGGCTCTCCTTCATCCATTCTACTTGTCACATCCTCAAAGAATTTCAGAAGGTTTGTCAAGCAGGATTTCCCCTTCATAAATCCATGCTGACTTACCAATCCTTTTACCCCTATCTAAATGCGCCGTTATTACCTCTTTAATAATTGACTCAAGCAACTTCCCCACCACCGATGTCAGGCTAACTGGCCTACAAATCCCTGTTTTCTCTCTCGCTCCTTTCTTGAAAAGTGGGATAACATTAGATACTCTCCAATCCACAGGAACTGATCCTGAATCTATTGAACATTGGAAAATGATCACCAATGCACCCACGATTTCTTGAGCCACCTCCTTGTGTACCCTGGGATGCAGACCATCAGGCCCTGGGGATTTATCAGCCTTCAGTCCCATCAGTCTACCCAATATTATTTCTCGCCTAATGCAAATTTCTTTCAGTTCCTCTGTCTCCCTTGATCCTCTGTCCACTAGTACATCTGGGAGATTGTTTGTGTCTTCCTTAGTGAAGACAGATCCGAAGTATCCTGTTCAACTCTTCCACCATTTCCTTGTTACCCATAATAATTTCACCCGTTTCTGTCTTCAAGGGACCCACATTTGTCTTTACTAATCATTTTCTCTTAACATACCTAAATAAGCTTTTACTGTCCTTCTTTATATTCTTGGCCAGCGTTGCTTCATATCTTATCTTTTCAGCCTGTAGTGCCCTTTTTGCTATGTTCTGTTGTCCTTTGAAAGTTGCCCACTCCTCTGGCTTCCCACTTTGCTATCTTATACATCTTTTCTTTTAGTTTTATTCCATCTCTAACTTCCCTTGTCAGCCACAAGGGAAGAGAGGAAGAAAAAGAATACTTCCGTTCTTCTCTCACCCCTACCCTTTCCCTCCAGCATTTTTCTTTCCAATGTTAACCCACCTTTATGGATTTGGTATTGGTTTACTATTATCAAATCTACCAAGATACAGTAAAAAACTTTATTTGCAATTCAGGCAAATCAATTAAAAAACTTCCAGGTTCAAGAACAACTTCTTCCCTGCAACCATCATGCTCCTGAACCACGCTGCACAACTTTAACCACAACTCTACCTCAGGAACGATCTGCAATGAACTTGGGTCCCGACCTGAAATGTCAACTATCCATTTTCTCCAGAGCTGCTGCCTGACCCATTGAGTTACTCCTGCATTTTGTGTCTATCTTTTCCTACTGTGAATTTTGTTTTGTTTGCAGCACATACTTTGGTTCTGCACTATGTATGGTCCGGTTACCTAGTATTTTTGATTATTAATTTATTGTATTATTGATTATTATATATTTATTTGATGTGTTACAGTGTGAATGGGCCTATAAAACTGCAGCCAGTAAAAATGTCATTGTTCTGTTCTGTTTGGTGCAAGTACCAATTAAACACTCTTGAGTTGACCCTCTTTTGCACCTTTGGGGCCCTTCCCTGCATAGAACAAGAATCAAGTCATTCAGGAGATAGGAAGGGACCCGAAGAGCACAGAGGACAAATTACCTGGAGGATTGAGCTCAAAGCTCACCAAACATCTGGGGAATTTCAAATTATTAGTTAAATGTGCAGTGTATATTTAATATTGGCAACAGTGACCTTACAAACTCACTTACCTCCTTTAGGGAAGGAAATCTGTTGCTTGTATCCAGTTGGGCCTTCGCATAGCCCTGGACTGACATGGTATGTGATATGGATGATTCTTATCTGCCTCCTGAAATGCCGAACAAACCACTTTATCTAAGGTCGGTGGGGAATGGTCAATAAATGCTGCTTTGCCTGCAGTGTTTATCCCCTATTCTTGTTCCACTGGAGCGACTGGGTTAAGAGATCTGTTGCTTGGAACCATTCCCAAAACTCACTGGGATTACTGTCATGTCATAAAATATTTGTAAAAAATATGGCAAAAATCTGAGACCATTACTGTAAGCAGTACTGAAAGACAGTGTTCAGATACTATTTCATCCACATGACATGAAGGCATTAAAATCTACCCACATCTCTATGAAGTCTACTCAAAGGTATTTCAAAGGTGATTGCTACGGACAGGTTTAATCGTGTAAATGTTAAAACTGTTTAAATGTCCATTCGTAAATATAATGAGCTTTCCCCAGGGTAATGGCTGCCTTTGATCTCTCTGCATGATATTGCTGCCGATGGGAATATTATCCTCTCTTATCATCAGTGCTGTAACTTTCACTCTTAATTTTCGCCATAATGACAGCCCTTGATGTTCCAGAAAACCATGGCCACCAATGCAACACAAAAATATGGCACGTTGCTAGTTATCACTGTTGCAGCACAATCCATGGACCTGATTCAGTGTTTGCCTCAGACTAATCTCAATGTGACTTCCTGCCGATGATTTAGAATGGGTTTTAGTCCATTTATTTGACAGGACATTTCATCTGGAATCGAACAATAGACTTGAAATTCTAATATCCCCCACAGTCTCAAGACAGTCACCGTGAAACAGCCAAGGAAGGACACAAAGTGCTGGAGTAACTCAGTGGGTCAGGCAGCATACCTGGAGAACATGGATGGGTGACGTTTCGGGTTGGGACCCTTCTTCAGACTGAGGCAATACAGCTAATCCTGCTCAAATTCTTATCTCTGCCTTTGTTATCACCATGCTCAATGATTCCAGCGTACACATTGATGGGGTTTTCGAGCTGTGTCGTAGTTTTGCTTTGATGTGATTTGTAAATACAACATATCCATCAATGAGCATCGTGTTTGATGACCAGGTCAATCTGTTTTTTTTAATGAGGCTGTTTGATGGTATCTCTTCCTCAAAGCATGGGACTTTTTTACACCTGAGAGAGCAGACTTGGCCTCAGCCCAACTCTTCATCTGAAACGTGTCACCCCTGACAGTGCAGTAATCCCGTGGATCTATCCCACAGAGCCATCCTGGGTGATCATGCTTAAAAACTCTGGAGCAGGTCATGAACCCAAACCTTCTGATGCTGGAATGAGATAGAATCCACAACATTGGATGTATGAATTCACTGGTGAGTTGCAGACCATTCTATACTTTCACATTTGTTGCACTTCTCACATCCACACAAAGTAGTGGCAGTGGAGGAAGAAAAGGACATTTTCTGTTAAGATACATACCGGCGTTCATAGTGGCAAAGCTGGAAATGGTGAGGTTATAAACAGAACTGTATTCTGCCTGTCCTCTGGTGCAAGATATGTTAGCATTGCCATTGTTGGCAATGATGACCAAGGATATTCTCTTCAACAAAGCGCAGGTGCTCCAGGCCCATAGGCATTGCGGGAGCACCTTAACCAGAAGGTCTACAATGATTTTTGAAGGCGGCTCACTACTGCCGTTTCAGGTTCAATGAGGACTGGGCAATAAATGATAGAATAAAAGAGAGATACAACACAGAAACAGGACCTTTGGCCCACTGATTCAAAACCGACCATCAAATACCATTTACACTAATCCTAGGATAATCCCGTTTTTAACTCTCCCCACATTCCCATCAACTCTCTTCAGATTCCCTCACTCACCCACACTTTTTCAGTCAGAGAGTTGTAAATCTGTGGAATTCTCTGTCTCAGAAGGCAGTGGAGTCCAATTCTCTGGATGCTTTCAAGAGAGAGCTAGATAGAGCTCTTATTGATAGCGGAGTCAGGGGGTATGGGGAGAAGGCAGGAACGGGGTACTGATTGAGAATGATCAGCCATGATCACATTGAATGGCAGTGCTGGCTCGAAGGGCCGAATGGCCTACTCCTGCACCTATTGTCTATTGTCTATTTGCTCCAGATTCCAGCATCTCTCTTCTGTGTTAAGTCTAGTTGGAGTTAACGACAGACATGGTTTATCGTGTGAGACAAGTGTAATTCTGCCTGGCTGTGTCTCCACCGAAGGTCGCCTTTACCCTTTTGAAGCATGTTCATATTACTCAGGCACTGGTGCAGTGTCCGTGGAAGTATAAACGTTTTAGCAATCATCCCTCCAGCCAATTGTCAACTGCTGCTCATATTTTCACTGCTTATAATAAATAGGAGAGCTGACTCTACGATACTATTAGAGACAGCCTTGTAAATCTTGTCTCCAAATTGAAAGAAATGATTAATCTTTCAATTTCCTGACTATTTTTAAACAAACCCCTTGGTCTTTTTCCCTGCCCGTCCAATTTCAGCTCTGTTAATTCCCATTCCAATTGTCACACCTTAGACACAAATACATTTCCCAGCCTTCAGACTGAACCAGCCCAAATTCAGTCAAATGCGGAAGATTAACAATTAAATTACAGTCAAGCATCTGCACTGACATGTACTGCATCTCCAAATCTGATTGTAGTTATTGTAATCATCAGTGACCTCTCCATCTGAAGAGATGGTGCAATGTTTAATGCATGGCAGGAAAATGAGGATGCAATTATGAGTAGTGCTGAGGCAAATGAGAATTAGAAATGTTCAAACAAAAGATCGGTGCCCGTATAATGTAAGTGGTTTGGGGTGGCTAGGAGTTCAGGTCACAATGATATTTTCGTGATGATGTGTCAGAATGAGTGTGGAGTTTGTGTTGGCAGTTTTACTTGGATATGGAAAACCCGAGATCTCTGCTAGATGCATTAATAATCCTTTAGATAAGTGTAATGCTATTAGTTGCATACTGATGGTTGCAGTAAAGCTACACAGGAATCAAACTATGGGCAAAAAGATCATTATATTGAACACTGCAAATCCTTCCTAACACCAAACTAAACTTCATATTCTTCAGTGTTTTCTTATAATATAACTTTATTGCAACTACCAGTAGAGAGCTAATAGCACAGCAACTTAAAGTATCTAGAGGATTATTAATGTGTATCCTTGTAAACAGCAGACAAAAACTCCATACTGAGTTATACCTTGTTGATGGAAATAAAATAAAATGCATCTTCAACATTATGCTTGTTAATGAGAGGTTTTCTAATAAGATGAAGTGGTGAGTACAGAGGAAGTCCGGAATTGTCACCTGTGGGACCACTATGCGTTTTTCACCTCACTGTTTAAAGTTTCCACACGGACTCTTGGGCTTCCTTCAATTGCTGCAAACTGCCCAGACGCAACTTGATGAAAAAGAAAGACTCAGCTTTTTAGAACATTCTCCAAAGCTGATTACAGCCAGCGAGATTTAATTTTGCTTTGAACTGTGCCCTCTGTAATAAAACAGCAAGATTCCACAAAGTGGTAACATTACAGAAGCCAGTTTTCTTTCCCTTTAGGCTATGTTGCCAGTTCTGATGAAAGATCATTGACCTGAAATGTTAACTCTATCTTCCCCTCCGAGGATGCTGCCTGACAAATGATTTTAGACTTTTCTACTGGATTCTCATCCTCCAGCTAAGCACATTCCAGACTCATCGCTGAGTTAAGGAGATCAGATAATCAGCAATAGATAGTGTGAACTACTTTAACCTGGTATTGTAATTCCCCCTGGACAGCACGGTGGCGCAGCGGTTGAGTTGCTGCCTTACAGCGCCAGAGACTCTGATTCGATCCTGACGATGGGTGCTGTATGTATGGAGTTTGTACGTTCTCCCTGTGACCGTGTGGATTTTCTCCGGGTGCTCTGGTTTCCTCCCACACTCCAAAGATGTACAGGTTTGTAGGTTAATTGGCTTCTGTAAATTGTAAATTGTCCCTAGTGTGTAGGATAGTGCTGGTGAATGGATAATCGCTGGTTGGTGCGGACCTGGTTGGGTGAAGTGCCTGTTTCCAAGCTGTTTCTCTAAAGTCTAAAGTCTAAAGAGCCTCGGCAATGGCACATGGTCCTGACCTGAAATGTCACCTATTCATGCTCTCCAGGGATGCTGTCTGACCCATTGAGTTACTCCAGCATTTTGTGTCTTTCTTTCTAACAAGCATCTGCAGTTCCTTGTTTTTACAATGGAACATTACGAATCACTTCTTGCACGGCCATGGATTCATTTTTTATTCAAATCATATTTTGCACTGATACCTTTTTTTGCAGTCTTCCTTTTAGATTGTTTTATATGTAATTTATATATGTTCTATTATAACAGGCATAATTTTTATTGCTCCTGTACCTTAGTGTACTCGTGCATTTGACAATAAATTCTGACTTTGACTTTGATTTTGATTCAGATTTTCTTTCATTTACAGCAATTCCATGCCGACGTTGGGCTATTCGTCAAATGCCCTCTCCATCCTTTTTCAACTAACATTCCTTTTGTCTTTCAATCTCTTCTTTTCTTCACACGCCATCATAAATCTTTCCTCAGCTGCTCACCTCCGCTTTCCTGTTTTTCTGCATCTTTAACTCTGTTTCACTCTTCTCCAGTGCTATCAAATATGTCAGCAGCTCATGTTCTAGGTGATATTGGTTAAAGGATAGACACTGGTCAGGCCACCGAAGTAGCACAGTGACATCTTCCCATTCATGCGTAGTTGAATGTTTCATCTTCAATTCACTCTACAATGGAATATTATAAAGCTTGTGATCAAGGCTCCAACGTGGGATCTGAATGCACAGTCCCAGAACATGCAACTAAAATGCACGACTCATTGAATCACAACTCACTCAGAATTTTTAAGAACTGGAATTGATTGCAATATCGTGACCAGTGCATGAAGGACACGTTAAGCACATTACATGTGTGGAGGGGGCAAGTAGAGGATTTATTGTATACCCACACCCACATATATACATTTTTTCTCTCTCTCTCTCTCTCTCTCTCTCTCTCTCTCTCTCTCTCTCTCTCTCTCTCTCTCTCTCTCTCTCTCTCTCTCTCTCTCTCTCTCTCTCTCTCTCTCTCTCTCTCTCTCTCTCTCTCTCTCTCTCTCTCTCTCTCTCTCTCTCTCTCTCTCTCTCTCTCTCTCTCTCTCTCTCTCTCTCTCTCTCTCTATCTATCTATCTATCTATCTATCTATCTATCTATCTATCTCCCTATCTCCCTATCTCTCTGTCTCTCTCTCTCCCTCCCTCCCTCCCTCTCTCTCTTGCTCTCATTAAGTATCATGGTATGTTCAGAGTTTTATAAATAATACTGTAAGAGAAAGGAAGACAAAAGACAGTATTTTAATTTTAGTGTGTGTTCTGCCATGACAAAATGTGTCCAATATTGGGAGAAGATAAATATTGTTACTGTTAAATGCCTCAGACATTGTGGAGTAAATGGATTAAATCTAATTGTAACAAAGGACTGACAAGCAAAGTAATGAGGTATAAAAGAATAATTAACTCAGTGACAAAAAAAAAATGATTAAAGGTGTTGTTGTATCATAAAACACATATAATTGAGTTTTGAAGTATATTTGCATACATTTTGATTATTAGATTTTGGTTACTCTATTATTATAACAGATACACTTGATTGATCTATTATGGCAAATACTTAAACTGAAAGGATCAGCGATTTTGCTTAAATCTCATAAGTGTCAAAGACAATTTTTGCACAGTTTAAACAAACTATTATTCTCAACAGTGCCTGCTTTAATTTATGTAAAACTGCAGCTGTTTTTCAGGAGTGCCTGTGTGAAAGTTATTTGATGCGTTTTCTGTCTTGCTCTTCCTGGAAGGAGTCATGTTCTCTTCCAAATGCAGAATACAGAACTTACCACACCCTCACTTCCTCTTTCCTCACTGGTTGCTACAACCTTCATTAGTTAACCTTTTGGAGGGGCTTTCTTTTATTGAACTATTTACCAGGTATATTGTGCGTCACTGTTCTACTCCCCTGTTATCCATTCCCCAAAATAGTCCCAACCATATTCCAAGCTATTTGTTCCATCGCGTGCCATAAAATGGCTCAACCTATCAATACGACCAAACTCATGTTGGACTGAAGGAACAGAATATGAGGCTTTAATTGTTACACCCAAAAATAGCTGGTTTAGTGAAAGCTCTGAACAATGTGATGACTGAGGTGTGTTGTCTCCATATTCATCTGTAGCATTTTCTGAGATGTCTCTGAGCCTCAACATCAAGGGAAAGTCTCTTTACCCTCTTTACCCTCCTCCAGGCTACAACGACA
Organism: Rhinoraja longicauda; assembly: GCF_053455715.1. Lineage (NCBI taxonomy): Eukaryota > Metazoa > Chordata > Chondrichthyes > Rajiformes > Arhynchobatidae > Rhinoraja > Rhinoraja longicauda. The sequence continues at coordinate 21,445,633 of NC_135959.1, forward strand.
CTCACGTGGGATTCCTTTCAGCATGGGGCGGCACGGTGGCGCAGCGCTAGAGTTGCTGCCTCACAATGCCAGAGTCGTCGGTTCGATGCAGACTACGGGTGCTCTCTGTGCAGAGTTTGTACGTTCTCCTCGTGACCTGCGTGGGCTTTCTCTGAGATCTTCAGTTTCCTCCCACACTCCAAAGATGTACAGGTTTGTAGGTTAATTGGCTTGTTATAAATGTAAAATTGTCCCTAGTGTGTGAAGGTTATGGTTAATGTGTGGGGATCGCTGGTTGATGCAGACTCGGTGGGCAGAAGGACCTATTTCCAGGCTGTATCTCTAAACTAAACTAAACTAAACTAAACCCACTGGCAATGATTTTAAGCTCCATCTTTTCATTGCTATCTTCCTTGTACATTACTTTTGTAATCCAAAATTAATTGTTCTCCAATTAATTGTTCTGCTCCCTCTTTACTTCCCACCACCCCTTTCTCTTTCTCTTTCCCTTCATCTTTCTCCTTCCATCATTCCTCTTTTATCTGTTTCCTTTCCCCCCATTGGTCTCGATCGTATTTGCTTTGTAAGACTCCTTTCCCTTCCCAACTTTCACCTTGTTGATCTTGGAAAGCATTAAACCTTACAATAGGTGCAGGAGTAGGCCATTGTCTATTGTCTAAATGTCTCTGTCAGGAATGCAGCCATCAATTCCCCATCTCTGGAACAAAGCCATTGTGGATTCATTGGCATTAGAGAAACCAGGTTCATATTTTGCAACATAAATGAGAATTTAGTTCTTGGAAAAACTCCTTAACTAATATAATTATAAAAGTCAATGAAACTTTCAAATACTTTTCCAGCAGGGTTTTTTGAAAAATTGTATTGATAAATATCTAACACGAGTATACCATGTGTTTGAAATAGTGTATATGCTGCAGGGATAAAAGCAAATCAATGAGGATAAGGTTGCATCCTGGGTTTTATTGCTGTTTCTGTAGTGTATTAACATTTTTCTCATAAGAACACTGCAGGGTTATTTTCAATCAATCTGTCCGTGGAATGCACAGAGTTACCCTATGACAGTTTGCCAATTTTATTCTCCATTGACTTTCTTGTGTTCTGGCCTTCATCAGAAGAACAGCGGTGGTTCAAGGAGGTAGCTCACAACCACGTTCTCTAGAGCAATTGGGGATGATCAATAAATACTGGCCACTGATAATGTGTTCCTGTGAAAAAAGAAAATCCCAATGCGGATCAGTGTTGATCCCTACCAGCCATCGAGAGATTGGATGGCGGCAATGGAGGTCATTGGAAGTAGTGACAATGATGCCTCAAGATTTCCTTTAGCCGGTGGTCTGCAGAGAATCGTGGGCAGGGGTCAGCTTATCTATTGTGGAAACAGAACACAATCACAATCATGACATACCAAACCCTTTCCATCATTAAGTTGATAGAATACATTGATACTCTATTCAGCACTATTCCACTTAGCGTGAAATAAAATGGCAGACATGGCCTGAAGAAAAAGGACTTTTATTGAAATATACGAGTCTATCAAAAGTGTGTCTTACATCATTGGTGCTCGCCTCGAGAGCCCAGAGTGTAAATTGATGCTTGGAAAATGAGAGCATCGTATGTAGATATTGCTTGGTCAATGAGAAGGTTTTGTCAGTTTACATTGCGTTATGCATTAAGTATCATGGTATGTTCAGAGTTTTATAAATAATACTGTAATATCTTATGTTTATCCTCACCTAGGCCCGTGTTTATCATTCTTTGGTAGATGAATAACACCCTAGTAACACACCTCCATATACATAATGGTATAATACCAATGTACTCTCTACTTGTCCGGGTGAGTTTAGCTCAAACAGGTCTCAAGAAACTCAAAGATAGACACAAAAAGCTGGAGTAACTCAGCAGGACAGGCAGCATCTCTGGAGAGAAGGATTGGGTGATGTTTCGGGTCGAGGCCCTCCTTCAGAAACTCAACATCGTCTAGGACAGATTGGCCCTCTTGATTGGTGTCCAAAACATTCATTCCTTTCACCATCTGTGCACAGTGGATCCTGGGTCAAAATCGTTGCCCCACACCTCCGTCTGCAGCTCCCATTCCTTTAACAAAGTGAGCTGTAAAGAACTAACTTCTTTGGAAGTGTAGTCTCTGTGGGAATGCAGGAAATTCAGTGGCCATTTTGTCCCTCAAACAGTAATGCGATAATAACCAGGCAATCTAATTGTAGTCATGTTGTTTAAGAGACAAATAAGCGATACTGCAACGATATGCTGTTGGGATCCAGCAAATTTGGTCGGTGGGCCCATCCAGGGCAGTTCCATCCCAATGTTACCCTCTCCAACCCTACCTTTTGGACAAGAGTTTGAGAAATGATGTTTTCAGATGAATTTCTGGGTGTTGTAGTTGCAAGTGCATTGTTATAAAAACTGAACCTCAAAGGAGATGTCTATAACGCGTAAGCAGCAGAAACACAGCTTATAATAAATGTTCATTCTGCACAACCCTCTGAAGCGTGTAAAACTGTTCTCTGGGTGATCATTTATTTTCTTCAAGGCGAGCTGCTGATGGTTTTTAAGATAAGAGGATTGTTCTTGCTGTTAGTACAATTCTTATAGTTGACTGAAAGTAATTGTAGTCTTCAAAACAATTGTAGAAGTGATAACATTTGGAAATATAGTACGTTATGAGTTGGAGAAGCAATGATGTTCAACCAAATGAAAATTAGGACTTCGGACTCAAATGCATCATAGCAGTCAGATGTGTGAGAGGGCCCACAATCTTTGATGTAAAGTCATAAAGCATGGAAACAGACCCTTCAGCCCATCAAGTCTGCACCAACCATCAACCACCGAGCCTTATCTACAGTTGAAGTGCTTTGCTAGTTATGTTCTGTAAACTGGAAAAGAGATTTACAATTTGTTTCCATGTTTACAGTGTAAGATCATAATTGCACAGACTGGATGCACACAATAAAATCTAGTTGAGAGATCAAAAATCTAAACTTCTATCCATTGCTGCATACTGTGCTAACAGAAGAATTTTACATACTCTGTGCAATTCTCCTCTTTACTATCTTGTGTGAATTAAAAAAATTACATGTAAAATTTAGGCCAGGAATTATAGCATCATCGATGAACTTAAGGCTTAAAAATTTAACTGATACTTTTGTGCAGTTCCGAGGTAATGCCTAATGTCAGGTACATTATGGATGGGATCTTTAACCAAGAGCGAGACATTAAACCTTGCTCTACAGGGTTCTAACAATCTAGATTTAGGTTTAGAAAAAAAACACACAACATGCAGGAGTAACTCAGTGGTCAGGGCATCTCTGGAGAACATGGATAGGTAAGGTTTTGGGTTGGGATCCTTCTTCAGAAGAAGGGACCCGACCCGAAACATCACCTATCCATGTTCTCCAGGGATGCTGCCTGACCCACCAACTCACTCACTGACCCACTCAATCACTTTGGTTTTTTTTTGTAAACCAGCATCTGCACTTCCTCGTATCTCTTCTAGCTTTAGGTTTAGGTTTATTATTGGCACGGTGGCGCAACGATAGAGTTACTGCTTTACAACGAATGCAGCGCCGGAGACTCAGGTTCGATCCTGACTACGGGTGCTGTACTGTAAGGAGTTTGTACGTTCTCCCCGTGACCTGCGTGGGTTTTCTCCGAGATCTTCGGTTTCCTCCTACACTCCAAAGACGTACAGGTATGTAGGTTAATTGACTGGGTAAAATGTAAAAATTGTCCCTAGTGTGTGTAGGATAGTGTTAATGTGCGGGGATCGCTGGGCGGCGCGGACTTGGTGGGCCGAAAAGGCCTGTTTCCGCGCTGTATCTGAAATATGAAAAAATAAAATAATAATATGTACCGAAGCACAGAGCATGCTTTGTTTGCATGCTATCCAAACAGATTAGACATGCCATACATAGATACAATCAGTTCAAACTCAAGTACAGTGGATAGAGCAAAGGGGAAGATACAATGTGCAGGATATAGTTCTCAGTTATGGCATATTGTAGTGCATCAGTTCCATAGATAAAGTCCAATGTCTTCAATGGGTAGAGATGAATCCGACAGTACTCTAGCTTATGGAAGGATCGTCCAAAAACCTGATAGCAGAGGGGGAGAATCTCCATGAGTCTGGTGGTGTGCACTTTCATGCTTCTGTACCTTCTGTCGAATGGGAGGATGGAGAAGGAGAAATGACCAGGGTGGGACGAGCCTTTGGTTATGTTAGCTGTTTTTCCGAGGCAGCGTGTAGTGTAGATGGACGGTATCCCTGTTAATGGTGGGCAGTCTAGTCTGTGTGATGGACTGGACTACATCTACAACTCAATACATTCTTTGGTCCTGGGCAAAACTGTTCCAAAATCAAGCTGTGATGCATCCTGACAGTATGCTTTTTATGGTGTATTTGTAGAAGTTTATGAAAGTCACTGGCGATGTCGAATGTCCTCGGTCTCCTCTGGAAGTCTTAGCTGTCGCATCATTGTGGTTGCCCCATGAGATTTCAGAAATCAGGTTTGTAGATTAATTGACCTCTGTAAAATAGCCCAGAGTGTGTAGGAAACAGATACAAAAGTGGGAAACAGAACTTGTGTGAATGGGTGATCAATGGTCAGCTTGGACTTGGTGGCCTGAAGGCCCCATTTCCATGCTATATCTTTTAATCAATCAATGTCAGGGAATTCATAGTTAGGGTCACGGAGTTATAGATTCATACAGCACAAAATAGGCCATTCAGCTCACCAACCATTAATCCTTCACTTATCCCATTTTATTCTCCTCACATTCCCATCAACTCCCCTCAGAACTATCACTCATGTACACACTTGGGTCAATTTGCAGTGGACAATTAACCTACAAACCATATAACCATATAACCATATAACAATTACAGCATGGAAACAGGTCTGTTCGGCCCTACCAGTCCACGCCGACCACTTTCTCTGACCTAGTCTCATCTACCTGCTCTCAGACCATAACCCTCCAATCCCCTCCCATCCATATACCTATCCAATTTACTCTTAAATAATAAAATCGAGCCTGCCTCCACCACTTCCACCGGAAGCTCATTCCACACAGCCACCACCCTCTGAGTAAAGAAGTTACCCTTCATGTTACCCCTAAACTTTTGTCCCTTAATTCTGAAGTTATGTCCCCTTGTTGGAATCTTCCCCACTCTCAAAGGGAAAAGCCTACCCACGTCAACTCTGTCCGTCCCTCTTAAAATTTTAAAAACCTCTATCAAGTCCCCCCTCAACCTTCTACGCTCCAAAGAATAAAGACCCAACCTGTTCAACCTCTCTCTGTAGCTTAAGTGCTGAAACCCAGGCAACATTCTAGTAAATCTCCTCTGTACCCTCTCCATTTTGTCGATGTGGAAGGAAACCAGAGCATCTGGAAGAAACCCAGAAGGTCATGGGGAGAAGGTGCAGACTCCGCACAGACTGAACCTGAGGTCAGGATTACATTTTCTTTGCTGGAGCTGTGAGGAAGTGGCTCCACCATCTTAAATTGATGAAAACGTCAGAAATTATCGGATGCAGGAATACAGCTGATGGATCACTTCGTGATCTGACATGGACTCAGTGGGCTGAATAAACTCCTTCTATGCCATAAAGAAAAGTGAAATATGGAAACATTAATTTAAATAAATAATTCTTGATCTGCACATATTTAGCACTAAATAACTTCCCACATTTAGAATGTAGGATTAACAGCTATGTGCATTGTTGAGCAAATTATTTTATTTGAGAAGAGGAAAATCAATGTGTTTACGGCATAATTTCAGGGTTTAGGTAACTTAATAAAACTTCATTTGTGCTTCACATGACAAAAAAAATCATAAACCGTGCTCTTCAATGGGTGTTTTGTGGGCTGCTTTATTTTACATGATTGGTTTTTCATGTTCGTTCAGATGTATTCCAGCTTCATTCAAACCACCGATGCAATGTGAAAATACGCTTGGCAAAACTCTTTTGTGATCTTGTTCAAGTTCAGACCGCAATGATGTGCCTTGAATGGTGATGGAATGACGATTGTGTCTCTTCTCACCACACAAAAGAAAATTGGTTTAATCGTTTGAGCTATTTTTGTACTCCACAGCGTTGCATTGTCTGGGGGATGTCTGGATGTCACAATAAAGGTTGGGAACATTTAGACTGGTTCCTTAACCTTCCATCCTTTTGATCAAGCAAACAGGACCAAATAAACCCAGTGAACCAACGCTCCTGGCCGACAGCAATGCTGGGTGGGAATATGGGTCACAGTAAGGTCTCTTTGGATGATTTGGCTGATTTGACACAGCTAAGTATCACAGTACACCACAGGACATGAGATGTAAAGGGAAGAAAAGAAGGACCATACATTATATAACTTCTCATGAAGCGAAGAGAAGTTGAATAGAAGAGAAGAGCATTGTTTTATAACTGATAAAGTTGCTTTGCATTTTGGATTTCGTTCATGTGAGCTAATTTAATCGACTCTTATAACACCCACATGGTGACTACAACTCACTGACTAACCAAAGGTTCCATCCCTTTTTCTAACTTCTTGCCAGCAATCTTAATTTTTTTGTCCTCTGGTTGCTAACTTTGCAAATCAAGTCAAGTTTATTGTCACATGCAACAGTGTGGTGAGAAACAGTTGCAATAAAAACTTGCTTGCAGCAGCATTACAAGCACCTGGACTCAGACCACGCACAAAAACATAAAGACAGAAAAAGACACAAAGTGCTGGAGTAACTCTGTGGGTTGTGCAGCATCTCTGGAGAACATGGATAGGCATGTTTCAGATTGGGACCTTTCATCAGACTAATTGTAGCTGGGGGAGGGGGGATGTGGAGAAAGCTGGAAGAAGCAGGGCAGGACAAAGCCTGGCAAGTGATAGTTGGATACAGTTCATCCTCTCTGGAGATAAAAAGGCAGGTGTTTGCCAACCGCTTTGCCCTTGATTGAATATCAGTGGCCATCTTTCAATCAATGGGCCACAATAGACCATAAGATATAGGAGCAGAATTAGGCCATTCCGCCCATCGACTCTGCTCTGCCATTCGATCATGGCTGATCTATTTTCCCTCTCAACCCCATTCCTGTCCCTTCTTCCTATTACCCTTGACACCCTTACAGATCAAGAATTTGTCAAACCGTGCTCTAAAAATACCCAATGTCTTGGCCTCCACAGACATCTGTGGCCATGAATTCCCTAGATTTACCATCCCCTCGCTAAAGAAATTCCTCCTCATCTCCATTCTAAAGCTACGTCCTTTTATTTTGTGTCCGCTGATCCTAGACTTTCTTGCATGTGGAAACATCCTCTCTACATCCACTCTGCCTGGGCCTTTAATTATTTTGTAGGTTTTAATGAAGTCCACTCTCATCCTTCTAAACTTCAGCGGGTACAGGTCCAGAGTTACGTTAACGCAATCATCCCTGGGATAATTCTCGTAAACCACCTCAGGGCTCTCTCGAACACCAGCACACCCTGCCTCACATATGGGGCCCAAAACTGCTCACAATATTCCAAATGTGGCCTGGTCAGTTCTTTACAAATCCTCAGTATTAAAATCCCCTCAGAATGTCCCAGGGAAGTAAAGTACACCTCCTCAAATGAACCCTACATTCTACCCATTCTTGCCAAAGGCAGGTCATGATATTTATTCACATGGCTGCCTTACCAAGAGGCTTCGAAACTTGGACAATGTGAAGCTGTGGAACCACTGGATGAGAAATCCAAAGGATTGAATGGATAGTCTGAAATCATGAGTTCAAATCCCACCGTGGCAGCTGGGGGTGGGGGGGATTACATTCAGTTAATGAAATAAACCGGCAATTGAAAATCTGGTCAGTGCGGTGTTGCCAGATTGTTGTGAAACCCATCTGGCTTGTTAATATGCTTCAGGGAAAGAAATCTGCTGCCCACTCCTCATGTGCCTTTCTTGCCCTTCCAGTCCCACTGCAATATGGTTGGCTTGACAACACCCTCTGAAACATAGGAAACTCAGTAAAGGCAACAAATATTCGCCTTACTTTTGATGCCCCCTTCCTGCAAGTGAGTTAAAAATGTTGGGACTTTGAAGCTGCCACATTATTAATCCTTGCAAATGTTTAGTTTGAACCACTCTGCTGGCAAAATACAAAGAAGGAAAGATCAGAAACATAAGGGGATATTTCATGTCTCAGAGGCTACAGGTCTAAATGCCAGAGAGAGGTGGTTGACGTTTTGTAATATTCTTTATTAAAAACATCCTTGCATGGCAAAGGCCGACCCAAGGGCTTCCTTCACCTTCCAGAGCGATCAACACGAGAGTCCAAGGATGGGCCTGGAGCAATTAGACTGCCTCATTCTTCAGAAGTGGTGATGTTTTCAAAATGTTTACTTGTGAAATCTACGGGGGGATAATATTAAGCAAAGGTAACACAGCACAGCATGTTGCTGCATGAACTCAGTGTTAAAATCACTCACTATCTTAATCAGCTCTTGTATATCCTACACCTCAACTCGAACCCATTCTCGTCCCAGTCAGAGGAAGGATAGACATCATCTTTCATACTGTCAGCCAATTTTGTTACCTTTGGCAGGATTACACCACTGGACACATCTTTCCCTCTTCTCCCCTTTCAGCATTCTGAAGTTTCTGTTCCCCCCCTGTACTGTAGATGCATAGATTTGTACTGCACGGAAACAGGCCCTCCAGCCCAACATGTTCAGGACGTTAAAGATGCCAATCAAAGCTACTCCTAGTTGCCTACATTTCCACCTTATCTCCCTGAACCTTTCCTGCCCATGTATCTGTCCAAATGTCAGAGAGTCAGAGTCATGGATTCATAAAGTCATACAGCAAGGAAACAGGCCCTTCTGCCCAACCTGCCCATGCCAACCAACATGCCCCACCTACACCAATCCCACATGCCTGCATTTGGCCCATATCCTTCTAAACCTATCCTATCTATGCTTGTTTAATGTTGCAATAGTACCTGCCTCAACTATCTCCTCTGGCAGTTCGTTCCATACACCCACCACCCTTTGTGTAAAAAAGGTGCCCCTCATATTCCTATTAAATCTTTCCCCCTTCACCTTTAACCTATGCCCTCTGGTTCTCGATTCCCCTACTCTGGGCAAATGATTGTGCGTTTACCGGATCTATTCCTCTCATGATTTTCTCCATGATTTTGTAATTCTAAAATGTCTTTTAAACATTGTAATTGCACCCACCTCCACCACCTCCTCTGGCAGCTCGTTCATGTACCCACCACCCTCTAAGTGAAACCATTGCCTCTCAGATTCCCTTCAAATCTTTACGTTCTCATCTTAAACCTGTGCTCTCTAGCTTAAGACTCCCTGACCCGGGAAGAAGATGGTGGTGATCCATCCTATCTATGCCCCTCATGATTGTATAAACCTCTTTGTTCTTCCTCCTTCTGCCTCCTTTGCTCCCTCTCTGGGTCCCTGGTCCTCTCTCCAACCCTCATCAACTGATCCCCTAATCACAGTATTTCCTGTGCAACTGCAGACTATACAACCCCATCCTTTTAAAACATAGAAAACAGGTGCAGGAGGAGGCCATTAGGCCCTTCGAGCCAGCACCGCTTTTTTTCTACTTTACTTCTTCCTTTCCCACTATCCAGAGATCCAAACAGTCCTTCCATGGACTTTCACTCAACTGGGGTGGCTGGGGCGTCCTGGAGCCACTGCCTAAGTGGATGGTGTAGGGAGAAATCGTTATTCTATTTAAACAGCCCTTGGACAAGCACTTGAAGAGTGGAGATCTGGAGGGTTACAGAGCGAGAGCTGAGAGGTAGAGTTAAGCTGAAGTTTTATTTTGTCCGGAAGGACTTCATAAGATCATAAGATCATAAGTGACAGGAGAAGAATTGGGCCATTTGGCCCAACAGGTCAACTCTGCCATTCAATCATGGATGATCTATCTTTCCCTCCTAACCCCATTCTCCTGCCTTCTCCCTATAACCTCTGCCACCCATACTAATCAAGAATCTATCTCTGCCTTAAAAATATCCACTGACTTGGCCTCCACAGCCTTCTGTGGCAAAGAGTTCCACAGATTTACCACCCTCTGACTAAAGAAATTCTTCCTCATCTCCTTCCTAAAAGAAAGTACTTTAATTCTGAGGCTATGTCCTCTAGTCCTAGACTCTCCCACTAGTGGAAACATCCTCTCCACATCCATTCTATCCACGCCTTTTACTATTCTGTATGTTTCAATGAGGTACTCTTTCATTCTTCTAAACTCCAGCGAATATAGGCCCAGTGCTGTCAAACGCTCATTGTATGTTAACCTAATCATTCCTGGGATCATTCTTGCGAACCTCCTCTGGACTTTGTCCAGTACATCCTTCCTCAGATATGGTGTCCAAAATTGCTCATAATATTCCAAATGTGGCCTTACCAGTGCCTTATAAAACCTCAGCATTACATCCCTGTTTTTGTATGCAAGCCCTCTCGAAATAAATGCCAGCATGGCATTTGCTTTCTTTACTACCGATTTGACTTGCAGATGAACTTTTGGGGAATCCTGCACCAGCATTCCCAAGTCCCTTTGCACCTCCAATTTCTGGATTCTCTCCCCATTTAGAAAATAGTCTACCCCTTTATTTTTACTACCAAAATGCATGAATCCACACTTTGTCACACTATATTCCATCTGCCACCTCTCTGCCTACTCTCCCAACCTATCCAAGTCCTTCTGCAGATTCCCTGCTTTCTCTACACAACCTGCCCCTCCATCTATTATCGTATCATCCGTAAATCTAGCCACAAAGCCTTCAGTTCACTCATCCAAATCATTAACAGACAACGTGAAGAGTAGCGGTCCCAGCACTGACCCCTGCGGAACTCCACTACTCACTGGCTGCCAACCAGAAAAAGCCCCCTTTACTGCCACTATTTGCCTTCTGCCATCCAGCCAACCAGCTATCCATGCTAGCACCTGCCCTTTGATACCGTGGGCTCTCATTTTCCTCAGCAGCCTCACGTGCGGCAGCTTATCAAAGGCTTTCTGAAAATCTAGGTAAACAACATCTACTGACTCTCCTTTGTCTGTCCTGCTATTTATTTCTTCAAAGAATTCCATCAAATTTGTCATGCAAGACCTCCCCTTCACAAAACCATGCTGAATTTGGCCTATTTTGTGGTGAACTTCTAAGTACTCCGTAACTTCATAATAAAATCTTACCAACCACCAAAGTCAGAATGACCAGCCTATAGTTCCCAATATTCTGCTTGGCTCCCTTCTTGTGCAGCGGGGTAATATAGGCAATTTTCCAATCCATGCATCCATGCTCTCATCCATGACTTGGTGCTTCTGTACTGCAACGTTTCTGGTGACTTACTACCACAGCTCATCAAGGAGCTTCAACACCCCATGCCATGCTTTAGACTTTACTTTAAACTTTAGAGATACAGCGTGGAAACATATAAGATAATTAGGGGGTTGGACACATTAGAGGCAGGACACATGTTCCCAATGTTGGGGGAGTCCAGAACAAGGGGCCACAGTTTAAGAATAAGGGGTAGGCCATTTAGAACGGAGATGAGGAAGAACTTTTTCAGTCAGAGAGTGGTGAAGGTGTGGAATTCTCTGCCTCAGAAGGCAGTGGAGGCCAGTTCGTTGGATGCTTTCAAGAGAGAGCTGGATAGAGCTCTTAAGGATAGCGGAGTGAGGGGGTATGGCGAGAAGGCAGGAACGGGGTACTGATTGAGAGTGATCAGTCATGATCGCATTGAATGGCGGTGCTGGCTCGAAGGGCTGAATGGCCTACTCCTGCACCTATTGTCTATTGTCTATTGTCTATTGTCTATTGAAACAGGCCCTTCGGCCCACCGAGACCGCGTCAACCAACGTTCACCCCGTACACGAGTACTATCCTTCACACTAGAGACAATTTACAATGCACAGAAGCCAATTAACCTACAAACCCTGCACATCTTTGGAGTGTGGGAGGAAACAAGAGCACCCAGAGAAAACCCACATGGTCACAGGAAAAATGTACAAAGTCCATTCAGATAACACCCTTAGTAAGGATCAAACCCAGATCTCTAGGTCTCCAAAGACCTACTGCTGGGATGGGCAGGGACAGCAGATGCCAGGGTGTCTGACCCTCTCTGAGTTGCACACAATCCTGACTTGGAAATATGTCACTGGTCCTTCATTGTCACTGTGTTTAAACCATTCAAAATGGCAGCTCACCCCTACCGGCTCAAGGGGCAAAGAAGAATAGGTAATAAATGTTGACCTTGTTATTGACACCTGGATCCAAAAAAAATGACTATTAGAAATATCATCAACAGAACAGCCCTTGACTGATTGAAGAAGGAACTTTTGCCTTTACCTCATAGAAATATGTTACATGTGTGGCAAGATGTCACTGTGGTAGAGTTGCTGCCTTACAGCACCAGAAACCTGAGTTCAGTCCTGATTATGGGTGCTTGTCTGCATGGAGTTTGTACATTCTCCCCGTGACCTGCGTGGGTTTCCTCCAGGATCTCCGGTTTCCACCCACACTTCATGCAGGTTTGTATGTTAATCGGCTTGGTTTAATTGTAAATTGTCCCTAGTGAGTGTAGGATAGTGTTAGTGTGCGGGGATCGCTGGGCGGCGCAGACTCGGTGGGTTGAAGGCGTTTCCGCGCTGTATCTATAAACTGCACTAAACTAAACTAACCTAAAGTAAACATCTTGTACTTATTTGAAAAGCATGTACAGTGCATGAAATTTGACCGTGATATCGGAAACTTAAAGTAGGCTTGTCCAAGATCCTCAGCTGGTTTGACAGATATTTCCATGGCTGAGCCACCCACATTAAACTGAACTAATTAACTGCGGTACAACTGAGATTTATTTTGATCTTTAATAATTCCACTGATAGGCACACAGAGTTGTGATGCTTTGACTATACACTGTGAGGGGGACCTAAGAGAAATGGTTTCTGAAGACATTTAATTATTGCTCATGGAACTAATAATATTCCTGCAATCTTTCACCCATCATATTTGATGGCTTAAATGTGAAAATCTACATATATTAATATCCCAATGAGTCTAACCTCTGCATTAATATATAATTAAATTAACTTTTTTTGAGCAGTGCCAGTTTGAAATAGGTAGGCAAAAAGAACAACTTAGGATCCTTTGTTAATGCTCCTCTCATTGTCATTGGACAGGTTATCCTTAAAGGTTCAGTGAAATATTACAAGAATAATCACGCTAAATGGTCTTACCATCCAATGATTTAAAATGTGTGGATAAATTATTTAAGAACTTACATATTAATTGATACTGAATAGGATATGCTGAACATTATGCCAATTATGAACCTTACTGTAATATCCTATTTAAAATGTTCCAACATGCACAAGACAAGAACACTAGAAAGTTGGAGCAGGAGTAGGCCACTAGACCCCTCAAGCCTGCCGCAACATAAAATATGATCATGTCTGGCATATGCTGCATCAACTCCTCTTCTGTACCAGTTCCCCGTCGCCCTCAATTCCTCGATCTTTCAAATATTTTTCTGTCTCCATCTTAACTGTATCCAATGATTCGGCTACATCACCATTGGGGACAGAAAATCCAGGCGACATATTGAGAGAAGACATTTCTATACACCTCAGTTTTAAATGACAGGCTCTTAAGTTGCAGTCATTTCCCCTTGTTTGAGACTCTCCTCTGGTGAAAACATCCGTTACCTAATCTGCCACGGCCACATAGGGTCTTATATGTTTGAATAAGATCACCCCTCATTCTCCTAAACTCTAAGGAATTCAGATCCAAACTATTTAGTCTCGTTTGGTAAGACCCAATTATTAGCCGGAGGAATCTCCTTTGGATTGCTTCCAATGTTACTACATTTTGTTTTCAGGTAAGGCGATCCAAACTGTGCATAGCATTCCAGGTGTGCCTCCAGGTGGGCCTGTGTATTTCAAACAAAATACTCCTATTCTTAAACACCAACCCTTTTTCAATAAAGCCCAGCATGTGGTTTGTCTTCTTAACTACTTGTTGGTCCTGCCTAATAACATATTGTGTTTAATGCACAAGGTTATTTAGATACCTCTGAACTTCATTCATTTGTGGTTTCTTCTCCATTTGGATAATAATCCACCTTTTGATACCGCTTACTGAAATGCATGACCTAAAAACTTGTCCGTGTTTAACTCCATTTGCCAGGATTTCACCTAACCACTTATTGTTACAAGACTGTTACAAAATGGAAAACCTGAGCAGACATTTTGTACACAGAAAGCTCCTGTTTTCTAATTACTTGGTGCTACTGCCTCATGGCTCCTGTGGCTTGGCTGTGGTTCGTTCCTCGGGTGCTGCCTATGTGGAGTTTGCATATTTTCCCAGTGACCACGTGTGTTTGCTCCAGGTGCTCAGGTTTCCTCCCACATCCCAAAAATGTGCAGGTTGATAGATTAATTGTCCACTGTGAATTGCTCATAGTGTGATAGGAGAATCAGGGTGGAGTTGACCATTATGTAAGAGGGAATAGGTTACAGGCTGATGGGAGGTGGGAGTGGCTGATATTTGTTTATTATTCTCCGTCTTCTGTAATACTGTGAAAAACTTTGTTTTGCGTGCTATCCCAGTAACTCTACCATAGATGATTTCAATCAAATCATGCCGATTAGTGTATTACTGCTCAGAGAGAGTGCAGATAAAAAAGTGCAAGGGCAGGAATGAGGTGGGTTGGAAGATCAGAAATAAATTCTTAGCTTATGAGAGGTCCATTATGAGAGTCTAATAACAGCAGAAAGAAGCAGTAAATGAATCTGGTGGTACATGTTTTCAAACTTTTGTATCTTCTGCCTGACAGTAGAAGAGAGAATTATCAGAGTGTGAGTGCTCCTTCATTATGTTGGCTGTTTTTCAGAGGCACTTTGCGCACAGTATGAAGTGTAGATGGAGTCGGTGGCAGTGGGGGTGGGTGGGTGGGAGGATGGAGACTGGCCTGCGTTCTGAACCCTCTGCGATTTCTTGCGGTCTTGGACACAGCAGTTGTCAAATCAAACTATGATGTATCCTGATAGGATGCAGGATTGCCCAGCGAACTAACATGGATTCCAATCGGCTGCCTCTCTGTCAAAGGAAAATATGATGAGGTATGATTAGGAGACAACATTAACCCCAGTTAGGGGGAAGGATGAAGTAAGTCATTTGTGCTTTTATGTCACTCTTATATTTTCATGGCCACCTGCATTTTAAGTTACAATTTAATTTAGTTATAAAAATATTAATTTTCCGGATGCCCTGGTGTAAATCTTTGGGTACAATGATACTATCATAAACCACAGTGGGTCACGTGAAAGTGGGCATCCCAACAAAACAGCTCCTTCAGGATCACACTGGACCACAGGTCAAAATCATCTCTAAATCAAAGATAATTATTTGGAAGCTTGATAACAGACAGTCATGTTGGTATACAATGATTAAGCGGGGTATGGAAACGTGTTGTTTAAATTGATTTGTTAGTGTTGGATTCGGGAAGAATACTAATGCTGAATTTAACCAATTACTACAAATCTAACTTTGAATGACAGATTAAATTAAAGTGTTTGATGAGGACATAATTGAGGAAATGTTTGCCGTGTCATTATTTATAATTTGCTCGTTCTGTTGATGGAAATCCCATTATTCATGGAACGTGATTAACTTGGGCTCTTGAGGGTCTGACAGAGAGGTTTAAATGTTTAGATTGGATGGGCATCAGGCAGAGGGATGGGCCTCATGCCTGATGATAACAGACCTTGCAACCAGAGATCTTCATGGATTAATTAACGGCCATTATTTTGGAGGCAATTACATTACTTAAATATTTAAATCAGTTTGAACAACCTTTAAAATGTCGCTGACAATCAGAGACACTTAAACACACTTTGAAGGACATTAACAGCTGACAAGCTGTCCAAGAGCATCTAGGACAATTCAAAATGGGGCATTGGTGGTTTACGGCTGAAATTATATGTGGTGTTGCAACTGGCTCTGCCTCTTGGGTGTGGAGAGTCAGATTATCCACCTCTCTGTGTCCAGAAAATTAAACCCCAGCCAAGGTGGATCTCTGGTTATGATCTTCAACATCATTAATACACAGATAATCCTCCGATTAAACTTCTCACTACTCCTTGCTGAGTTCCCCACCTGTTTCAAGAAGACCAATTTCATTCCAGTGCCAAAGCAAAGTAAGGTAGCGTACCTTAATTACCTTCCAGTGTCTCTGGCATCCACCAAGATGGATGTGCTTCTAGAGACTGATGATGGTGCATAACAACTCCAGTCTCCCAGTCAGCCATGATCCACTGCAGTTTGCTTACCGTCACAATAGGTCAACAACAAACGTCATCTCCCTGGCCCTAAATTCATCTCTGGAATACCTAAACACCAAGAACTTCGATGTTCTATTTATCAACTACAGCTCCTCCTTCAGCTCAATTATCCCATCCAAACTCGGCTCCAAACACTTAGCCCGAGGCATCAGCAATCCCCTCTGCCACAGGATCCGTCACTTTGTGACCACAGACCACAATCAGTGAGGATAGGTGACAACACCTCCACCCATTCTCAACACCAGTGCCCTGCAAGAATGCATTCTTAGTTCTCTAAAATGCCCCCTTTGCACTCATGACTTAACGGCCAAATTCGGCTCTAACTCCGTATACAGGTTTGTAGGTGACAGCACTGTGGTGGGCTGGTTCATGAACAATGATGAGATGGAGCACAGGAAGGATATAGGGAACTCAGCAACATGGAGTCAGGACAATAACCTCTCCAATGTCAACAAGAGAAAGGAGCTAGTTATCAACTTCTGGAAGCGTGGTGGAGTAAACGCCCCAATCAGCATCAATATCGCTGAAGTGCAAATGGTTGAGAACTTTAAATTCCTTGGCGTTAATATTACCAATGATGGTTCAACTACATTGATGCAATTGCCAAAAAGGCACCACTGCCTCTACTTGCTAAATGTGCTCAACATTTATTCAATGAATCTTACAATCAACATTTACTCAATGAATCTTACAATCTTCTACAAATGCACCGTAGAGAGCATACTGTTGGGTTGCATCATTTTGACTTGGGAACAGCTTTGGCTAAGACCACACGAAAATGCAGAGTTGCAGATGTAGTCCAGTCCATCGCACAGACCAGATTTCCCACTGTTGATTCCATTTATACTTCACGCTGCCTAAGCAAAGATTAGTCCCGTCCCCCGTCGTTCCTTCTTTTCCTTGCTCCTATCTGGGAAGAAGGTACAGAGACTTGAAAGCGCGCCACTAAACTCAGGAACAGCTCCTTCCCCTCTGTTACCAGGCATGTGAGCGGTCCTTCCATAACTAGCCTACTGGCCTTTACCCCATTGCGGACATTGGACTTTATCTATGGAACTGATATGCGACAATGCTGGCAACGATCCTTTCTATTTTGTATCTTCCCCTTTGGTCAATCTATTATACTTGAGTTTGACTCGATTGTATTTATGTGTAGTATTATCTGACCTGTTTGGCTAGCAGGCAAAACCAAGCTTTTCACAAAACCTTGGTACAGGTGACAATAATAAACCTGAACCTAAACCTAAACCAAAATGCCTCTGAAACTCCAACCTCTACCACGCAGAGAGACAGGTGAAGCAGGAATAGGGATTGCCACTATCTGCAGCCTTCTCTTTGTGCTCACACCATCTTGACTTTGAAATTCATTGCCCTTCTTTTATCATCGCTAGGTCTAAATCTTGAAACAATAAGTGTGGGAACATATTTACTGGAAAGATGTAATGGCTTAAAAGGTGAGTTAATTTTTATCAGTATATATTGTATCTTGCATTAATATTCACTATGTTCAGTTAAATAAATAATACTGTAATACTTCATATTTATTCTCATTAAGCCTTCATTTATTTCGCATAGGTAGGAAAATATACATAATATAAAATAAAAACAGAAAATGCTGGATATAATAGGCGAGGCAGCATCTGTGGGAAGAGAAAGAGATTTAACATTTCAGTTTGAAGTCCTTCATTAGTATCAGATCCTTTGTCTCTGATCTGAAACATTAACTCCACGGATGCTGCCTAAACTGCTGAGTATGTCAGCATTCTCGTTTTATGTAAGAAAGAACTGCAGATGCTGGTTTAAACCAAAGATAGACACAAAAAGCTGGAGTAACTCAGCAGGACAGGCAGCATCTCTGGAGAGAAGGAATGGGTGACGAAACCCTTCACCCATTCTTTCTCTCCAGAGATGCTGCCTGTCCTGCTGAGTTATTCCAGCTTTTTGTGTCTATTCTCGTTTTATGTTTGATTTCCAGGATCTGTAGTTTCTTTTGATTTTCCAATTTATACTCATTTAATGACTGTTTCTAAAGCTGACTCAGTAAACTCTCTTGAATCAGTTCAAATAACTCACAAGTCGCTTAACACAAGCTTAGGGGTGGCATAGTAGCCCAAGGTAGCATTGCTGCCTTACAGCGCCAGACCCGGGTTGGATCCTGACTATGAGTGCTGCCTACGGTTTGCACGTTCTCCCTGTGACTCTGTCAGTTTTCTCCGGATGCTCTGGTTTCCTCCCATGTTCCAAAGAAGTGCAGGTTTGTGGGTTAGTTGGCTTCCATAAGTTGTTCCTACAGTGTAGGATACAACGAATATATGGATAGTTGCTGGTTGGTGTGGACTGGGTGGGCTGAAGGTCCTGTTTCCACCCTGTATCTCTAAATTAAACTGAACTAAACTAAACTAAACTAATCTAAACTAAACTAAACTACGGTGGCGCAGCGGTAGAGTTGTTGCCTTACAGTGAATGCAGCACTGGAGACTCAGGTTCGATCCTGGCTATGGGCGCCATCTGTACGGAGTTTGTACGTTCTCCCCGTGACCTGCGCGGGTTTTCTCTGAGATCTTCGGTTTCCTCCCACGCTCCAAAGACGTACAGGTATGTAGGTTAATTGACTGGGTAAATGTGAAAATTGTCCCTAGTGTAGGATAGTGTTAATGTGCGGGGATCGCTGGGCGGCGCCGACTCGGTGAGCCGAAGGGCCTGTTCCCGCGCTGTATCTCTAAATCTAAATCTAAATCTAAAAAAATCTAAACTAAACTAAACTAAACTAAACTAAACCAAACCAAACTTAACTGAACCATCATAACATTAATTTCTTCCAACAGTGCACAGTGGCTGAGGTGTGTACCATCTACAAACTACACTGCAGTTACTCACCTACTCTGCTGTGACAGCACCTCCTAAGATGATCACCTGGCACACCAGGTTGGATAAAAGCAGCAGGCATAGAGGAGCAGCATCTCCCTTCACCTTCTCGTCCAAGCTGCACATCATTCTGACCTGGGAATGCATCACCACTCCTTCATTGTTATTGTCATTGAACTCCCTCTCTTATGGCAATGCATAACACCTTCACTAGAAGAACCAAAGCATTAACACCGTCTCCTCAAGGGCAGATAGGGGTGAGCACTAACTGCTGACTCTGCCAACATCTCTAACAATGACTAAATAAAATAAAAAGCAACACGAACCAAAACCTTCCAGCGAAGTAATTTTTGCCTAAGTCCTGTGCCAACAGTATCAGCGCTTAAAACAAAACAAGGTTTGAATGAACACTTGGTTTGGCAGGAGAAACAAGAGTAATGATGCAATTTTCATCCATGCCATCTCACGTACAGAACGCTCGATTTTGAGAGATTCTATAATGTAGGTGAAATAGCCAACTGTCATTCATCAAATCCTCCAGAAAAAAAAAGAGATGAAGTAAACAAATTGCAAGTGTGACTTTATTGAGCAAAATAAATTGATCTGCCAAGGCGATAAGGAAAGAGAGCATTTGATTACAATTTTAAAGTATTTGCTCAGTGCTGAAGCATTTAGATTAACGATTTTCAGTCCTTACCCGATTTCATCTGACAGTACAATTTTAATATTCTAATTTTTAATATGTCTTATTTGTTGCAAAATAACTTGCTCACATAATCTGAGTGGTAATTTAAATGTTTTTTAAAATAAAAAAACCCACGATTCCGCTCGAGTGATCCTGATGGGCAGAGTTGCTTCCAGATTGGAAAGCAAACGCCTTCTGAACCTGTTTCCAATTTGTAACTCAGTGTTTGGTCCCTCTATGGTCCAGAGAACAATTTGATAGCTGGCAAACTAGATGGTTGTCAGAAAGCAGCCAGCAATCAGTTGTGTAATATTTCTGGTTTATTGCAAACCGTGAATCTAACAAACCCGTCAAATGTAGTCCAGAAAAGAAGAAACGTATTTCTTGTCAGGAATAAGACAATGTTTCCCATGAATAAAAGCCGAGTGGCTTTAATATAGAAACAGGAGACATTTGTTAAAATCATAGATTTATACGTGGTACATTTGAAAACATCTGAACAGAACTTAATAGGAGCAGAGCTAAAAGCAAACTGCAGGAGGAGCTCGTGGATCAAGCAGCATTTGCAGAAGCAAAAGGATGGTTGACCATTTGGGTCGAGTCTGTGCATCAGGACTGTTTCAGCACAGGGTCCTGATGCAGTCGCTCAACCTGAAATGTCGACCATCCCTTTGCCTCCACAGGTGCTACATGACCTGCTGAATTTCTCCAGCAGTTTGCTATTTGCTCCAGATTACAGCACCTGCAGTCTCGTGCATCTCCTTAATAGAAGTGGAAACAGACTATTTATGTACTTGAACATACCATTAAAAAAGATCATGACTATTCATATACTTTGCCTAGAGAAAATACTTGAATTGCAGTTACTTCTGCTATATGTGATAGTTGGGACCTAAGATATCTCAACATGTTAGAAAATAGTATTATATAAACTATTGTGGCAATGGGGGACAAGAGGGTTAGGGACTAGAGAATTGCAGACTCAAAATAACAAGTATCTTCAATAATAATTGAAGCGTAGGTTCACTAGGTTAATTCCCGGAATGGCGGGACTGTCGTATGTTGAAAGGCTGGAGCAATTAGGCTTGTATACACTGGAATTTAGAAGGATGTGTGCTAAGCCCCCTGCTCTTCACCTTGCTGACCCACGACTGCACACCCACCTACAGCTCCAACCACTTCGTCAAGTTTGTGGATGACACAACAGTGGTGGGTCTCATCAGCAACAACGACGAGACCCACTACAGGAAGGAGGTGGACCAGCTGGCCGCGTGGTGCACAGACAACAATCTCTTCCTGAATGTGGAGAAAACAAAGGAGATTGTTGTCGACTTCAGGAGAACGCACACCCAACACCCCCACCCACTGACCATCAATGGTGCTGCTGTGGAGCAGGTGAGCAGCACCAAATTCCTGGGGGTGAACATCACCGAGGATCTCTCCTGGAGCAACAACATCACGTCCATCACCAAGAAAGCCCAGCAGCGCCTCTACTTCCTCCGCAAACTGAAGAGAGCGGGAGCGCCCACACCCATCATGTACACTTTTTACCGAGGCGCCATCGAGAGCATCCTCAGCAGCTGCATCACTGTGTGGTTCGGCAGCTGCACAGCCTCCAGCCGCAAGACCCTGCAGCGCATAGTGAACACTGCTGAGAGGATCACTGGCGCCTCACTCCCAACACTCCTGGTCCTTTACACCACCCGCCTCACCCGCAAAGCATTGAGCATTGTGGGTGACCCCTCCCACCCCTCCATCAGCCTCTTCACCCTCCTGCCTTCAGGGAGAAGGTTTCGCAGCCTGAGGTCGAGCACCACCCGACTAAAGAACAGTTTTTTCCACCAGGCTGTCAGGATGCTGAACTCTCTCCCCTCCCTTCCTCCTCTCTCCCCTGCCCCCATTGGACCTGGACTTTAACACCCCACACACACGCACATCCAGCACCAGACACTTTTTTTTTTAACGCATTTGAAGTGACTATATTTTATATTTTATGTTGATTGTTGTTTGCTGTGCCTTTTTAATTTTAACTTAGTTTTATGCACTTTGTTCCTCGGGATTGTGGGAAACGGTATTTCGATTTTCTGTCTGTGTAAACTGGCTGAGGATTGACAATAAAATTGACTTTGACTTGACTTTGACTTGATGAGGGGGGATCTTATTGAAACATATAAGATAATTAGGGGATTGGACACATTAGAGGCAGGAAACATGTTCCCAATGTTGGGGAAGTCCAGAACAAGGGGCCACAGTTTAAGAATAAGGGGTAAGCCATTTAGAACGGAGATGAGGAAGAACTTTTTCAGTCAGAGAGTGGTGAAGGTGTGGAATTCTCTGCCTCAGAAGGCAGTGGAGGCCAGTTCGTTGGATGCTTTCAAGAGAGAGCTGGATAGAGCTCTTAAGGATAGCGGAGTGAGGGGGTATGGGGAGAAGGCAGGAACGGGGTACTGATTGAGAGTGATCAGCCACGATCGCATTGAATGGCGGTGCTGGCTCGAAGGGCTGAATGGCCTACTCCTGCACCTATTGTCTATTGTCTATTGTCTATTGTCTATAATGGTGTTTTAAATAGCTATAATTTAACGTTTGTTAATGCAAGCTAAAAATACTAAAGGCTAGATATTATCTTGTTCAATAAGATGCCACGGTCGCACAGTGGTTGAGTTGCTGCCTTGCAGCACTTGCAACGCTGGAGCACCAGGGTTTGATCCTGACTACGGATGCTGTCTGTACAGAGTTTGTACGTTCTCCCCTTGACCGCTTGGGTTTTCTCCGAGATCTTCAATTTCCTCTCACACTCCAAAGACGTACAGGTTTGTAGGTTCATTGGCTTGGGTTTGTACACTAGGTATAAGTGTAAATTGTCCGTAGTGTGTGTTAATGTGCAGGGATCGCTGGTCGGTGCAGACTCGATGGGCCAAAGGTTCCTTTCTTTTTCCGTACTGTATCTCTAAACTAAACTAAGCTAAAATAGCGATTGCAATTTTCAGTTCCCAGTGGCCTTCTGTGAAAAACTGGCACGGCGTTCCTAAGAGACAATAGTGCATAATTACTGCGGGAGATTAGACTTGAACAGGATATTTTACAAGACTACTTTTTTCTTCAAATACAGCTTTTTTTTTCTGCTTGTCAATTTCCAAAATAACTTTTAAGCGGTTCTCTGGTGCCTGATCAAAATTACCTTGCAACCAATTTGGCCCATCTAATAATACAAATTGCATTCCCAAATTCATAAATCATGTTGTACCCAGTTCACAATATGGAAACACGTGTCATCAAGACTGAACAAGTTTGTCCAAATCTCCAAAGAGAGAAGCGAGAGATATCAGGCTGCAGTTTCTTCAAGTGTTGGTGTGCCCAGGACTCCAGTGCAAATGTGTGCAATAAGATGGATGTGGATCATCCAGGTAGGCATTGGGTAGATATCACTCCATTGTTGGATTAACCCCGAGTCAGAATACCAATTTCGAGAAATCCCCAATATTCACGGTGGGAAATTTGCCAAATTAATTACATTTTAGGGCTTTAGTTATGGGGAGAGATTGGATAGACTGGGCTTGTTTTCTATGTTTAGTTTAGTTTATTTTAATTTAGAGATACAACGTGGAAACCTGCCCTTCGGTCCGCTGAGTTCACGCCGACCAGTGATCCCCGCACATTAACACTAGCTACGAGTTACACATACACCAAACCAATTAACCTACAGTACATATCTGTACATCTTTGGAGTATGGGAGGACACCGAAGATTTCGGAGAAAACCCAAACGGTCATGGGGAGGATGTATAAACTCTGTACAGACAGCACCCGTAGTCGGGATCGCACCCGGGTCTCCGGTGCTGCAAGCACTGTAAGGCAGCAACTCTACCACTGCGCCACCGTGCCACTGTGGAGCGAAGGAGGCTGATATAAGTGCATAGGATTATGAGAGGTACAGATAGGACAGTCAAAATCATTTTCCCAAGGTAGGAGTTTCAAAAACAAGAGAGCACATGTTTATTGGAAGAGGAAGGGGTTTTAAACAGAATTTGAGGGGTAAGATGTGGTTGTCATCTGGAATGGTTGTCATCTGGAATGCCCTAACAAAGGAGGTTGTGGAATCATATACAATTAGTATTTTTAAGAGGCATTTAGACACACACTTCTGAAGGCAAGGCATAAAAAAACACATGGACCTAATGTGGGCAAATGGGATTAGTGTAGATGGGCTAAGAGGTGGAGGGCTGAAGGGCCTGTTTCTTTGTTGTATGATTTACACTGTGAATCTGTCCCAGTCTAGACCTGGTGTAAAAACAGAGCCCTTACATTTCAATGGAGGGATTTGGGTGTGAGAATGGAATGCAAATTTCAGATAATTCACATGTATTGGATTAATTAATTCATTTAAATACTTTAATTGTTAGTAGTGTTTTTGAAACCTTTTGTGTTTAACTTTCATTATAGTTTAAATACTTTGATGAACTTTGATGATCCTCAGTCTGAAGAAGGGTCTCGACCCGAAACATTACCCATTCCTTCTCTCCAGAGATGCTGCCTAACCTGCTGAGTTACTCCAGCATTTTGTGATACCTTCGGGTTAACGTATGATGAATGTTTGACGGCACTGAGCCTGTACCCGCTGGAGTTTTTGAAGGATGAGTGGGGGCTTCGTTGAATCTCGCCAAATAGTGAAAGATCTGGATAGAGTGGATGTGGAGATGATGTTTCTACCAGAGGGCATAGCCTCAGAATAAAAGGACATACCTTTAAAAATAAGATGAGGAGAAATTTCTTTAGACAGAGGGTGGTGAATCTGTGAAATTCATTTCCATGGACGGCTGTGGAGGCCAAGTCATTTGGGTATTTTTAAAGCGGAGATTGACAGACTCTTGGTTAGTTTGGGTGTCATAGCTTACCAAAGAGAAGGCAGAAGAATGTAATTGAGAGGTAAAGATGGATCAGCCATGACTAAATGGCAGAGTAGACTCAATGGGCCGAATGGTCTAATTTTGCTCCTGTGACTTAGACAATAGACAATAGACAATAGACAACAGGTGCAGGAGTAGGCCATTCGGCCCTTTGAGCCAGCACCACCATTCAATGTGATCATGGCTGATCATTCTCAATCAGTACCTCGTTCCTGTCTTCTCCCCATACCCCCTGACTCCGCTATCCTTAAGAGCTCTATTTAGTTCCCTCTTGAATGCATTCAGAGACTTGGCCTCCACTGCCTTCTGAGGCAGTGAATTCCACAGATTTACAACTCTGACTGAATTCCACAGATTTACAACTCTCTGACTGAATTCCACAGATTTACAACTCTCTGACTGACTTACGAACTTATGAACTGATGAAATACAGAGCTTTATTTGTCATTCGGTACCGAGGTACCGAACGAAATTACATTTCCAGCAGTCACACAAAAAAAAAGAACACAAGACACATGACCCCAACACAAACATCCATCACAGTGACTCCAAACACCCCCTCACTGTGATGGAGGCAACAAAGCTGATGTCAGTGTGGACTGGCACACTGGTGAGGTGCGAAAGATAAAGTGGAGAGAAGGAAAGACAATTAGATGAAAGAGCGAAGTGGGAATCTCAGGGAGACTTGGACAGAGAGAGACTCTGAGAGAGAGCCAATGGTGGGAAAAAGAGAAGACGGAAAGAGGGTCAGGTGAAAGCAATGAAGGAGCACTGCTAAAAAGACCTTCTCACTTTCAGCTCAAAGAGCTTGATCACCAACAATGTATTTTTGAAGCACAGTCGTACATGGGATGGTGATGGAATACATGGGTTGAGACCTCAGAAGCAGAATCATTTATCACTTTAATTCAGTTCATAAAGGTGGTCACATCTACCCTGGAACATTTGATGGGACAGCAAGTGTGAGCTGACCCAGGTTTGGATGGAGGAAACAGCTAATAATCGAAGGTAAATGCCTCTGCAGCAACTCAGAGTTGAAGAAATTAATTTTTAGTCTGAGATAGTCTGAATCTGAGATAACACAAATGGCAAACTGCTTTAGTAACAGAGGCAGGGAGAATCTACGGTGATTGCAATTCTTCGTAATGCGAAATTCATTGGGCAGCATGAGGATGGGACCATATCAAGATAATTACAAGCACTTTCTGTCTGAGGTTATAGACTACCCAATCATCCATCCACCAGTGTTGATGATTTTAATCAAGTGGCTCTCAAAATAACACTTCCTTCACAGATAAGAAATGCCCATTAGATATGGTTGCTAGTAAGCAAATATTTCTGATAGCATTGATTTTTAAAAATGATATTCTGTACCTTTTCCCCTTCATTAAATATAACTCTCTCAACAGAAACAGTGTTAATAATAAAATGGGAACCTTGACAAATTCTACTTTTATTTCCAGTACTTTTGAAAAATTCTCCTAAGCTTACACATTAGCCAGCTCAAATAAAGAACTTAAGCAATTTCCAGCCATTGTAGAAGAAACAACAAATCAGGTTCTGATAGCACAGGAGAAGGTAATTTGGCTCATCCCCATGAAAATTCTCTCCAATTACTCCCAATCTCCTATCCTTTTATACTTTCCCCAAAGCCCTGTTTTTGTTTTATCTACTTATCCAATAACACGCACTTTCTTTACTTAATCTGTCAATACGCTGAATGATCTAGAATTGATATGGAATGTCTATATTAAATCTTTTCCTATCCTTTAAGGAAATAAAACTTTTTTTTTTCTTCCAGAACTACAACTTCTCTTCCCTGCTAACATTCTGGTAAATGTCTGCATTTTTTCTAAGGGTTTTTTGCTGCTTGTCTTAAAATAATGGTGGAAAGAATTAGACACATAATTTATAATGCACCCTTCTTAAGACTGTCTGAGATCTCCTGATCTGATACACCATTCTATGCTATCTTTAAAATGCATTATATATCTTAAATATCTAAGATATATCTTATCTTAGATCTAAGATTTTCCTGAGACTTCTTCAACAATAACTCTAAACTTTACAATACCTAACAAGTGCAGGAGGTACATGGAACACCATGTGTAGGATCACCTCCTGCACACTACCCACGCCTGGGAAAATATTATCGTTCCCTGAATGATGCTGGGTCTAAACTTCTTCCCCATCAGCACTGTGGAAGCAGCCTTCTTCACTGGAAGGACTATCTTCCAGTGGAAGCTGTCATCCCAGCCTTCTTCACTGGGATGACAGCTTCCCTACCCTCTCCATGATGATTAGGGGCGGGAAATAAATACTGCCTTATTGTAACACCAGCATCTTGTAAATGAATACCAAGTAGTGCTAAATATAATGGTTGAAGTTACCTTGGCAAATTACATTGATTGTATTCATACTGTACAGGTCTCAGACTTTTTGGCTGTAAGTAACTGAAATTAAATAAGGAGAACATATGATCAAAAAATTTGGAAAATTTAGGAATTTGTCTTAACTCACGGAAAATACCTAATTGCATAGAAATGGTGATCTAGATAGAAACCCGAGCCTATAAAGGGGGGAATCCGACAGTACAGAAATGACAGTAATTTTTTTCCAATCACAGTAATTTTCCCAGAAAAATACAGAGAGGAGGATAGTTACAATCAAATTATATGTACAAATCAATCTGAGCTACACACAGAAGGGCAGGTCACCCGGTCCGATGGAATTATCCACTCTGTGTTCTCAAGATGGGTAGCAAAGTGAAACAGCTGGTGGAGCCGTTGCCTCACAGCTCCAGCGACCTGGGATCGATCCTGACCTCCAGTACTGAAGGTGTGGAGTTTGCACATTCTCCCTGTGATAAATTGGTCTGGGTGTGGGTGCTTCAATTTCCTCTCACATCCTAAACTGCCCTTTGCAAATTATCCATATTGTAGATAGCTGTTAGGAAAATCGTGATGGGAGTTGATGGGAATACGAGAGAGAGAGAGAGTAGATACAGGGACAGAATTGAGGAAATTATGGGATTGCCTGATTGCCTGATTTTCTGCCATAGACTCAATGGATTGAATAGTTTAGTTTAGTTTAGTTCAGAGATACAGCATGGAAACAGGCCCTTCGGCCATCGAGTCCACTCTGACCACCAATCACACCAGCTCTAAGTCATCCCACTTCCCCACCCACTCCCTACGCACAGGGGGGAATTTGCAGAGGCCAACAAACCTGCACGCCTTTGGACTGTGGGTGGAAACCCATGTGGTCACAGGAAGGGTGTGCAAACTCCTCAAAGACAGCACCAGATATCAGAATCACACCCGGGTCTCTGGCACTGTGAGACAGCAGTTCTACCAGCTGTGCCACTGTGCTGCCCAATTCTATTTTGAATAGACTCAAATTGACCTTCGATGTTTAGTTTAGAGATACAGCATGGAAACAGGCCCTTTGGCCCACCGAGTCTGTGCCGACCAGCGATCCCGGTACACGAGCACTATCCTACACACTAGGGACAATTCCCCTCACTATACATCTCCACTTGGCCTATCCCTTTAAAATCTACCCGTCTGACCAAGTCTGTGGCTTGATTTCAAAATTTTGATTAACAACACTTGCTTTAAGCACGTTGAGTTAAATTGCAATAATAGAAATGCTAGGTAAATGCATGATGTTATTGCAGCAAAATTTGGCTGGTGTCGGAAGATGGAAAACGAGCCAGAATTTATCAGTGTGAAGAGTGGTGCCTGAATCAAGTCAATGCCTTCTTACAAAGAGAAGACGACACATGATTTATTTTCATGTTTTTACACAGAGAAGCAAGATTGAGTAAAGTAAGTGGAATTTGGAAGCCGTATACAAATAAAGCAGCTTATTGATTTGGCCTGACTAAATGTCTCTGAAGTCTCCCTTTGAAAGGATTTGTGAAGCATCTGTGAAAGAGAAAATTGTATAACCTGGGTCACTAGTGGGTCCCATTATTAGTTTAAATATAAGTAGACCTTGCCGGACACACTCAGAGGTCAGGCTGCACCTGTGGAGGTTGAAACACGTTTAATTTTTCAGACCAGTGACCTTTCATCAAACATGTCACATCCCAGGCTTGTAATAGCACCTGAATTGATTCTAGGGGGGTGTTGAGCCACGGTGCCTGGATTTCAAAGGGCAGAGAAAATAAAAAAGGCTGGCAGCCATCAGACCTTTGTAAATGTCTGCAGTAAAACACCAGTGCAGCCCAGCACAGCTGGTAGAGCAGCTGCCTCAAGGTGACAGAGTTGAATCCTGACATTGGGTGCTGTCTGCGAGCAGGTTTTCCCCGCGACTGTGGTTTCCTTCATGTGCTCAAGTTTCCTTCCACATCCCAAAGACACATGGGTTGGTTGGATGGTTCATTAGCCTCTGGAAAATACCCTTACTGTGCAAATTTCTGGGCGGAGTTCATGTAATATGGGGAGAATAAAAATGGGACTAATATACAATTGGCAGTCAGCTTGGACTGGATGGGCTGAAGGGCCTGTTTCCATGCGACTACTCTCTACGACTTTGATTGTTCAGAGATATGATGGTTCAGCATCTGACTTACTCGTTAGCCTGGATGGTGAGTAGTGGGCC
The DNA here is from genome assembly GCF_053455715.1 of Rhinoraja longicauda. Taxonomy (NCBI): domain Eukaryota; kingdom Metazoa; phylum Chordata; class Chondrichthyes; order Rajiformes; family Arhynchobatidae; genus Rhinoraja; species Rhinoraja longicauda. The sequence goes on from NC_135959.1 coordinate 21,475,039, forward strand.
AGAGTACCAGCAGGGAGAGTGGCCATAGCCAGGGCAAGGACAGTGGCTGGGTGTATGGTTGGAGTCGGGATCTGGATCACAGGGGTCTGGAACATAGGTCAGTTGTTGGTCAGAATCAAGGGCCCCCCTGGACACAGATGCGGTCGGGTGAAGAAAGGGACGTTGGGCCTGCAGCAGCCTCGGCTTACATGGGTTTCCTGGATCGGAGATGCTCCAGAGCTCCCAACATGTGGACCGGACTTGGACTTAGGACTTTTTCTTTGTAAACTTCAGTTTAGTTTAGTTTAATTTTGAGATACAGCACGGAAACAGGCCCTTTGACCCACCTGCTCCGCGACAACCAGCTCTCCCAGCATATTAACACTATCCTACACACACTAAGAACAATGTTTATATTTACCGAGCCAATTTACCTACAAACCTGTACGTCTTTGGAGTGTGGAAGGAAACCGAAGATCTCGGAGAAAACGCATGCGGTCATGGGGAGAACGTACAAACTCCGTATAGACAGCACCCATAGTCGGAATCGAACCTTGGTCTCCGGCACTGCAAGCACTGTAAGGCAGCAACTCTACCGCTGTGCCACCGTGCCACCCTATATGCCATAATATGGCGACAGTGCATTTGTGGGTTGTGCCAAAGAATTTCACGGTGTTGTGCATACGTGACAATAAAGAACCATTGAACCAATGAACTCCTGTATATTTCCCACTCTCTTTAAATACACTGGGTTAATTGAAACATTTATTACAAAACTGTGTAAAAAAAAAAAGGTGAAATAGATTGTATAAAATAGTGTCAAGGGAGCGGGATTATTGGAGTATTATTGTACTTTCATTTTGGGGTTTATTATGCTCCAGAAATATTCTAGGTTCAATGTTGGTTGGATAGAGTCAACCAAAGATAGAACATAGAACACAGAACAGTACAGCACAGGAACAGGTCATTCAGCCTACAACGCTGAAAATGATGGTAAATTATATTGATCTCTTCTGCCTTCGCGTGATCCATATCTCTCCGTTCCCTGCATATTCATGTGTCTATTTAAAAGCCTCTTAAACACCTCTATCATATCTGGTTCCACCACCATCACTGGCAGCATTTTCAAGGAACCCACCACTCTCTATGTAAAATACACCTCCTTTAAACTTTCTCTCATATTAAAGCTATGCCCTCCAGTATTTGACATTTCCACACTGCTAAAAGGGTTCTGACTGTTTACCCTTTCTATGCCTCTCATAACTTTATATGCTTCCATCAGGTTTCCCCTCAGTCTCCGATGCTCAAGATAAAACAATCCAACTTTTTCCAACCTATCTTTAATGTTAATATCTTCCAACCCAGGCAGCATCCTGCTGAACCTCCTTCACACCCTCTCCAAAGCTTCCACATCCTCCCTGTAATGAGGTGACCAGAACTGCAAAATATGAAAAGGGTTAAGTCCACTGGTGGTTGAAAAATGTATTATTTTCTATTTGTGCATGAGCTGTGTGCATGGCTGGCACTTCCAACACTTGTTTGTTCTAAAATGGCCCTTCAATTTTTTTTGATAGGATATTTCAGTTGGGAGTCAATTGCAAAAATCACATATAAGCCAGAGTTGGGGAAAATGGGCTGGCAGGAGAGAACAGTCAGAACCGTTTTCCCAAGGTGGAAATGTCCAACACTAGAGGGCATTGCTATAAGGTGAGAGGGAAGGTTTAATGGAGATGTGTGGGGCACAGGGAGTGCAGGAGTCCTGGACGCCCTGCCAGGGGGAGGTGGAGGCAGATACTATAGTGGGGGTTTTAGATAGTCACATGGAAATGCAGGGAATAGTGGGATATCGATCGTGTACAGGCAGATGAGACCAATTTAACTTCATGTTCGGCACAGACATTATGGACCGAAGGGCCTGTTCCTGTGCTGTGATGTTCTATGCTCAATGATCCAGGTTCTACGGCAAATTTCCTTCCCTGAATAATTTCAGAACCAGATGAGGTAATCTGATGAGATTTCCTGTTATGTTTTAACAGTCCAAATTACTAATTTATTACCATGGTGGTGGGATTCCCACACACATCTCAATCGGCTGAAGAGTTGGTAGCTTATTCACCGTGCTACCATAGACTTCAAAGGACTTGCATTTACGAAGCACCTTTTACAACTTCTGGCTGGCACATATTCGTTTCCAGCAACAGTTTTGGTACGATAGTAAAAGAGGATATATAGCTGCTGTATTGTTATGTTGATGTAGTAATCAATGGAGTCAATTTGGGATCCTACTGATAAGACTCAGAGAGGGTAAGGCTACTGTTAATCCCACTGATTTTATTCTGTGGGTGGATTTTCATCCACTTGAAATGAGAAAGCAAATGGATGAAAAATGATGATTGAAATAACCAACCGTGCAATTTTACCTTGAGGATGTTCTGAGTCTATTAACTTTTGTCAAGGAGGTAACTATCGATCTAAGCATTAGAGCCGGTAAGGAGAGGCTGAAACTAGTCCAGTGAATGAAATCACAAAAGATAGCATTGCCAAGTAGTTTATTTGTTATCTGTAAATTATACACTAGAAACTTGCAAGGATGGAGAGCATTCATTCACTCTTGTCTTATTACACTCTTATTTAATTGTAATTTTGTGTGGGAGGTTTGATTTGTGGCTCATTGGGCAGTGCACTGACTTCCAAGACAGGAGGTTGCGACTCAAATCTTGCCTCAGACACTCGAGTACAAAACCCCAGGCTTTCACTACTGCAACGCGCAGTGAATGTTAAACTGTCCGAGTGGCTGGCCGCTAAACCGCGAAGAACCATCAGAGGATCCGAGGAGATGCAAGAGGCCTCCCTAGCATTACCTGACGAGCAGCTAGACTAGTCCTAGTTCATAACGAGGGCACAGGGACATGAAGGGCAAAGGCTAGATGGATGGTCACAGTCTTTTTTTCCCCAGGGTAGGGGAGCCTAAAGGTTTGAAATGAAAGGAGAAAGATTTAAAAGGGACCTGAGGGGCAACTTTTTCACACAGAGGGTGGTGCCTTTATGAACCATGCTGTAAGAGATAGAAGAGGGTGCAATTATGATATTTAAAAGAGACTTGGACAGGCACATAGACAGGATATATTTGGAGGGGTATAGTCCAGGCACAGGCAGGTAAGATTAGCTCAGTTAGGCAACTTGGTTAGCATGGATGAGTTGGACCGATGGCCCTGATTCTGAGTTATACACTGTAGCTCTATGGCTCTATTATGTTCAGTATTTATCCCTTTAATCAACAACTTTAAAGCAGCCAAAGAGGATAGATAGGTTCTTACACATCTTCCATGACTCCTGAGTGTGAGGGTGTATAAGGGCAAGGTATGAGGGCAATAAATGGGAGACTTAGAGGGGGATTCAAATTGAATTATTTTCCCCTGATGGAATGGTTGGAGTTTGGATGGTGCTGTTGGAAATGGTGATAGAGGCAGAAACTCTCATTACGTTTAAGCCTCTAAATGAGCACTCGACTCACCATGGCATAGAAGCCCACTACCACATTGGAGACCCTCAGACTTCATTGGAGACCCTCTGTCTATCTTTTATCTTGCACTCAATTTTACTGGACTTTATCTTGCACTAAACTTCACCCCCCTCTCCTGTGTCTGTACACTGTGGACGGCTTGATTGTAATCATGTATAGTCCTTTTTCCTGACTGGACAGCATGCAACAAAAAAGCTTTTCATTGTGCCTTGGTATATATGACAACAATAACCTAAACTAAACTAAGCATGCAAAGCAGTGATCTGGAAGCACAGAAGATTGCTGCCTCACTTGGGAGGGATGTTTATGTCTTCAGACAGCAGGAAGGGAGGAGGTATAAGGGCAGGTGCTGCAACTCTGAGGATATCACCATCAGCATATTGATAGAAACAGTCAAGTGGACCAGAACACATGAAGGAATGGGCCCTCATGGAATACTGAAAGGGAAGATGGTGATCATTATAATGGAATGAAATGAAAACCTTTTGCCAACTATTGCTGAATACATGTGCTGATGATTTAGGCATTTAGCTCATATATTTGAGATAATAACCATCTTAAAGAAACACTAAGTACTCCTTCCAATTCCCAAAATGACCGCATTAAATTCTTCATCAAGTTATGAAGAGATGAATTCCAAATGGAATATCAAAACATCTTATTTCAGAAATTCTCCAATTAGTTTTACAAGACGTATCACTGACCTGTGCAATATAAGGTGAACCAAACTGTCAAAACGTATGAAATATTAATTAATTTTCAACTTACTGATTGTTTCTGATATTAATGAATCATCTGGGCAAATCCTCAGGTGTTTTAATTTGTTTTAATGATTAACAAAACCACAAAAGTTTGCTTTAAATGAAACCCATTGATTAAGTTATTCTGGAGTAAGAGAAATTAAAATGGCGTGATCTTGGCTTCCAGTGGTTTCAATAAACCATTGGCTCAGAGGGAAGGTCAGCCATTTCAGGGTGCGAATAGGAATAATGTCCACTTTGCATTGCAAGATTGAGTATCAGTCAATTTAAATCATTTACTTGTCAAATTGCAATCTTTCAGCAACATTTGGGCATTTGGCTCAAATGCATGGAATATGGTAGATTAGAGGCGAAACCTCTGGGCTAGTAACACAGAGGTGTTAGTATTGACGACCCAGAGACATCTGTTCAAATTCAATTAGAACAGTTGGGACATGTAAATTCAGTAATTAATTAAATCCTAGAATTAAAATCCTAGTTTAAATAGTGGCCATTGTGAAATGAATGGGTTATTGTAAAAGCCCAACTGGTTTACTACCATTGTACAGAAAAGGAAATCTGCCATTCACTATGGACCCAAAGCAATGTGGTTGTCTCTGAAATAGTTTATAAACCACGAAGCAGCCTTGCCTACAGTCTGTCTTTTTCATATTTTTTTGTTATTTTTAGTGTGTTTAAAAAGTTTGTGTTAATGTTCTCTGGTTTGTTTTATGTGGGGGGTGGAGGAGGGTGTCGGGGGAAACTTTTTTTCAATCTCTTACCTTGCCGGAGATGCAATTGCTTTCCAGATCGTATCTCCTGTCGCTCTGCGGCCTAACATCATGGAGCTGGAGGCCTTGCTCGGGTCTGGCCTTGAGCCCTACCGCGGGGACGTGGACTTACCATCGGAGCCTGTGATCTCTTGCCTGGGATCGACGCTCCAACCGCGACCTACAGACTTCAACATCGAGGAGCTCGCAGTCTCGGGTAGAGACCGATGTCGGGAGTTCCAAACGACGCAGAAGGTTTCGACTAGCCCCGACCTGGGTCCGATCGCACGGTGCGGGGAGCTGAGATTCCCACCACGATGCAGGAGCTTGATTGCCCTGACAAGGAAGGCCCAACCGCCGGCTACGGGAGTCAAGATCATCCCGTCAACGGAAGGTTCGAAGCCGCCGACCGCGGGAGAACAAAGAAAGGAAGAGATTTAACTTTTTTGGGCCTTCCATCACAGTGAGGAATGTGGAGGAGTCACTGTGGTGGATGTTCATGTTAAAATGTGTTTTGTGTGTTCTGTTGCTTTTTATTGGTATGACTGTATGGCAAATGAAATTCCTTGTATGTTGCAAAAAAAAACTTGGCTACATTTGGCCCTTATCCCGCTAAACCTGTCCTATCTATGTATCTGTCTGAATGTTTGTTAAACATTGTGATAGTACCTGCCTTAACAACCTCCTCCGGCAGCTCGTTCCACACACCTACCACCCTTTGCGTGAAAAAGGTTTTACTCAATTTCCTGTTAAATATTTTCCTCCTCACCTTAAACCTATGTCCTCTGGTTCTTGATTCCCTACTCTGGGCAAGAGACTCTGTGTGTTTACCTGATCTATTCCTTAGCCTGTTTTTCCCCTGTAGATGCTAGCTAGAATGCTGCACATTACCACCGTTTTGTTTTATTGCACAGGAAGTTTCTATATCGATCAATGTGCTTATAATGTGATCCCATTGAACAGCAGAGTCACGTGGTCTGTTTTCTTCTTAATGTAACAGTTTGACAGACTTTGCAACAGACATGTAAATGCAGGAGTGCTGTCTTTCAAATAAACCTCCCCCTCTTTGGGACACATGATAACATTAGATGGTGACTTGTACAGAAGTTTTCATATGTTCTTCTAACTTCCCTCTACAGCTTCCGTGGTAACCATAGGTCACTGCTGTGCAAACATCCTTCCAAGGCTCCACAGAGATCAAGATCTTCTTGTGGGATTCCTAATCCATCTTCCCACGTGAGAGAAACAACAAGATTTGCAATAGAAATAAAAACAAAGTGCTGAAGTAACTCAGTGTTTTCAGGCAGCATCTCTGAGGGACATGGTTATGAGACTTTTCGGGTTGAGACCCTTCTTCGGACTGAATGTAGTGGGGAGAAAAAGCTGGAAAAGAAGTGGGGGCAGGACGAAATGTGGTAACTGATAGGTGGATACAGGTGAGGGGGTTTTGATTGGTAGATGGGAGAACAAAGGCCAGAAATGAAATGGAGACAAAAGGGTATCAGGTTCAGAGAGAAGAGGAGTGAAATGTAAAGCCAGGGGGAGGGATATATATGGAATTCCCGCCTTATCTGACACCCTTTTGCCTTCTTTTCATCTCTAGCCTTTGAACCTGATCTCCAATTGCTCAACACTTTAACTCCACCTCCCATTCCCACACTGACCTTTCTGTCCTGGGGCTCCTCAATTGTCAGAGTCTGAAGAATGGTCTTGACTCGAAACGTCGCCCATTCCTTCTCTCCAGAGATGCTGTCTGTCCCGCTGAGTTACTCCAGCATTTTGTGTCTATCTCCAATTTCAGTCTTCTGATTATCCACCGGATTGATCTTATTGCAGTGCTCTTCTTTGGGATAGGATTTACTCCCATTTGGAAGAGAATGGGTTAATTAAGGATGGTCAGCATGGTGTTGTACACAGGCCATTTTCCAAGTCTATGAAGGATTAGGGAAGGAAGGGAGGTAATTTAATTTAACGTGCATATCAACCCTGAATGGATTGTTCTTTCTTCTGTATTTCTCTACGCATATACGCCTACGCATAAAATAAGAGCGTAAATATTAGAGTTGTGCTGCAGGAAGACTCTCTCAAATTTTAAGCTGCATCTGAATGAGCATTTGAATCACCAAGGCAGAGAAGGCTACCAAACAAGTGCTGCCAATTGGAATCATATAGACTGGTAACAAATGGTGGGCAGGAACATGGTCCTAAGGTCATAAGGTCATAAGGAATAGGAGTAGAATTATGCCATTAGGCCCATCAAGTCTATTCCGTCATTCAATCATGGCTGATCTATCTCTCCCTCCTAACCCCATTCTCCTGCCTTCTCCCCATAACCTCCAACACCTGTACTAACCAAGAATCTATCTATCTCTGCCTTAAAAATATCCACTGACTTAATGGTGGGATGAAGAGCCTAGTTCTGTGTCGTGTGACTGAGGTACAACTTTAAAAAGCTCTTTAAAGTGCGCAAGTATCAGGAGTGTTTAACATTAATGCTTCATTGCAGCAATAGAAACTCCAAGCAACTACTGAAAGACAAGCTATTGTAAATCTTAGAGATATAAATGAAACTGTGGATGCTGGTTTGCGAGAAAAAAAATACTGCAGGTGTTGGAATTCTGAAATAAAATAATGATGGAAGCCGTCCACAGGTTGGGGAGCGAATGTGGAATGAGAAGTCGAGGCACATTTTTCAAAGATGTTGTTTAGCTGAAGAAGGGGACAGAGGAAGGAACAGAAGGTTTCAACAGAAGGATGAGTGCAAGTGATGAACGGTGACTGGCATGGCAGGGAGTGCAGGGTTTTGGATTACCCTGAAGTGCACAAGGGTATGGTGCAAAGGTGAATTAACGGTTATGTATATTAAAGGTGCCCATATAAAGAATGCAAATAGCCCAAACTTAGACACGAGGAAAACTGACTCCCTCAGTTCACAGGTTAACAGATTTACATTACATTTTATTTCTAATCAAGCATACATATCATAAACAGTTGCAATGACATTGTGAAAAGGAAACCTTGTGTACATTCAATTTATTATTCAGGATCTATTATTTGAGGGCAAGCAATTAATTAATCTGACACTGAAAGTTTAGCTTGGAAATCGTCCTCTTCTTTGTGTTTGTGGATGAGGAGATGGGGAGGGGGGAAGGAGAGTTAGTGGGATGGTGGGGAGGGGGGTGGGGTGGGGGGGTTGGGGGTGGGGTGGTTGTGGGGAGACGTAGGGGGAGATGAAAATATATTTTCATCTTAAGGTTCACACACATGTCCCCTGGTACTTGATACATTCAAGTTGCCTCATCTTGCTGCAACTACATTATCTTTCTCTCCCAGGATATTGGAAATTCTTTGATGTGTTTCATCTCAATTTTCAATTCAGTAAGGCAAATGTATTCAGCTCTCTCTCACCTCCTCAGTTCTCTGTAATTTTGCGTTATTCCCTCTTCGTATGCCATGGAATTTTCAAGTACCCATATATATATGGAGATACTGCAGAAGCTGGTTTAAATCGATGATAGACACAAAATGCTGGAGTAACTCAGCGGGTCCGGCAGCATCTCTGGAGAGAAGGAATGGGTGACGGTTTTGGGTCGAGACCCTTCTTCCCATTATATATATATATAATGCTGGAGTAACTCAGACCGATCGGCCTGAAGAAGGGTCCCGACCCAAAACCGTCACCCATTCCTTCTCTCCAGAGATGCTGCCGGTCCCGCTGAGTTACTCCAGCATTTTGTGTCTATCTTCGATTTAAACCAGCATCTGCAGTGCTTTCCTGCACTATGCTAGATCATGCTCGATCAGCTTGAACAGAAGCATAATCCACTGAATTAGCATCTTTCCAAAGGTTTAGTTTCAAGAAAACCATTTGAACTGTTTGTCTTAATTAGTGAATACACAGTCCTTTATTGTGATGGTAAATACTGGTACAGAGTATCGGTACTTCGAAAATGTTAAAAGCTTTATTAAAAAATAGCAGCCAACAAAGTCACATGAACTGTTACGTGCATAACGGCATCTTTTCTGTCTGCAAAATAAGCACCAGTAATACATTATATGGAGGAGAATGTAAAGTGATCCAATAAATATGCAGATAAGAACAAAAAGTGTAGAATTATTAGCCCCTATAGCATAGAAACTGCATATGCTGGCTTACACAAAAGGCCACAAAGTGCTGGAGTAATGCAAGAAGCCAGGCAGCATCTCTGGAGAGCATGTCTAAATTACATTTTGGGTCAGGATGTTTCAGTCCGAAGAAGAGCCACGACCTGAAACATCACCTATACATGTGATGAGTGATAGTTCCTGAGAGTACTTTACCACTGAGTTTTGGATGCAAAATGTAATAATTTACAATCCATTACGGAGTTAAGGTGGGTGGACAAAGTTAGCACACAGATTATCCATAATTTCTTTGAGTGGTGTAGCAGGTTTGAGGGGTGAATGGTATATATTCCTGCTCCTATTTAATTACTCAATGCACTATGTCTTACAACAACTAAAAGGAATAAAAAGGTACACATGAAGCAACATTATTTTTAATGCTAATTCTGAAATTATTAACCTCTGTGACAACACATTGAAGGGCATGTGCCAAATTGAGTGTACAGTTTGTGCCTTCACCAGAACGTCAAAATGAAGTGGTAGCATAAACTAGAGTTCTCAGAGGAGGAAGGAGTAATTCATTACAGATGTAATTTTACCACCCAAATTTTAATTTGCTTTCTTAGGGTGTTGCACTCAAACACTCATTATGAGCTTTTAAAAGTTTTTTGTTTTTCTTGATTGTCAGTTTATATAGAAACATAGAAATATAGCACAAGAACTGCATCCACCACAATACAATCTAAACTAATCCCATTTGCCTACACACTGTCTGTATCCCTCTGTTCCTTGCCTGTCCATATGTCTTTCTCAATGCCTCTTGAACATTTTACCACCTCCCTGCAAAGTGTTTCAGGCACCTTTGACTATGTGTGAAAAGATGCTTGATTCGCAAATCTCCTTTAAACACTTCCACTCTTACCTTAAACCTATGCCCTCTAGTATTCCACATGTCCACCCTCAGAAAAAAGACTGAATCTCTACCCTATTTGTGCCACTCATTCTTTTAGTTACTTCTGTCCCCAACACTTCAGAGGAAACAAATACAACTTTGTCCAACCTCTCTTTACCAAGAACCAATGAACTTCTAAGATGGCGTCCAACTCAGGCGATTATTTGCTAGCCACAGAAGCAGATCTACAATCACATAATACAGTCTCTCCACACACTTAAATCTCTATTCCTACAGCAACATTTCTTACTTTAAATATGATTCCTGACAGGCTCGATTGTAATCATGTCTTGTCTTTCCGTTGACTGGTTAGCACGCAACAAAAGCTTTTCACTGTACCTCGGTACAATAGACAATAGACAATAGACAATAGGTGCAGGAGTAGGCCATTCAGCCCTTCGAGCCAGCACCGCCATTCAATGCGATCATGGCTGATCACTCTCAATCAGTACCCCGTTCCTGCCTTCTCCCCATACCCCCTCACTCCGCTATCCTTAAGAGCTCTATCCAGCTCTCTCTTGAAAGCATCCAACGAACTGGCCTCCACTGCCTTCTGAGGCAGAGAATTCCACACCTTCACCACTCTCTGACTGAAAAAGTTCTTCCTCATCTCCGTTCTAAATGGCCTACCCCTTATTCTTAAACTGTGGCCCCTTGTTCTGGACTCCCCCAACATTGGGAACATGTTTCCTGCCTCTAATGTGTCCAATCCCCTAATTATCTTATATGTTTCAATAAGATCCCCCCTCATCCTTCTAAATTCCAGTGTATACAAGCCCAATCGCTCCAGCCTTTCAACATACGACAGTCCCGCCATTCCGGGAATTAACCTAGTGAACCTACGCTGCACGCCCTCCATAGCAAGAATATCCTTCCTCAAATTTGGAGACCAAAACTGCACACAGTACTCCAGGTGCGGTCTCACCAGGGCCCGGTACAACTGTAGAAGGACCTCTTTGCTCCTATACTCAACTCCTCTTGTTACGAAGGCCAACATTCCATTGGCTTTCTTCACTGCCTGCTGTACCTGCATGCTTCCTTTCATTGACTGATGCACTAGGACACCCAGATCTCGTTGAACTCCCCCTCCTCCTAACTTGACACCATTCAGATAATAATCTGCCTTTCTATTCTTACTTCCAAAGTGAATAACCTCACACTTATCTACATTAAACTGCATCTGCCATGTATCCGCCCACTCACACAACCTGTCCAAGTCACCCTGCAGCCTTATTGCATCTTCCTCACAATTCACACTACCCCCCAGCTTAGTATCATCTGCAAATTTGCTAATGGTACTTTTAATCCCTTCGTCTAAGTCATTAATGTATGTCGTAAATAGCTGGGGTCCCAGCACCGAACCTTGCGGTACCCCACTGGTCACTGCCTCCCATTCCGAAAGGGACCCATTTATCCCCACTCTTTGCTTTCTGTCTGTCAAACAATTTTCTATCCATGTCAGTACCCTACCCCCAATACCATGTGCCCTAATTTTGCCCACTAATCTCCTGTGTGGGACCTTGTCGAAGGCTTTCTGAAAGTCGAGGTACACCACATCCACTGACTCTCCCTTGTCAATTTTCCTAGTTACATCCTCAAAAAATTCCAGTACTCTTCGTAAATCCATGCTGACTCGGAATGATCCCGTTACTGCTATCCAAATGCTCAGCAATTTCGTCTTTTATAATTGACTCCAGCATCTTCCCCACCACTGATGTCAGACTAACTGGTCTATAATTACCCGTTTTCTCTCTCCCTCCTTTCTTAAAAAGTGGGGTAACATTTGCTATCCTCCAATCCACCGGAACTGATCCTGAATCTATAGAACATTGAAAAATGATCTCCAATGCTTCCACTATTTCTAGAGCCACCTCCTTAAGTACCCTGGGATGCAGACCATCAGGCCCTGGGGATTTATCAGCCTTCAGTCCCATCAGTCTACCCAAAACCATTTCCTGCCTAATGTGGATTTCCTTCAGTTCCTCCATCACCCTAGGTTCTCCGACCCCTAGAACATTTGGGAGATTGTGTGTATCTTCCTCAGTGAAGACAGATCCAAAGTAACGGTTTAACTCATCTGCCATTTCTTTGTTCCCCATAATAAATTCCCCTGTTTCTGTCTTCAAGGGACCCACATTTGCCTTGACTATTTTTTTCCTCTTGTACACATGACAATAAACTAAACTACAAACTATAAACCCAGGCAGCATCCTGTTGAATGTCCTGTGCATTCTCTCCTAAGCGTCCACATCCTTCCTTTAATGTGGCAAACAGATCTGCACAAATTATTCCAAATGTGGCCAAACCAAAATTTTATAAAGCTGCATCATAATTCCTGATGTTTCTACTCAATGTCCTGATAGATGAAGGTATGAATGTTATCCACCCTCTTTACCTTGTCCATTTGTATTGCACTTTCAGGAACCTCTGGTATGGCACCCCAAGATCCCTTTGTACACCATTGCTCCTGAAGGTCTTACCATTAAACTTTCTTTTTGGATTGAACCTCTCAAAATGCATCACGGCACACTTGTCTGGATTAAACTCCATCTACAAATTTTCCACCCAAATATCCATCTGATCCGTATCCTGCTGACCCTTTGACAACTTATCCCACAATATTGTGAGCAATTTTGGGCACCATATCTGAGGAAGGATGTGCTGGCTCTGGAGAGGGTCCAGAGGAGGTTTACAAGAATGGTCCCTGGAATGAGTAGGTGAACATATGATGAGCATTTGGCAGCACTGGGCCTATATTCGCTTGAGTTTAGAAGAATGAAGGGGGACCTCATTGAAATACATAAGAGTGAAAGGCTTGGATAGAGTGGATGTGGAGAAGATATTTCCACTAGTGGGAGAGTCTAGGGCTAGAGGTTAAAGCCTCAGAATTAAAGGATGTTCTTTTAGGAAGGAGATGAGAAGAAATTTCTTTAGTCAGTGGGTGGTGAATATGTGAAATTCTTTGCCACAGAAGGCTTTAGAGGCCAAGTCAGTGGATATTTTTAAGGCAGAGATAGAGAGTATTTTGAATAGTATGGGTGTCAGGTGTTATGGGGAAAAGGCAGGAGAATGGGTTTAGGAGGGAAAGATTGATCAGCCATGATTGAATGGCAGAGTTGATTTGATGGGCCGAATGGCCTAATTCTACTCCCATCACTTATGTCCTTATGACCTAATTCACAACTCCACCAATTTTGTTGAGTGCCAATTTTGAATATTAAAATGAGGACACTCCGTTTATTTTCTGTGGGACAGCTCATTGGAGGAGCTTTTTTAGTAGCAGGAGATTGTGGTTCTGCACACACAATAAAATCGTCATGAAAGTGATGTTCAGTAGTAAAAGTGAACCATAGATGGCGCTAGAATACCAAAAATTGTTCCCCATTCTAACTCTACTAGAATTGTTAACACTGTGCAGTTCATATATGCTGAGCTTTGATAGAATCGTGCATTTCTGCCAACTATTTTTCAGTAAAGATCTAGCAAAACCACAGAACAGACTAATTTGTTCTAAAGCCATTGAAGTAATTTTTTGGTCCATTACTATTATAATATGGGAAATGTTGCAGCTAATTCGCACAGCGCATTGCCATAACAACCAGGTAATCAGTTTCTATTCATGCAGGTTAAAGGATAAATATTGGCAGGACCATTGTTACTTTCCAACCAAATAGTGCTACATCATTTGAACATTAAAGACGGCAAATGGTGGAAATCTGAAATAAAAGCAAACAACGTAGGAAACACTCAGCAGGACAGGCAGCATCTGTGGAGGGAAAAGCAGAGTTCATGTTTCAGGTTTTGTACTGTTCATCTAAACTGTGAACCCATTTTTGTGGAGAGGACGGGGTGGGGGAGATGGATCAGTTAAAGGGCGGCACTGTGACGCAGCGGTAGAGTTGGTACCTTACAGCACTAGAGATCCATGTTCGATCATGACTACAAGTGGTGTCCATTCAGAGTTTGTACGTTATCCCTGTGACCGCGTCGGTTTTCTCCGGTTGCTCCAGTTTCCTCCCACATTCCAAAGACGTACAGGTTTGTAGGTTAATTGGCTTCAGTACAAATTGTAATCTGTCCCTAATAGAAACATAGAAACATAGAAACATAGAAACATAGAAACATAGAAACATAGAAACATAGAAACATAGAAACATAGAAACATAGAAACATAGAAAATAGGTGCAGGAGTAGGCCATTCGCCCCTTCGAGCCAGCACCGCCATTCAATATGAACATGACTGGTCATCCAAAATCAGTACCCCGTTCCGATTTTTTCCCCATATCCCTTGATTCCATTAGCCCTAAGATCTAAATCTAACTCTCTCTTGAAAGCATCCAGTGAATTGGCCTCCGCTGCCTTCTGTGGCAGAGAATTCGACAGATTCACAACTCTCTCTCTGTGAAAAAGTTTTTTCACATTTCAGTCCTAAATGGCCGACCACTTATTCTTAAACCGTGACCCCTGGTTCTGGACCCCCCCCCAAGATCGGGAACATTTTTCCTGCATCTACCCTGTCCAATCCTCTAGACATTTTACATGTTTTGATAAGATCCCCTCTCATACTTAAAAATTCCAGTGGACCCCTCAATAGCAATAATGTCCTTCCTCAAATTAGGAGACCAAAATTGCACACAATACTCCAGGTTTCAGTCTCACCAGGGCCTTGTACAACTGCAGTATGACCTCCTTGCTCCTAAACTCAAATCCTCTCGCAATAAAGGCCAACATGCCATTAGCTTTCTTCACTGCCTGCTGTGCCTACATGCTTACTTTCAGTGACTGATGTTCAAGCACAGACGACTGATGTACATGTACATGCTTAGTTTCAGTGACCGATGTACCCAAGTCTTGTTGCACCTCCCCTTGTCCTAATCTGACACCATTCAGATAATAACCTGCCTTCCTATTCTTGCCACCAAAGTGGATAACCTCACATTTATCCACATTATACAAACTGTAGATACATATATACATGGACAATAGGTGTAGGAGTAGAAGAGTAAAAAACAAAATTGCGGAGCATTTGGATAGCAGTAACAGGATCGTTCGGAGTCAGCATGGATTTACGAAGGGGAAATCATGCTTGACTAATCTTCTGGAATTTTTTGAGGATGTAACTAGGGAAATGGACAGGGGAGAGCCGGTTGATGTAGTGTACCTTGACTTTCAGAAAGCCTTCGACAAGGTCCCACATAGGAGATTAGTGTGCAAAATTAGAGCACATGGTATTGGGGGTAGGGTACTGACATGGATAGAAAATTAATTGGCAGACAGAAAGCAAAGAGTGGGGAAAAATGGGTCCCTTTCAGAATGGCAGGCAGTGACAAGTGGGGTACTGCAAGGCTCGGTGCTGGGACCGCAGCTATTTACAATATACATTAATGACTTGGATGAAGGGATTGAAAGTAACATTAGAAAATTTATAGATGACACAAAGCTGGGTGGCAGTGTGAACTGTGAGGAAGATGCTATGAGGTTGCAGGGTGACTTGGACAGTCTGTGTGAGTGGGCGGATGCATGGCAAATGCGGTTTAATGTGGATAAGTGTGAGGTTATCCACTTTAATGGTAAGAATAGGAAGGCAGATTATTATCTGAATGGTGTCAAGTTAGGAAAAGGGGACGTACAACGAGATTTGGGTGTCCTAGTGCATCAGTCACTGAAAGGAAGCATGCAGGTACAGCAGGCAGTGAAGAAAGCCAATGGAATGTTGGCCTTCATAACAAGAGGAGTTGAGTACAGGAGCAAAGAGGTCCTTCTACAGTTGAACATGGCCCTAGTGAGACCGCTCCTGGAGTAATGTGTGCAGTTTTGGTCTCCAAATTTGAGGAAGGATATTCTTGCTATTGAGGGCGTGCAGCTTAGGTTTACTAGGTTAATTCCCGGAATGGCGGGACTGTCGTATGTTGAAAGACTGGAGCGACTAGGCTTGTATACACTGGAATTTAGAAGGATGAGAGGGGATCTTATTGAAACATATAGGATTATTAAGTGGTTGGACACGTTAGAGGCAGGAAACATGTTCCCAATGTTGGGGGAGTCCGGAACCAGGGTCCACAGTTTAAGAATAAGGGGGATGCCATTTAGAACAGAGATGAAGAAAAACATTTTCAGTCAGAGAATTGTAAATCTCTGGGAATTCTCTGCCTCAGAAGGCGGTGGAGGCCAGTTCTCTAAATGCTTTCAAGAGAGAGCTAGATAGAACTCTTAAGGATAGCGGAGTCAGGGGGTATGGGGAGAAGGCAGGAACGGGGTATTGATTGAGAATGATCAGCCATGATCACATTGAATGGTGGTGCTGGCTCGAAAGGCTGAATGGCCTACTCCTGCACCTATTGTACGGAGTAGTAATGTGCAGTATACGGGGTGATCGCTGGTTGGCGTGGACTTGGTGGGCCGAAGGGCCTGTTTCCGCACTGTATCTCGAAAGTCTAAAGTCTAAAAGGAATACACCTGATAGAACATTGCCAGGGTTGGCATGGATCTGCATTTCATAGCTGCACATGCCCTTTGCTTTCTCGATGTATTGCAAACCACTGGCGCATTATAATGTGGTTCTGAGGCAATTAATGTTAAAGGAAATTATTTTATTACATAATTAGTAATAAGAACAAACACTTTGCATTATTCAAGCAAAAACAATTCTCACATCGTGTCTGCTGCTCATGGTAACAGTAAATGCATCAGTTCTCAGCATCCCCTGACACCAAATATGGGCACATCTTTCTGTTGTGATCCTGAGCACCACTTCCAAGTCCAATCCAAATAAGTTCTCTCCATCAATGGCCAAATCTCTTTCTTTTATACACATTCCCATCACATAACAGCTCACTGCAGCAAACAACATTAATCAATCTGTTTACCACATTTTTTATACGCTTTGGGGTGGTGCAGCTGGTCGAGCTGCCAGAGAGCAGGGGTTCGATCCTGACCTTGGGTGCTGATTGTGTGGAGTTTGCATGCTCTCCCTGTGACCTTGTGGGTTTTCCCTAGGTGCTCTGGATTCCTCCTGTATCCCAAAGACGTGCAGTTTTGTACGTTAATTGGCTTCTGCAAAATCCCCTCTAATGTTTCGGGAGTGGATAAGAAAGTGGGATAACATAGAACTAGTGTGATGGTCAGCAAGGACTCGATGGACTGAAGGGGCTGTTTCAATGCTGTTTCTGAAAAAATAAAATGAACCGTTAACACACCAGTATTTTTTTAACATGCAAATGCAAATGCCACGAAGTATTGATAGTCAGTAGAATGTTGAATATTCTGAAGTTATTGCAATGTTCTTGCCGTTTTCCACTTCATACAATACCAACTTTCCTCATTCCTCAGATGGTTCCATGAACTTTGGGATCACTGTGGTAACCCTGGCATCTCCCTATCGGAGCTACTCCCTTCGTCCTATCTATTCCTTCCCAACCATCTCTGCAACTTAAAACTACCTCTTTTCTCTTTCCCAGTTGTGTCTTCAACATCTACACTAACGACCAACCTAGAAGTGAAGGCACATGTTGCTTTATCTATGCAGATGACCTTGGTGTAGCTGCCCAAGACAGTGACTTCAGTGCTGTTGTAGAACGACTCTCAAATGACCTCAACAAACTAACACCTCACTACGAAGAGAACCACTTCCGGGCAAATCCTCCAAAGACACAGGTGTGTGCATTCCATCTGCGCAATTGAGAGCCCAAATGCCGACTGAACATCATCTGGTCTGGTACACCTCTTGAAAACTGCGATCATCCAGTATATCTAGGAGTCACCTTAGATCGTTGTCTCTCCTTCAAGACCCATGTCGAGACGACAAAAACTAAAGTCTGGGCAAGAAACAACATTGTCAGCGAACTTATTGGAACAAGATGGGACACAATTCCTGACCCTCTACGATCAACTGCCTTGGCCCTTTGCTACTCAACAGCAGAGTATGCATGCCCAGTCTGGGAAAGATCAGACCATGCTAAGAAGATTGATCCAGCGATCAATACAACCTGCCACCTTATCACTGGATGTCTTAGACCAACATTAACTGACAGCCTATACATAATATCTGGTGTAGCGCCACCAGAGATTCGTCACAGTGCAGCAAGCAGTGGAGAACGCCATTGCCAGACCACAGATGTACGACATCCCCTATTCGGCAATGAACCCGCAAAGAGTCGGCTAAAGTCCAGGAACAATTAGACAATAGACAATAGACAATAGACAATAGACAATAGGTGCAGGAGTAGGCCATTCAGCCCTTCGAGCCAGCACCGCCATTCAATGCGATCATGGCTGATCACTCTCAATCAGTACCCCGTTCCTGCCTTCTCCCCATACCCCCTCACTCCGCTATCCTTAAGAGCTCTATCCAGCTCTCTCTTGAAAGCATCCAACGAACTGGCCTCCACTGCCTTCTTAGGCAGAGAATTCCACACCTTCACCATTCTCTGACTGAAAATTCCTCAATAAAGTTGAACCAAATGCTGAAGCTGAAGGTTCTAGAGTTGCATTATGGGAAGAGAGATTAACCAATCTCCCATCAACAACATCCATATCCACAAGTGCCAAAGAAGAACTTCCTCCTGGGGCCAAATCAAGCTGGGCTGAATGGAAATGCCTCAACAGGCTGAGAGCTGGTACCGGTCGTTGTAAAGTGACTCTCAAGAAGTGGGGTTAGATAGACACTGAAGACATCATCTGCATGTGTGGCACTGAACCACAAACTATGGAGCACCTATTGAGATGTCCTCTATTGGAGCAGGTATGCAAAACTGAGGACCTCGCAGAGAACAATGATATTGCTAAAAGTTGTGTTCCGTTTTGGCTGAAACACAATATCTAGCATGTGTGGATAAGATAAGAAGAAGAAGAAGTTGTGTTGAAGGGTCTCCGACCTGAAATGTAAACTCTGCTTCTCTCTCTCCACAGATGCTGCCTGGCTTGGTGAATTTTTGCAGCACCTGTTGTTTATTGTGCATCAGCATCCAACCAGGAGGACAGAAAGACCCTTAGTTTAACATCTCAACCTAAGCACATCAAGGCTCTTAGTGAGATGGCTGTGTGAGCATTAAATCTGACTGAGTGTTATGGGTGACATCGGTGGTGTGAGTCTCAGTCACCCGCTTGAATTGAATGACCAGGCTAGTTTAGACGTACAGCAGGGAAACAGGCTCTTCAGCCTGCCGAATCCATGCCGACCATTGATTACCCATTCGCAATAGTTCTAGTGTTATCAGACTTTCCCATCCACTTTCTACACACAAGGGACAATTTACAGAGGCCAATTGACCTACAAATCTGCACGTCATTTTGATGTTGGAGGAAACTGGAGCACACGGACGTAACCCACGCAGGCATGGGGAGAACGTGCAAACAACACCCAAATAGCACTCGAGGGTCTCTGGCACTGTGAGGCAGCAGCTCTACCAGCTGCGCCATTGTGTCATCCTTATTTTAGATCACAGAACACTCAACATTGTTTTGGTGACAGGAAAACAGTTCACCCTCTGGTACGTTCATTTGATGGTAGAATGGAATAACTATAGATAGGATTGTATGTAGAAGGACTGAACTGCATCCTTCTGTTCTAGGATTCTGCACCATTTGACACAAACAGCACTCAGACAATGAAGCCATCGGTGGTCCCCCACAGAAAGAACTATCAAACAGATTTTAAACACCAACCGGGTATATAAAAGCACCATCAAAGAGGTGAGCTGAAAGAAGTGCCTTCAAGTGGATGAAAGAGAGATGGTGAGCCATTGTTTAGGGAGGGATTCCAGAGCTTGGGGCCCAGGATGTTTGCGACATGCCCACCAAAACGGGAGTGATTAAACAGTGGTCAGAAATGGAGGGAACAGGCAACTGCTGATGGATTACAGAGCTGATGGAATTGTAGAGAGAGGAAGGGATTTGAAAACAAGGATGAGAATTTTAACCACCATAGCAATGCCTGATCATAAACCAGTGTTGGTGAGTGAGTGTGTAGTAGGATGAGTGAGCAGTGCGAATTAACATGCAGGGTGCTGGAGCTGACTTTAACTTTGCTAACAGTGAATAATTTACAGGACTTTCCCTCTGCACAATAAAGAGGACAATCTGTGACCCGGGGAAAGGGATCTCTCTCTAAACATTCAGAAAGGAACGAAGGAAACTTTGATTTTGTCACTATTTTTTTCAGGGTTATATTTAATCCACCCCCTCTGCTTTTCCTCCCTTTCTCTAATGCATCTCCAGCATATATTCCTCGCTGTTGAAATGGCAAGAAAGGCAATCTGCTCACGAGGCTCTGCCAAGTGACTCTATTCATCGGTTGTCAGGACTAATAAGGGGGAGGTCTGATATTCCGTGGCAACCATCTAACCGATGTCAGGAACTCGCCACCTTTACTCCCTCCTGCTCCACCAGCAAGCAGGCTTTCTTAAACAGTCGCAGAGATACACTGCAAGATAGAAGGCTTTAATCAGGTTAAAATATCCACTCACAATCAGTCGCATTCCGCGTGAAGCAATACCGTGATATAGCGCATGTTTGGATGACATTGCACAGTGGAATATTAAAAAAAACTAACTTCTTTTTCTAATTCAAATGGCAGGCCTGTTGTTTATAAAAATTCATAGATTGGAAGTGGGATTAGCAGACACTTGGATAGCCAGGAGTGGAAGCCCTATTTGGCAGAAGGAAGTTACACTGATAGAGTCGGATGAAAATAAAATGACAGATGGCTTGTGTGAAGCTTAGTTGCACCGGGTGGCCCAGTGGCACAGCAGGTAGTGCTGTTGCTTCTTGGCCATAGTAACCCAGGTTCAATCCTACCCTCTACTGTTGTCTGTATGGAGTTTGTATGTTTTCCCGGCGACTCTGGAAGTATCACCCAGGTGCTCTGAATTCACCCCAAAAATGAGTTGGTAGTTAACTGGTTACTGTCAATTACTCCTAGTGTAGGTGGTGGTAGGAGAATCAGGGTGGAGTTTTAGACTTAGAGATATAGTATGGATACAGGCCCTTCAGGCCACTGAGTACGTGATGACCATCGATCACCCATTCACACAAGTTCCAGTTATTCCATTTTCTTATCCACACCCTACCCATTAGGGGCGGTTTACAGAGGCAAATTAACCTACAAACCCACACGTTTTGGGGATGTGGGAGGAAACCGAAACATGCAGCGGAAACTTATGCAGTCACAGGGAGAACATGCAAATTCCCCACAGACAGCAGGAAGTCAGGTTTAAACCCGGGTATCTGACAATGTGAGGCTGCGGCTCTCCCAGGTGTGCCACCGTGCCGGGCATGGCCTTGTGAGAGAGAAGCAGTATATGGAACACATGTGCGGGAATGGATCTGATGAAGATGCAATGAGAGGCAGCTTAGATACACTGGACCAAATGGCATCCTTCCCTGGCACGTACCAGATTGGATAAGTGTCTGAACTTCATTGAGCTAATTTTAGATGATAAACATCAACTTTGATATACATCACGCTTCTATTGTAACAAGATGTCCAAAGGGTTCTCGCACAAGTTTTTCACACAATATTTGGTCACAGTGCGGAGGAGACACAACAGGAAACTGCCTGGATTGGAGAACTTTCCTTTTGGGGAGAGATTGGATATGCTGGGCTTGTTATTCCTGGAGTGAAGGAGGGTGATGGGTAATATAAGATTATGAGGGGCATAGTTAGTACAGATTATTCCATACCCCAGATTGTTCCATACCCCCGCCACCCTTTGTGTGAAAACGTTACCCCTCAGGTTCATATTAAATCTATTCCCCTTCACTTTAAACCCATGACCTCATCCTCGATTCCCCCACTCTGTGCAAGAGACTCTTGGCATCTACTCAATCTATTCCCCACATGTTTTTATGCACCTCTATAAGATCACCCCTCATCCTCCTGCACTTGAAGGAATAGAGTCCCAGCCTACTCAACCTCTCCTTTTAGCTCAGACCCCCAGTCATGGCAACATCCTCGTAAATGTTCTCTGTACCCTTTCCACTTAATCCTCCTCCTCATCGTAACACCCCGCACATCGTTTTGTGCATTCAAAGGGTGGTGGGGTTACGGAACAAGTTGCCAGAGGAGGCAGTTGAGGCAGGGGCTATCCCAACATTTAAGAAACAGTTAGACAGGTACATGGATAGGACAGGTTTGGAGGGATATGGACAAATGCGAGCGGGTGGGACTCGTGTGGCTGGGACATGTTGGCTGGTGTTGGCTTGGGCCGAAGGGCCTGCTTCCACACTGTATCACTCTATGACTATGGCTCTATGACCCTAGTCCTGGATAGAATTCTAAACAATATTGGAGAATTTATTAAAAATGGAAGATGTTTAGTTGTGTTAAAAAAGGATGGATGGCTTTCATTGAATAACTCCACCATTGGCTGTGAAGACAGACCGGCCCCATTGTTCTACAACACTGTGACCTTCTTTGCTACTATCTATTATTTTAACAGATTTATGACAATTGGAAAATTGACAATATGCACAATAACAAACATGAACAATTTCCTGGTAATATTATTACTTTAAAAACGTTTTTTTTTTGTCTGCAACATTTGATCTTCTCAACCTCAAAATTGCAGCACTAGCTTAGATTTCACTGGGACCCCTTCTTTCCATCAATTTAACATGAGCGGAATATCCCGGGAAGGTACAGTGATCTGTTGATATTTCACCCTACCATTGGAGTAAGGATCAAGCATTCGCCCTACGCCCAAAATGGTCACAGTCCAGTTCTGACCTCAAGGATAATGAGCCTGGAAAGTCAGGACTGAATATTTATCATGATTCGATGAAAATCTGCCGCTGCTAATGAATATCACCAATTAGTACATTCTCAAACTTGCTGAGAACTAAGGCTTTTTTTTCCCTTGACCAATAAATATTTTAAACCACGTCATTAAATAGAAAGAAAAAACTCTCAATATCAATACATATGGGATACTTCCCATGGAGCTTGACTTTAGAGAGAGAGTTGCTCAATTCAAGGAAGATCTATTAAAACTGCATCATATTAAGTACTTCAGAGAAGTTACTTGGACTCAACACGCAAAAAAAAAACAAACGTTCTTTGCATAGTACAAAGTATGCATCAGAATTTTCTAACAGAGGATTATAGCTCCTCTTCTGAGACCATTGGAAGATGTACATTTCTGCCTTAGAATTGTGTTTTTTTTTGGAGCTTTCTATTCCCTAATTCAGTGTATGTTGGCAAGAAGGATTATTAAGTTGACATTTCATTGCCTGGGGTGGTCTTTGATTTCGACACTGGCATGCCGGTTTGAAATGACATGGAATATTAGCTGTGGAGAATTGTCAATAGCTCTTTGGTGTGGTGATAGAGGGATAGAGGGAGGGAGGGAGGGAGGGAGGGAGGGAGGGAGGGAAAGGAGGGCAGCAATAAAGGGATGGAGAAGTATTTATCTGACAATTTTTAATGACCCAGGATGTCCCAAAACGCTACCACTAATGAAGTGCTTTCTGAAATGCTGTCATTATTGTAACGTGGAAACCGTGACAGGTATTTTGCATAGATCAAGGCCCCACACAGATAACATCGCAGTCTGCTGGTGGTGATGCAGACTGTGGCCAGTAGATCAGGTGGATGAAGTAAGAATCTAATCAAAGCTCTGGCACAGATGGCCAAAATGATCATCTGACATCTTACTCACGCACCCACAGCGTTGAATCTTGGCCCATTAATTAAAACTGAGTGGATGTGGAAGTGAGTGCTGACAATGGAAATCAAAAGAGCAGTAAGTTAGCAATAAACAATAATCCCTCAATGGCTCTCTCCCTCTCGCTTAACGATGTTAGCAAGCAAACTGTTGGCCACCCTTTTTTTAAATAAAAATGTGCAGCAGCAATTTAAAAATGCCTCCTAGAATCACTGATGTTTTTGTCTTTAAGTCCGGTCCACTCTCAGGGCACAGGGTGTGTGGTGTGGAGTTGGCCGGTACCATAGACACTGAGATCTGTGTGTCTTTTTGCTTATAAAGAGCTGAGGGAGAGCCGTCGGAGAGTGAGGAGGGCTGTCGAGAATTAAAGGGGGACCTGGGGTGGGGGGCATCGAGAACGAAGGGGGGACCTGGCGGGGTCAGGTGGGTTGCTGCCACATGCAGTGGATAGATAGGACTATTCAATGAACTTTTTAAAGTTTGTCAACATCAAGCCGTGGCGACACTTGTGTACTGCCTAGGTGAGGACTACTTTTTGATTTTACCAAGTTGTATGCAAAACAAAGCATTTCACTCTACCTAGGTCAATAGTCAATAGTCGTTTATTTGTCACATACACATAAATGTGTAGTGAAATGAAACATTACCCACAGTTGAACAATAAGACCAATAAGAATAATCAATAAAAATGCAATAACACATACAATCACAAACTAACACCAAACAAAAAGAGGGATTGGAGGAGACTCACTGTGATGGAAGGCCACAATGCCTTTTCCCTTCCCCTGCCGTCTTCTCCTGCGGTCAGGCTGTTGTCGTTGCCACGTCGGGGCGGTTGTGGCTCCCGACATTGAAGCCCCCGCTGGGCGGTGAAAATCCCGCGGCCTATTCCAGGCCGCGCCGGACGGTGAAAGGTCCGCGGCGGGCCGACCCAAGCCCTGCGATTCGGGGCGGGTGAACACGCTGCCTCTGCCGCTGCCGGAGCTCCCGATGTCGGCCCCCATCCAGGGGCCTGCGGGCTTCCGACGTCCACGCGGCCCGCGCCGGAGCCTCCGGAGACGAGTCGCAGCCGCTCCCGCAGCATCCGCAGGCAGCCAGCGCCGCAGGTGGTGAGTTCGGGCCGCGGGCTCTGCGAACCAGAGCCCCAGGTGGTCCCAGGTGCATGGCCGATGGTAGGCCGCAACGGGAACGGGGACACGACACAGAAACAAAGGTCGCGTCTCCATTCGGGAGAGAGAATTTTACAGTTCCCGTTCCCCTCCCACCCTCCCACCCCCCCCAACATAACATACAAACCCTACACCATATTAAAACTACAATTCATACAAAAACAACAAAAAACACAAAAGACAGACGGACTGCAGGCAAGCCGCAGCTGCGACGGCTTGGTACAGGTACCAATAAAGTATCATTGAATTATTCAATGATTGAATATATCAGCGGAATACTTTCACCATCCCACTCGCACTCTGATCTCTCTGTGGTTGCCTGTCCTGTTATAATCAGGCCCAACACAAGCCTGACGCCATCTTTCGTCTAGGCACATTGCCACCTGCGGGACTCAAAGTACCAAATTCTCTAACGTTGATAGCTTGCCCTTTGTTTCAATAAACATAGTGCTGGGAAACACAGCGAGTAAGGCAGAATCTGCGGATGGAATGGACATATGATGTTTCAGCTCGGGACCCTTCGTCATATTGATGTAGTAGATGGGAGAAAGCTGTTAGAGAGAGTTATGGATGGGCAACGACAGGTGGATACACGAGGAACTGCAGATGCTGGAATCTTGAATAAAACACAAAGTGCTGGAGGACCTCAGTGGGTCAGGCAGCATCTTTGGTGGGAATGGACAGGCCATATTTTGGTTTGGGACCTTTCTTAAGACATTGGATTAGGGGGGGGGGGGGGAGAAAGCTATAAAAGAGAGATGAGGGCAGGAAAAAGCCAATAATATGATAGAAAGATGTTGTTTAGTGGGGATGTATAGGCTGATTGGTGGACGTGGTCTAGAACGTGGAATGTTTAAGTGTAGTTTATGTACAATATATGTTTTTGTGCGTTGTGTGCATCTACATGCCTGTGACGCTGCTGCAACCAAGTTCTTGCATTGCCTCTTTATCTCACTGTGCTTGTGCACCCGACAATGAACTCAACTTGACTTGCTTTAAATTGAACCCTGAAGTGATGACTTAGTTTTTGCTAGTTCCTCCTAACAGTTTGGGTATAAATTTAGGACAGGACTTGACCATGATCAAGCTAAACCTGAACCAAATCCATGGGTTTATCTGTTGCACATCCCATCTGACCTTTGGAGTAAATAGGACAATCTCAAGTGTTCTGTTGGTCAGAGTAACACTGGTTCTCTCATTTCCTTTGAGCACATTTGCATTTGTCACATGCCTTGGCAGCACGCTCTCAAGATCAGTCATCGGTGATGACAATGATGATGGCAAAAGCCTGATCTGCATTTGGACAAATGGGAAGTTAAATGTGGGAACAAAGCAGAATCAGTCAAAAGACCAGCCAAAATTCAAGGCAGCACGGTTGTGTAGCAGTAGAGTTGCTTCCTTACAGCGCTAGAGACTCAGGTTGGATCCTGACGATGGGTGCTGTCAGTACGGAGTTTGCACATTTCCCTGTGCCGCTTCGGTTTTCTCCGGGTTCTCCCACATTCCAAAGACATGCAGGTTTGTAGATTAATTGACCACTGTAAGTTGCCCCCAGTGTGTAAGATGCTAAACTGGGATAACATAGAATTAGTGTACATTGATTGTTGGTCGGCGTGGACTCTGTGGGATGAAGGCTCTGTTTCCACACTGACCTCAAAACTAAACTAAACTAAACTAAACTAAACTAAACTAAACTAAACTAAACTAAACTAAACTAAACTAAACTAAACTAAACTAAACTAAACTAAACTAAACTAAACTAAACTAAATTAAACTAAACTAAACTAAATTAAACTAAACTAGTATAGTGCTGTTGTCATACCCCCTTTATTCTCTGCTTGTGACATATGGACACTGTGGGACAGACATGCCAAACGGCTTAGCGACTTTCACATGACCAGTCAATGCAGGATACTTCATGTCAAGTGGCAATACAGATTCCAGACACACAGATCCTTGTCCCAGGAAAACCTCCCCAACATCTACACATTCCCAAAAGAATCAAAGATCAGGTGGACAGGACATGTCAGAAGAATGTCTGACAACAGAATACCAGATGATGGAATACTGAAGCAGCTATTCCATGGAGAGCTGACTGAGGGGAAATGATCACATGGTGGACAGCAAAAAGAGACTCAAAGACTCTCTTCAAAGACTGAAGAGAGTCAACATTAATCTACACCTCTGGGAACAATAAACATTGGATTGCCCTGTTTAACCCACACCACATAAAAAGTGGTACTCACTCATCTGAGGAAGCTAGAACAGAGGAAGCAAAGAGAAAGGAGAACCTCAAAAATCAAGAACAACTGATGCTACAGGATCGCTACACCTCTGTCACCTGCACGGAATGAATTAGAGACTTAGAATCTTGGAGTTACACTGCACAAAAACAGGTCCATCGGCCTAACTCATTAAGGGAGTACCTTGTCAAAGGCCATGGTAAGGTCCACATGAACAAAGCTAGAGTCAACATTTACGACCATCAATCTTCTTGGTTACCTCTTCAAAGAACTCAATCATGCTAACTATCTCTAATCAGTCCTTGTCTTTCCAAACGCATGTAGATCGCATCTCTCAGAATTCCCTCCAGAATGACCACCAGGTGGCGCCTGCAGTGGCCGCCTCGCCAACAGTCTGTCTTGTTCCTTCTTTCTTTGTTGTTTTTTACTATGCGTCATTTGCATGTTTTAGTGTTCTTTAGCTTGTTTTATGTGGCTTTGATTGCCGGCTGCGGGTACTTCGATCGCCCCGACTGCGGATGGTTCGACTGCCCCAACCGCGAGAGAATAAAGAGGAAGAAGGTTAGACTTCATTGCCTTCCATCTGCTGTGGTGGATGTTTCCAATTTTTATGCAGTTGTGTGTCTTGTTGCTTTTTTAGTGTGACTGTATGGTAATTCGCATATCACTGCACCTTAATAGGTACAGGTGACAATAAACTGACCTTTGAACCTTTGAACCTTTAACTTTCCCACCAATTATAACAGGCTCACAAGACTATTGTTCCCAGTTTTCCTTGCAGCTTTTCTTAATAGAGGTACCACATTAGCTACTCTCCATTCTTTTGGCTTCTCACCCAGGGTTATCAATGATATAAATATCTCTCTCAGCTATGAGCTCTTCCCTAGGATTCCACAAGATCCCAGGAAACACTCGACCAGGTCCTGGGAATTTATCTACCTTAATGCTTTAAGATCTCCAACACCTCATCTTCTGCAACATGGACTTCAGGACTTCAAGTACTCTCCAACTTCTTTCGAGCCCAGAGTGGTCTTATCAGGCATTTACATTGACTGTAGACTAGAAGTCATGGCTTTACTCAAGAATGAGTGATAAACAACAAGAACAATATTTGTTAAAGAAGTGTTGTAAGTGTGAAGTTAGGCTATTTAACCATTTTGGAGAGGGGGACTAGGGCTCAACTTATGAAGTACTGAGCCTGGGTATGCTTGAATTCCAATGGAAGGCACAGAACATGTACCCAGTCAGACACAAATACTAGAGCTCCATTAAGTTTGTGTTGTAGGCAGGCTCTGGTTCCTAGCATGCCTTCAATAATAGATGCCACCTGCTTTGAAAGAAAGAAAGAACCAATGTATGATATTCATCTCATTGCTTTTTTTTTGCTTTTAAACCACTGGGTGAAGAACAACTCAGCCTGTAAAAAACACTTTTCCATGAATCAAATTGTAGCGAGTGGCAAAATATCTAATTTTAGACAAGGAAAACTACATGCTGTGCTGTGCGCATTAAATAATGGGAGAAAACACATATTCCCTCAAATTACAGAGCACAGAGCCCTTTTACTGCATAACATTTGAAGCAATTTACTGCATCAGTTGCAAAAAGCCATAGCATTTTTTACATCCATACACCATCTTCAAAGATGTTGCTTCTTGAATTTGAATTAACTCTTTGGAGATGCTGATTTTTGGGCAATGATACTCAAGGCATGCATCATATAACTTAGAACAGATCACTTGTGAATTTATATTAGGCAGTGCATCTTATTCCATATTAAGTTGCTTTTAAGTTTCTCAATAAATTTTATTTGCTGTGGAATGAATATTCAGTTGTAACTCACTCAATAATGACTTCATCCAAGGACAAGGAAGACTTAAATTACTCTGAAAAATATGGGAACAAGTAAGATGTTACTATGAAGTATATTTTAATTTCTGCAACATCCCATTCCATTTGCACAGACATGTGCAGGTTGAGGTTACTAAAACGCTGTTTATGCTGTTAACACATTAATTTTACAGTGTGCGGGCATTCATGAAAAATGGAAAGGTCTGGAATATTTCTCATGTGCAGCACCTTTAATCTGAGGAGTCCAACAATGTTTACAGTGCTTAACTAAACAAAATTTAACACAGACTTCTGGGATAGGAATAAGATCTGAGCGATGCTCATTTTTGTGCCTGAGATTAAATAAATATATGAGGAACTGCCTTGAGGTCAAAATTATTCTATATTTTGGAAATCTCTTCCAAACCCTTTGTCCTGCAGCTGCCAAACTTGGTAACCCTTTACCCCGGCCCTCATCACTCGGCAAAAGAGGGGCTCCAAAACGTAGTGGGCTGTAAATGTATGCCTAACATATAAAATGGCGCTGCTGGAAGAGCTGGTGCTTCACAGTTTCAGAGACTTCGTTCCGGGCTTCGGGGTGCTGTCTGTATAGAGTTTGCTGGTGTGACCAGTATAATTGGGGCATGTTGGTCAGTATGGGCAAGTTGGGCCGAGGGCCTATTTCCACTCTGTATGACTCTATGACTATGGTTCCTTAACCACCCATTTTTGCACTAATCCCTTCCCATCCCTTTTTATTCTCTCCACCTTCCCAAGAATTCTCCCAGACTCAACACACTAGGGGTGATTTACACTGGTCAATTAGCCTACAAACCCACCCATCTTTGGGATGTGGGAGGAAGTCGGAGAACCTGTTACCATGTGGTAACAGAGAGAACGTACAAACTCCATGAAGCTCAGAATTGAATCTGGATCGCTGGTGATGGAGGCAAAGGGAAGGTGGATGTTTTGAGTTGAGACTCTGCATCAGGACTGAGAGTATAGAGGGAAGATAGCCAACATAAAGAGGTGAGAGGGAGGGGTGAAGCAGGAGCTGGAAGTTGTTAGGGGAACCAGGCAAGGAGGGGGATAATGGGCAGATAGAATGAGGTGGGTGGAGGGAGGATGGGTGTGTTGGGAGACAGTGGCTGGTGGGTGATCGGGAGCGATAGATGAGGAGAGACCTTTTGCAAATTTAGCCTGAAACGCTGATTGATTGGAAATTGAATATTTTTGAGGTGAGGTGAATCCAATGATTTATGTACCTTTGAGCAAAAAACAAATTGCTGGAGAAAATCAGTGGATCAGGCAGCATCTGTGGGGGATAGACACAAAATGCTGGAGTAACTCAGTGGGTCAGTTAGTAGCTACCTGACCAACTGAGTTACTCCAGCACTTTGCATCTATCTTTGGTATAAACCAGCACCTGTAGTTTCTTTTGATTACATTTTATAGCATCTGTGCGGGGAATGGATAGATGACATTTCTGGTGTGTCAGGCAAACTGTGCACAGTAAATTCCAAAACAGCTATGCAATATTGACTACATCATCTGCCTTTCTATGAAGCTGGTTAAAGGATTAAAATATTGGCCCCAGGATATCAAGGAGGACTCCCCTGAATTTTTAAAATATAATTGAAATGGAATCTTTTATGTTGACTTGAAAGGCTGGAAAAGCTTTTGGTATAAAGTCTCATAAACCACGACACTTTTGACAGTGAAGCACTGTGTCAGTGCGACATTGGGAATGCCAGCTCTACATTTTCAGTTCAAGCCTCTGGAGTAAAAAATATAAGTACAAATAATTGGAGTCTGATAAAACACCAAACTGACACCATCTTTACACTTTGAAGTGCTCATCATCTGCAGAAATTAAGATTTGAAGCCAATAAACCATAATTTATGCAAGTGCAATTATGGAAATGCTTCAATATATAATGCCAGCCCTTCTGATGCTATCAAGATGTACTCAAAAATACATATGAAGTCTCACTAAGGCGAGTCAAAGGAAAATCCATTAAATATCGTAAACATAACCCTTCAGCTCAAAGCATTTCAGTCTAGATTTGTAGTCCAGTGGCTTGAATTTGTTTGTGTGTACGAGCCATCCTTTCACAGGGGAAAAAAATAAGACACAAAGTGTTGGAGTAAGTCAGCTGGTCAGGCAGCATCTCAGTTGAGCATGGTTAGGTGACATTTCGGGTTGGGGCACAGGGACTTTGATTGATTGGAAGACACAACATGGAAACGGGCCCTTCGGCCTACCGGGTTTATGCTGACCATCGATCACCCATTCACACTAGTGTGAAGAAGGGTCTCGACCCGAAACATCACCTATTCCTTCTCTCCAGAGATGCTGCCTCTCCCGCTGAGTTACTCCAGCATTTTGTGTCTACCTTCGATTTAAACCAGCATCTGCAGTTCTTTCCTACACACTAGTTATATGTTGACCCACTTTCAAATCCACTCACTATATATTAGGGACAATTTACAAATCTGCATGTCTTTGGGATGTGGGAGGAAACCTGTGGAGTCAAAGAGAGAATGTGCACATTGTCACTAACTTCTGAAGTACCTGAAGTTAGGATTGACCTGGCAGCTCTACCAGCAGCTCCACTGTGACACCTAGAGGACACAGAAATGAAGGTTGGGAAATAGAGTTACGTTGATGTCGGAAAAAGGTTTGTAAGTCATTTTTCTATTTTCAGAGGAAATTTGTGTGGGTTTCCTCCAGGTGTTCCAGTTTCCCCCCACATCATGGGGAGAAGGCAGGAGCATGGGGTTAGGAAGGAGAGATAGATCAGCCATGATTGAATGGCGGAGTAGACATGATGGGCCGCAAGGCCTAATTCTACTCCTAATCCTTATGACCTTGTGATCATAAAGATGTGCGCATTTGTATATTAGTTGGTCTCTGTAAATTGTTTCTGGTGTGCAATGAGTGGATGAGAAAGTGGCATAACATAGAACTAGTGTGAACGAGTGCTCAATGGTTTGCATGGACCTGGTGGGCCGATGGGCCTGTTCCCTTGCTGTATCTCCAAACTAAAAAAATTAGCATCTGCATTTCACAACAATAATTATTCATGATTAAGTATTTCATTGGTTCATAGTACATTGGAACATCTTGAAAGATAAGTAGAAGATACTATCTCTTTTAATGGATTCAGGAGATTGATTAGCTTCAAATTCCCAAAGGTGTGAGCTGATTTGCCTGATTAATTTCGATGAATTGTGTAATTCATCAACATGTGGGAAAGGGGAGTTTCAAAGTATACTGTCACCATTAACATTCTGAATGCATTTGATAAGTATGAACGAAAACTGCAGATGCTGGTTTAAATCGAAGGTAGACACAAAATGCTGGAGTAAATCAGCGGGTCAGGCAGCATCTCTGGAGAGAAGGAATGGGTGACGTTTCGGGTCGACACCCTTCTTCAGACTGAAGTCAGGGGATGGGGCGGGACAAAGATAGGATGTAGTAGGAGACAGGAAGACTGGTGGGAGAACTGGGAAAGGGATTGAGAGGGAAAGCAGGGACTATCTGAAGTTAGAGAAGTAAATGTTGATACCGCTGGGGTGTAAACTACCCAAGCGAAATATGAGGTGCTGTTCCTCCAAGTTGTGCTGGGCCCTACTCTGGCAATGGAGGAGACCCAGGACAGGAAGGTCAGATTGGGAATGGGAGGGGGAGTTAAAGTGCTGAGCTACTAGAAAATCAGGTTGGTTAAGACGGACTGAGCGGAGGTGTTCAGCGAAACGATCGCCGAGCATGCGCTTGGTCTCGTCGATGTAGAGAAGTTGACACCTAGAACAGTGGATACAGTAGATGAGGTTGGAGGAGGTGCAGGCGAACCTCTACTTCACCTGGAAAGACTGTTTGGGTCCTTGGATGGAGTCGAGGGGGGGGGGTACCTGGGGAGGGGGTTGTTTGGGTGGGAAGGGACGAGTGGACCAGGGAGCATTTGATAAGGTTCTATAGTGGACCCTATCAATGGAAAGGATAGAGCAAACTGTACAAATTGCTACAAACTTTAAAATAAACATTGCAGAAGTGATAAAATTGAAAAGCTATTTCAAAAATTGTGCATTTACAATTTTTGCAGAAAAAGCAATGACAAAATACAGTAATAAAAGGAACTTCAATGTACCAGAAGGCCAGAAATGGTTGTGCTTGGCCTTCACAGTTCATGGATGATGCATCAACTTGGTCTTGGGCTTGATGCTACAAAGCTTTATACTTCCTTGGTCTATGGGGTTGCCCGCTCTCATACCAGAGACAAAAACAAACCTTGCAGAGGAACCAACACATCTGGAAGTAGGCTTTCAGGGGGTCAGGTTGGTGAGAGAGGGCTTGGGTTTATAGACCAAAGGTAAGAATTGCAGTAGCTGGTCTATCATTGAGGGACCTCCTTTGGGGTGGATTAAAAGTCAAGAAATGTTGGAAATTGGCACTGTTTTAGGATGATGGGAATGGGAGTGTCAACTAGAGACTTGGTGACCATGGATGAGCACTCATTGGAATAACATGTACCAGTCCCCAGCATGGTGAGCAACAGTATTTGATCCAGATCTGACCACGAATCAAAACATGTGTAGTAGCAAGGAACTGCAGATGCTGGTTTACACCGAAGATAGACACAAAAAGCTGGAGTAACTCAGCGGGTCAAGCAGCATCTCTGTAGAAAAGGAAAAGGTGACTTTTCGAGACACTTCTTCAGACTGAGAGTCAGGAGAGAGGGAACCGAGAGATATGAAAAGTTACATAGAACAAATTAATGAAAGATGTGCAAAAAGACGGATGAAAGACAGCAACGATGATCAGGGAAAGACGATCAGGGAGCCCACAAAAATCCATTGTTATCTGTGGGGAAGGTGATAACAAGTAATATAAACAGTAAAACTCAGCAAGACGACAGTGAAACTAATATGATGACTAGGTTTGGGGAGGGACGGAGAGAGAGGGGATGCAAGGGTTACTTGAAGTTAGAGAAATCAATATTCATATCACTGGGTAGTAAGCTGAGCAAGCAAAAATATAAGGTGCTGTTCCTACAATTTGTGTTTGGCATCACTCTGGCAAGGTCAATATGGGAATGGGAAGGAGAGTTAAAGTGTTTGGCAACCAGGAGATCATGTTGGCGAAGGAGGACTGAGCGATGGTGTTCAGCGAAACGTTCATCCAGTCTGCGCTTGGTCTCGCCAATTTATAGGAGTCCACACCTGGGAAAGCGGATACAGTAGGTGAGGTTGGAAGAGTGCAAGTGAACCTCCGCCTCACCTGAAAGCACTGTCGGGGTCCTTGGACAGAGTCGATGCTCAAGAGTGGTTTGCAACCAGATATACCTGGTTACATTTCCAGAGTGGTATAATCTGATCAAGAAATGAATAAAGTCAGCTCCTATCCTGGAAAAATAAACAAGGCATGTAACACTGAGAATAGCAGTGCACTATTTCCAAAGTTTCAAGGCAGTATCTCCAAATTTAAGACAATTCACTCTCCATTTACAATCCGTACAATTTTCAAATTGAATTTACTAAGTCTGAATTGTACAAAATGCAGTAAACAAATTTCTGGAATGATATGGCACAGGAAACATTTCCCCCATCACAACAGTACCAGCTCATTGAGAGAGCTCTTCATTTAGTATATGATATGCTTTGGGTATGAGAGACAGGAAGTCATGTTGCACCGTTATAAATCTTTGATTAGGCCCTATTTGGAGTATTATGCGCAGATGTGGTCATCCCATATCATATCATATCATATATATACAGCTGGAAACAGGCCTTTTCGGCCCACCAAGTCCGTGCCGCCCAGCGATCCCCGCACATTAACACTATCCTACACCCACTAGGGACAATTTTTACCTTTACCCAGCCAATTAACCTACATACCTGTACGTCTTTGGCGTGTGGGAGGAAACCGAAGATCTCGGAGAAAACCCACGCAGGTCACGGGGAGAACGTACAAACTCCTTACAGTGCAGCACCCGTAGTCAGGATTGAACCTGAGTCTCCGGCGCTGCATTCGCTGTAAAGCAGCAACTCTACCGCTGCGCTACCGTGCCGCCCATCTCAGGAAGGATACTATGGCTTTGGAGAGCGTGCCGGAGGTTTACCAGGAATACTGCCTGGATTAGAGAGTATTAGCTATAAAGTGAGGTTGGATTATTTTCTGTGGAGTGTCAGAGTTGAGGGGAGACCTCACAGAAGTATATAAAATTATGAGAGGCAGAGATGAGTAGAACCATTTTCCCATGCTGGAAATGGGCGGCCACACAGTGGCACAGCAGTAGAGTTGCTGCCTTACAGCGCTTACAGGGTTCAATCCTGACTGCGGGTGCTGTCCATACGGAGTTTGTACGTTCTTCCCATGACCGCGTGGGTTTTTTCCCCGAAATCTTTGGTTTCCTCCCACACTCCAAAGAGGTACAAGTTTGTAGGTTAATTGGCTTGATATAAGTCTAAATTGTCCCAAGTGTGTGTAGGATAGTGTTCATGTGCAGGGATCACTGGTGAGC
This sequence comes from Rhinoraja longicauda, assembly GCF_053455715.1. NCBI lineage: Eukaryota > Metazoa > Chordata > Chondrichthyes > Rajiformes > Arhynchobatidae > Rhinoraja > Rhinoraja longicauda. The sequence goes on from NC_135959.1 coordinate 21,510,534, forward strand.
CAAAGGGCCTGTTTCCGAGCTATATCTCTAAAATTAAAAAAAAAATCAAAGATGCTGTATCACTAAACTAAACTAAACTAAACTAAACTAAACTAAACTAAACTAAACTAAACTAAACTAAACTAAACTAAACTAAACTAAACTAAACTAAACTAAACTAAACTAAACTAAACTAAACTAAACTAAACTAAACTAAACTAAACTAAACTAAACTAAACTAAACTAAACTAAACTAAACTAAACTAACCAACATGGCTTTAAGGTCAGAGAGGAAATGTTTAAAGAAAATGAGTGGGGCAAGTTTTTTACACAGAGAGTGGTGGGGGCCAACAAGGCATTGCCAGGGGTAGTGGTGGAAGCAGATATGATAGTGGTATTTTGGAAGCTTTTATAATAGGCACGTGGATATGCAGGGAATGAAGGCATATGGATCATGTGCAGACCGAGGAGATTAACTTGGCATTATGTTCAGCACTGACATTGAAGGTGGGTAGGGTAATATGCTTGTTCCAATTCTGCACTGTTGTACATTCTCTGTTCTAATCCAACTCTCCTTCCCTTTCTCTATAACACTCCAAGCACAGAGAAATGAAATGCTTTTGTTGTATGAAAGACATGCTTCTGTGATTTAAGAAATTGCAGAATATACTCACACATAAATGACTGAGCTTGCCATATGTCTAATTAATTGTTGATTATTTTCCCCTTACTGTTCTGTCTTGAGGCCAAACTAGCATGGAACGAAAGGGCTTATAAATCAACAGCTGGTGGAACACACCAGAAGGAAATGTTAATGATATATAAAAGACAAATGGCACAGGTTATTGGCAAGGACCTATTGAAGGAATGGATGTGGAGAAAGTTGGGCATTTTGACAGAACACCTGGTACTATATTAAACAAATCTTGCACTAATCACAATGGAAGCCTGCTCTTACTCATAAGGAATAATTCTAGAAAATAATGCAAATCAAGTGCATTACTAGCTTTCATAGGATTGAAGAATACAAATCATAAATATTGTTAATAATTTCATTTCCGATTTAAAAGGGGAAAATTCATTGCCCTATATGAATTAACTGCAAGGAAAGGTTGGCTAAGATGTACCCAATTATGAAAAAGATTCCATAGTAATGGAGGCAACTGAGCGAAGTGTTTTTCCCAATGGCCTTATGTACGTTTCTTCTTGTGAGGTTAGGTTGCAAAGTGGAAATCTCAGCTAGACTCACCTCATAATCATTATCATAATCATAATCATACTTTATTAGCCCACGTATGTTTTGCAACATACGAGGAATTTGATTTTCCATACAGTCATACCAATAAAAAGCAACAAAGCACACAAAATACATTTTAACATAAACATCCACCACAGTGAATTCTCCACATTCCTACATTCCTCACTGATGGAAGGCACAAAAAAAATCAATCTCTTCCCTTCTTTGACCTCCAGTGGTTGGGGGCATCGAGCCTTACGTTGATGGGACGATCTTGGCTCCCACATCGGGACGATCAATCTCCTGCATCGGGGGGGGGGGGGGGGGGGGGGAGGGGATCTCAGCTCCCCCACGCTGGACGATCTGACCCCGGGTCAGGGCTAGTCGAACCTCTTGTGGCTTTGGAGCTTCCCGACATCTGTCTCTACCCGAGACTGCGAGCTCCTCGATGTTGCAATCCACAGGCCGCAGTTGGAGCATTGATTGCAGGGATCGCAGTCTCCGATAGTAGGTCCACGGCCCCGCGGTGGGGCTCAAAGTCAGTCTCAAACAAGACATCCAGCTCCAGGATGTTAGGCCGCAGAGCGACTGGAGATATGATCCAGAAAACAATTGCATCTCCGGCAAGGTAAGAGATTGAAAAAAATTTCCCCCAACCCCCTCCTCCACCCCTCACATAAAACAAACTAGAGAACATTTACACAAACCTTTAAAAAACACTTAAAATAACAAAAAAGATGAAAAGACAGACAGACCGTTGGCGAGGCTGCCATCGCTGATCGCCACCTCTCAAGACTTATTAAACGCACAATAACAATTGGTGCCTGACAGTCAGTGATTTATGCCCAGAAAGAATAGGAATGTTTCTCCTGGCTGGGGTGCCTAGAATCAGGAGTCATAGATTCAAAATAAGTGTTAGGCTTTAGGACACTCATGAGAAGAAATGTCTTTACCCAGAGGGTGGTGAATCTTTGGAATTCTCTATCTGAATGCTCTGGAGGCTTCGCTACTGAGTGTACAGGAAAACGATCAATAGACTGTCTGATAATAGAAGAATCTATTGTCATTGACTTAGTGCACAAAAATGGTGCTGTGCTAAAAGGACAATCACAGAAGTATTATGATTATAAGAGCAGGTTTAATTTGGGCATGCTGGGGCCAGTCACTCACTCCTGCCACCCCAAAGCCTTCCAGCCTTCTACAAGATACAAGTTGGGAGTATGATGGAATGATCTTCACTTGCCGAGATGAAGGTATCTTCAACAATTCTCAAAAGTTTCAACATAATTCAGAACTTAGCAACCTGCCACCCTAAACATTCACCCTTTCCACCATTGGAGCACCATGGGATCAGTTTGTACATCTATGCAATGCATTGTAGCTTCCTGCGAAGTTACTAACAGCACCGCCAAACCAACGATTTCTACCACTAAGAAGATCAAGACCAACAGGTTTATGGGAACACCACCATTTCAGGTTCCTCTGCAATTACTTACCATCTCGATTTGGAAATGTATTTCAAGTATTTTGTTGTTGCTGAAACTAAATCCTGGATTACCCTCCCCCTGAGCAATGTGGGAATGTCTTCACCATTAAGACCACAGTGGTTTATGAGGATGCCCAGATCTTGAAAAATAATAAGTTAAAAAAAAATCTTAGTGAACAGCAAACGGGATGGCACAGCGGTGCAGTGGTAGAGTTGCTGCCTTACAGTGCCTAAACCTGGGTTCGATCCTGACAGCGGCTTCTGTCCGTAAGGAGTTTGTACATTCTCCCTGTGACCTGCGTGGGGTTTCTCCGAGTGCTCCAGTCTCCTCCCACATTCCAAAGTTGTAGAGGTTTGTAGGCTATTTGGCTTGGTAAATTGTCCCTAGTGTGTGTAGGATAGTGCTAGTTTGTGGGGATCGCTGGTCAGCAGGGACTCAATGGGCCGAATGGCCTGTTTCCATGCTGTCTCTCTAAACTAAACAGGCACGAAGTAGTGAATGACCTTCTCCTGCTTCCGGTTTTTTGTTCTTATGGTTTATTTCTGTGAATTATTGTTTTAGCATCAACTATATTTTATAGGGCGGCAGCACTCTGATCCCTGAGTCAGACTGCTCTGAGATCAAGTCTCGTTTTGAAATTTGAACACCAAACTCTAGGCTGTTGTTCCAGTACAAAACTGAGGAAATATGTCACTGTCATGGGTGCCGTGTTTTGGATGAGATGTTAAACAGACTTCTCATTTGTTTTCTTGAGTTAAATGGAATTATTCAATGAAAAAACAAGGCAGTTATCCTCTTGGCCCTGGTCAATTTTTATCCCTCAACCAACATCACTAAAACAAATTGTCCAAACACTATTTGATTGCTGCTTGCAGTAGCTTGCTCTTTGAAAACTGGCTGCTGTGTTCCTGGCATTACACCGTGACTCAACTTTGAAGAGAATTCAAAGAATCCATTGGCTGTGAAGAGAATTGAAATGTCCAGTGGATGCCATTCTTTAAGTAGTTGAAATTGTTTATCATAGATGACTGGAGGAACTGCAGTGTGCTAATCTCTCAACAGCAGGAATAAACAAAGCCAGATGTTGGAATACTGAAATAAAAACAGCGGTAAAAACAGCTAGTAGAGTTGCTGCCTCACAGTTGCTGTCTGGATGGGAAAACCAAATACTAGATGAGGATGATTAGCCATGATCACATTGAATGGTGGTGCTGGCTCAAAGGGCCGAATGGCCTCCTCCTGCACCTATTGTCTATTGTCTATTGTCTATTGTCTATTGACATAGCTTTAAAGGTGAGAGGGGCAAAGTTTAAAGGAGGTGGACGGGGCAACTTTTTTACACATAGGGTGGTGAGTGGCTGGTTCGCACTGCCAGGATTAGGCAGGTTCAGGCAGATATGATAGTGGCATTGAAGAGGCTTTTGGATAGGCATATGGAAATTGAGGGATATTGATGATGTAGAGGTAGATGAGAGATGGTCTTGGTGTCATGAACAGCACGGCATTGTAGTCACCGCTGAAGGGCCTGTTCTTGTACGTCGCTCTCCTATGTTCTATGTTCTCCCAGTTCCAGTAACCTGGGTTTAATCCCCACTTCTGGTGCTGCCTGTGTGGAGTTTCTATTTTCTCCCATGGGTTTTCCCTCAGTACTCCGGATTCCTCCCACATCCCAAAGTTGTGCAGGTTGGTGGTTTAATTTGCTGCTGTTAACCACTCCTAATATTTAGGTGAGTGGTAGAATCTGTGGTGGAGGGTGGGTGGTGGTTCATAGATTTTGGGAATGTAGGGAAAGCAAATAACTTATAGAAGGACTTGTGTAAATATGGGTGCTTGATAGACAATAAACAATAGGTGCAGGAGTAGGCCATTCGGCCCTTCGAGCCAGCACCGCCATTCAATGTGATCATGGCTGATCATTCTCAATCAGTACCCCGTTCCTGCTTTCTCCCCATACCCCCTGACTCCGCTATCCTTAAGAGCTCTATCTAGCTCTCTCTTGAATGTATTCAGAGAATTGGCCTCCACTGCCCTCTGAGGCAGAGAATTCCACAGATTCACAACTCTCTGACTAAAAAAGTTTTTCCTCATCTCTGTTCTAAATGGCCTATCACTTATTCTTAAACTGTGGTCCCTGGTTCTGGACTCCCCCAACATTGGGAACATGTTTCCTGCCTCTAACATGTCCAACCCCTTAATAATCTTATACGTTTCGATAAGATCCCCTCTCATCCTTCTAAATTCCAGTGTATACAAACCTAGTCGCTCCAGTCTTTCAACATATGACAGTCCCGCCATTTCGGGAATTAACCTAGTAAACCTACGCTGCACGCCCTCAATAGCAAGAATATCCTTCCTCAAATTTGGAGACCAAAACTGCACACAGTACTCCAGGTGTGGTCTCACTAGGTCCCTGTACAACTGCAGAAGGACCTCTTTGCTCCTATACTCAACTCCTCTTGTTATGAAGGCCAACATTCCATTGGCTTTCTTCACTGCCTGCTGTACCTGCATAATCTTGATGGCATAATCTTGTTGGGCCAAAGGGGTTTATTTCCATGGTGTAGCTGTCTACGACAGTAAAAACAATAAACAGTAGAACACTTAGCAGTTCATGCAGTATCTATGGAAAGAGAGAAAAAAAAGAATGCTTCAGGTCAAAGAACTTTAGTTCTTCTAAGATGTTGATTCTGCTTTGCTTAATATCTTTCAACCAAGGGTTTGAGTTCAAATCCAATCCAACCTGTTGTGAAAGTACTATTTTGGTTAATTGTCTAGGAGCAATGTCGGGATATACCCTGCTTGTGATGGTGCTATACAAGGCTCTCTTAGAAGAAAGCCACGCATTCACTTGGGAACCAAAGGCAGTATTTGATTCGAACACTTCTCCCTGACAAGGGCTCAGGTTTGCTCAGCTGGGGTCAGAAACTGCTGATCTTATATTAAACCCTTCCCCCAACAAATTACTACTTGTTTAATGGTGACAAGAGTTTGTAGATGCTGCAATCCTGAGCAGAAAGCAAAGAGCTAGAGGAACTCAATGGATCAGGCAACATCTGCGGAGGGAATGAACAGATGACTTTTTGGGTAGGGACCTTTCTTCAGACTGACATCAGTCTGAAGAAGGGTCTCGACCCAATACGACATCAGCCCATTCCCTCCACAGATGCGGCCAGATCTGCTGAGTTCCTCCAGCACTTTGATTTTTGATTTATTTGCTGCAGGAATCCTGCACCAGCTGCGGTGTGCAGGGCAGTTTATTCTCAGTGGAACATTGCTTCAGTTCTCCCGAGGTAGTAATGATCTGCCAACACCCCATGTTGCGACAGTTCCACCAGTGGATATAATAATAGATAACAAAATGCACCTCAGTGATAGATTCCTGATTCCATTGACGGATAGCTTCAGAACACAAGCATTTGGCTTCCCTCAATAAAACTGTGACATGAAGGCAATTGCAGTATGGAAGTTACCTACCAACACCTGTCTGGCCAGCTGTCAAGGGAGCATGGTTTCAAACGAATGAACAGGAAATAGTATTAACATTTTGGCAGAGCTACAAACATTTCTATTCCACGAGCAGAGCTAAGTAACATCGATTGGCTTTGAAATCTAAATAATAACCTAAGGGTGAGTGCAGGTATTCAGTGAAATTGCATAGCACAGTTCAATTTCATCTCAGGTTGTGTGATACTTGATGATTAATAAACACCAAAAGCAGCCTGACTCAAATGGCAGCAATTAGAACCTACTGCTTAGCTCAATTTAAGCTGCTCCATTAATTCACAGTTGGAAACAAGTCAATGCCACTGGTGCTGTCGTATAACGATGCACGGTCCAGTAAGGTGTCTTTTGGACGAAATGTGGAGCTCTGTTCTATAAGGGAAATGTAAAGAATCCCACAATGTGATTTCAAAATAGAGCAAGGAAGCTAATTCTGGTCAATATGTATTATTCAGTCCTTGACACGTGGATGGTGCAAGTACATTGACTATTGCCGATCATCTCCCCTGCTGTTCTCTTCTTGAAAACCAGCCCATTGTGCCTCTCCACAGTCAGATGGCACATTGAAGGGCCATAAACGGCAAGGATGTTGACTTGGACACCACGTATGGTGAAAGCAGATGTACAAGGTAATAGGTAGGAGGTTCAGAGGGGATGTGCAGGGGATATGTTTTACACGGAGACTGGATGGAATCTTTCATTTCAGATTTCTAGCTTCTGCAACTTTAGTTTTGGTCAGATCCCCTGTCAGCCTTAAGCCTCCATTAAGTCTCGACGACACTTTCACAAGCGTCAGTCTCCCATTTTGTTTCACTCTTTCAATGGTTGACATGGACATGATGGGCCAAACAGCCTGTTTCTGTGTAACTCTCTGTGACTCTGACTCATTCATCTTTTTCCGGCTGAGTTACTGACTTTTCACTTTTGGCCAGTGAATTTTCCTCTTTTCTCCGATCTCTGCCTTCTGGTTCTTATGCTCCTGCTTTGAAAGGTGGGGAGGAGGGAAATCAAGAGCATCAAGAGACAAAGTGTTTAATTGTCATATGCGCCAGGAATGGAACAATGAACTTCTTACTTGCTGTAGGTTTACTGGCACACTAACATAGCAACACAATAGACAATAGACAATAGGTGCAGGAGGAGGCCATTCGGCCCTTCAAGCCAGCACCGCCATTCAATGTGATCATGGCTGATCATTCTCAATCAGTACCCCGTTCCTGCCTTCTCCCCATACCCCTTGACACAACAAATAAATGTACAATAATCAATGATACAATAAATTATTAGTTATACTACGTAACCGCACCATAATAGTGCAAGCTGAAATATGTGGTGCAACCTATACAAAGTCCATAATAGTTTGTTTCTGAGGTAGAGCTGTAGTTAGGGTTGTGCAGTGTGGTTGAAGATCCTCAAGATTGCTGGGGAGAGGCTGTCCGTGAAGCCGGAGGTAATGGTTCTTAGGCTCCTGTACCTTCTTGCCAATGGTAGCAGTAAGATGAGTGTGTGGTCAAGGTTGTGTGGGCTTTGATGATATTAGCTGCCTTCTTGAGACGATGCTTCCTATAAATCCAGAATGTAGAAATAAGAGCCTACAGATGCTGGTTTACAAAAAAAAGTCACAACGTGCTGGAGTAATGCAGCGGGTCAGGCACCATCTCTGGAGAATTGATTGCCTTTCTCCAGAGATGGTGCCTGGCCCGCTGAGTTATTACAGCACTTATGTCTTTTCTTCCTGTAGATCTCTTTGCTGATGGGGAGGTCAATACCCGTGATAGATTGGACAATGTCCTCCAGTTTCTGTAGCTTGCTTCATGCTTGGGTTTTCGAGTTACTGAATCAGACCATGGTGCAATCAGTCAGTATGCTCTCCACTGTATACCTGTGGAACTTGGATGGAGTATTCAGCAACATGTTTTTTAAACTTTGTAATTGTTTAAATTAATAGTTATACTACGTAACCGCACCATAATAGTGCAAGCTGAAATACGTGGTGCAACCTATACAAAGTCCATAATAGTTTGTTTCTGAGGTAGAGCTGTAGTTAGGGCTCTACCTTTACCACTTTGTTCGATATACCCACTACCCTCTGTGTAAAAGGTTACTCCTCAGGTCCCCTTTAAACCTTTTCCCTCTCACCTTAAATCTATGGCCTCTAGTTTTAGCCCCCTCCTCCCTCCTCTCCCTCACCTGCCCTGGGAAAAAGACTGGCTATCAACCTTATTTATGCTCCTCATGACTTTATAAACCTCTATACAGTTTTCTCCGCGCCAGTGTTAAAAGCCCTATCTATCCCATCTCTCTTAACTCAAGTCCTCCAATCCTGGTATGATACTTATGATCCTTTTCTGCTCCCTTTCCAGTTTAATGACATTCTTCCTATATCATCGTGAACATTTCTAGACATCTAACAATAGGAAAGATAGACATAATTGGTGGCTAATAGAGGAAGCTTGGTCACATCATTAACTGCTTAACTAAAGAATAAAGTATGTACTGATTATTGAAACGTTGTTGTAAATCTCCACTGCATCCTATTTCATCCCATCACATCTTTCCTGCAGCACGCTGAGCACAATTGATATTTGTCCTCATAACACCATAAGACATAGGAGCAGAATTGGGCCATTTGACCCGTCAAATCTATTCCACCATTTAATCATGGCAGATCTATTTTTCCCATTGTCCTGCCTTCTTTTTACTTTACTATCCTGTATTAGATACAAGAGACTACTCAGCCCATCAGGTTCATGCTATCTCTCAGGAAAGCAACCCCGCTAGTCTTTCTCTATTACCTATCCATTGCACCTTATTCTCTCTCACACAGGATGATCACTACTCCTTTTGATTCTTTTCCCCACCTTATTTCACGCTGAAGAGCAATTTACAACGGTTAAGCAAATAACGAGCACACCTTTGGGATGTGGGAGTGCCCTGGAGAAACCCAGACGGTCACAGAGAGAACTTGCAAACTCCATATACACAGCATCCAAGTTCGGGATCAGTTTCAGGTCCACAGATCAACGAGGCAGCAATGTTACCTGCTGTTCCAACTCTGTAACTAGTACTCTAGATTTAGCCCAAATAGTAGCTTACACTGTTCCTGCATGAGCTTCACTTTTCTAAGATCCAGTAGTAATGTTCTCACTTCATAGTTTTGCTGAGTTTAAAGTACATCGTGTCCTTGTTAGTTCCAATACTGGTGGCACCTGAATAAGCAGTAGTTAAAACACGGGCTTTATTTTGACTCTTTCTGGAAGCAGGCTACAAATGAAAATTAGGAGCTAATTTATAATATCTTTAAGGAGTCAACATATGCCAGCTAATTACTTTGCCAAAATACATCTAACTGTTTGTCTGTAGTGCCTGTAAATTTCTTCAAAATGGTTACTCTTTGGATATCAGTTGTCACCTAATGACTTATCTTCAGTGTGGAAGGGCTTGCAAAAAACCACCAGCTACAAGAGGAAACCCCCCCCCCCCACCTTCGCTCCTTGAACAATCGTCAGCTGACCAACGACCTGAACGTGTTCTACTGCAGGTTCGATAGGCAGAAACATAACCCCGGTACCCCCTCCCCCACCCACTCCTCCCCAATCACCACTTCACACCTACTCACAGCCTGACTCCAGTCTGCAAAGACTGGGCCCTCGTCCACAAACACTGCACCTCCTTGCTGCCCAACATCAGTCTGGCCACTGCTCCGTCACTAACAATAGAAATTGAGGAGGTGGAGAAGCTATTCAGGAGACAGAAAAGCCGGAAAACTCCAGGACTGGACAATGTTGCCTCCTCTACCCTCAAGCTCTGTGCTGAACAACTGGCACCAGTCTACACAGACATTCTCAACCAGTCTCTACAAACAAGCACTGCCCCTGCCTGCTTCAAAGTCTCCATTGTTGTTCCTGTACCCAAAAGGCCAAGGATTACTGGTCTTAATGACTGTAGGCCTGTCGCACTGACCTCTGTAGTCATGAAAACCCTTGAAAAACTTGTGCTGGCCCAGCTGGACGCTCTGCAGTTTGCATACCGGCCGATAGATCAGTGGATGACGCAGTCAACCTAGGCCTGCACTTCATCCTCCAGCACCTAGACTGCCAGGGGACCTATGCAAAGATTTTGTTTGTGGATTTTAGCTCTGCATTCAACACCATTGTGCCAGAGCTACTACACTCCAAACACTCCCAGTTGACTGTTTCTGAACCCCTCTGTCAGTGGATCACCAACTTCCTGACAGACAGGAAGCAGCATGTGAGGCTGGGAAAGCACATCTCGGACCTGCTGACTCTCAGCATAGGAGCACCGCAAGGCTGCGTACTCTCCCCTCTCCTTCTACACCTACGACTGCACCTCCACAGACTCCTCTGTCATGCTTCTCAACCCTGATTGGACTGATCTAGGATGGGGACGAATCTGCCTACAGACAGGAAGTGACCCAGCTGGCATCCTGGTGCCATCGCAACAACCTGGAGCTTAATGCTGTTAAGACAGTGGAGACTTTAGGAGAGCTCCCCCTCTCCTTCCCCCATTCACCGTCAGCAACACCACAGTCACATCTGTGGAGTCATTTTAGTTCCTTGGAACAATCTACAGGGACCTTAAATGAGGGGCCACCATCGACTCCACAGTCAAAAAGGCCCAACAGAGGATGTACTTCCTGTGGCAGCTGAGAAAACACAATCTGCCACAGGCAATGATTTTCCAGTTTTATACTACCATCTTAAAGTCTGTCCTTACCTTCTCCATCATGGTCTGGTTTGGCTCAGCCACCAAGTATGACATCTGGAGGCTGCCACGGATCGTTCGATCAGCCGAGAAAGTTGTTGGCTGCAACCTTTCCCCCATCGATGAACTGTACACTGTAAGGGCCAGGAAGCGAGCGGGCAAGATCATCTCTGACCCCTCTCACCCTGGCCACAAACTCTTTGAAGCACTTTCCTCTGGAAGGCGACTCCGGACTGTCAAAGCCGCCCCAGCCAGACATAAAAACAGCTTTTTTTCCACGAGCAGTAGCTCTACTCAACAACCAAAAGTTTGTAGCCTCCTTTTGCTCTGGTATTTTATTTCATTCTTCACATGTTTAAATTATAATATGTTATTCTTAATTGTTTACTGTGCATCGTGTTGTTACTTGCGAGCAAAGCACCAAGGCAAATTCCTTGTATGTATACATACTTGGCTAATACAATTTATTCAATTCAATTCAATTTAATTCAATTCAATTTTCTAATTGCCAGTGATGATATAAATTCTGTGCAACAAAGTTCTGAGCAACCTGTAACTGTCTCTGACAGTTGGACAGCACACAGCTGTTAAACCTCTCTCTTTCTCATTAAAGTTGAAGTACTTGTATTCCATCTCACATCCCTCTCAGAATGTCCTAAAGCTCTACGCAGTGCAGTCACTCTTGTAATGTGGAAAGTACACCAGCCAGCAAGTTCTCACAACAACGAGAAAATAATAGGGAGGAAATAATCTGTCCAATAAATATAATTTGCCTAATTCACATTTTTATAGGTATTTGCAAATGAGACATTTTTTGAAGGCTACTTTACCTTCTTTTCCGTTATCACATCAAACTGAAATGACAGATTTTTTTTTTTACACTTGAATCCTTATCAGAAAGGTTTAATATCGACTATCTATGAGTTGATTTTGAAATTACAAGTAGGTACATCTGATAAAATTAAGAATGATTGGGAAAGAGAACTTCAAATTTCTTTACCTATGGAGAAATGGGAGAGGATTCTTCAATTAGTCAATACCTCTTCAATGTGTGCAAGACACGCTCTGATACAATTTAAGGTGGTTCACAGAGCACATATGTCAAAAGATAAGTTAGCGCATTTTTATGGTCATATAAATCCTACTTGTGATAGATGTAATTCTGAGGTGGCTTCGCTGACTCATATGTTTTGGTCTTGCCCACTTTAGGACAAATATTGGAAAGTAATTTTTGATACTATTTCTGTAGTTTTAGGTATTGATTTACAACCTCATCCTATCACTGCAATTTTTGGACTACCAGTGTTAGATTCCATTCATCTGTTCCTTTCAGCCCGTCTATTGATTGCTTTTACTACATTAATTGCCAGAAGATCTATTTTATTTAAATGGAAAGACTCTAATCCTCCTACCACACTCCATCGGTACTCTGAAACGATATCATGTTTAAATTTAGAAATAATTAGGAGTGATATTGTTGAACCCTCGGTTAAATTTGATAGGACTTGGGGAAGCTTTATTCAATATTTTCACACGATATAAGTTGTTCCCTCTCCAGCCGTTATAATAACTTTATTTGGTGGAACAGATTTGACGACAAACAGTTTCTGTTTTGTTTTGTTTGCTTATTTTAGTTTAGGGGGTTAATTAATTTAAAAAAAAAAAAATCTTTTTCTTTTTATCTTTAAAAAAATATATATATAAGTTCTCTTTTAACCTTTTATCTATAATTACATAGAGACTGGGAGGTCTATACCCTATATGTATTTTGAAACTGGATTTATATTTAGGTTACATTTGTTGTTAATGTAATCCTGATCCCTATGTATCAATATCACTGCTATGCTTATCATTTTTTGAAATTTAATAAAAAGATTTGAAAATAAATAATCTATTTTGACATGAAAATCAAAAGAAAGCTGCAGATGCTTGAAATTTGAAATAAAAATGGAAAGTGTTGGAAAGTGCAGGTCAGACAGCATCTGTGGAAAAATTTTGTGGAAACAGATAATTTTTCAAGACCAGACCATTCATCGGAACTGGAAGGAAATATGAAAACCTTTCTGCAGATTGCGTCTAATTACTTTGCCAAACATTGCTGTTTTTGCTGACCATTTTCCATTGGACATAGTTGAAAGGAACTGTTCCTAAACCTGGTTTAGCAATAAACTCAACTTCACTTGACTCGTTTACTCTTCTTTGGTCTGGAAGACAAGGAGGAAAATTATAAGGTCAGTACAAAATCGGCTGGTGGAACTCATCGGGTCAGGCAGAATCTATGGAAGGAAGTGGACAGGTGATGTTAGGAGATGGGACCTTTCTTCAGATACGTCAGTTGTTCAACTGAGTGATAACTCAGGGCAGCATGGTGGCGCAGCGGTAGAGTTGCTGCCTTACAGCACCAGAGACACGGGTTCAATCCTGACTATGGGTGCTTGTCTGTATGGAATTTGTACGTTCTCCCCGTGCCCTGCATGGATTTTCTCCAAGATATTCGGTTTCTTCCCACACTCCAACAACATACAGATTTGAAGGTTAACTGGCTTGCTATTAAAAAAATGTAAATTTGTCCCTCGTGTGTGTAGGGTAGTGTTAATGTGCAGGAATTGCTGGTCGGCGTGGATTCGGTGGGCCGAAGGGCCTGTTTCCACGTTGTATCTCTAAACTAAACTAAAACTAAACTAAACAATATGCCTGGCTTCCAAGTAAACTGATTCAATTGCAATAACTTTCTGTTATTACCAACTTAATCTAATGTATCTCGAGGAGCTTTGTCGATGCATTATCTAATAAAACCAGACAACATATAAGGCAAAATGATGTCCAAAAGCTTTAGTTTTAGTTTAATTTAGAGATAGCGCACAGAAAGGCCCTTCAGCTATTGTCTATGCCGATCATCAATCACCCATTCACACTAGTTCCACGTTATCCCACTTTCTTACCCTCATCCACTCCCTACACATTAGGGGCAATTTACAGCGGGGTAATTAACCTACAAACCTGCACATCTTTGGGATGTGGGAGGAAACCGGAGCACCCGGAGGAAACCCACGCAGTCACAGGGAAAACATGCAAACTCCACACACGCAGACAGCACCCAAGGTCAGGATCAAACCCGAGTCTTTGGAGCTGTGAGGCAACAGCTCTACCGCGTAGAAGTGAGTTTTAAGGAGGAGTTAATGAAGGGGAAAGATTGAGAGGTGGCGGTGACTCGGTAGGGAAATCCAGGGCTTGGCTACTGAGAGCCATTAATGGTACAGTGATTAACACTGAGAATGACTGCGAGGTCAGAACTGAGGATGACAAATTTCACAGAAGTGCTCATTCAATTTGAAATATAGTCCAATAAACTAGTATGCAGATGAAGTCAAGATGCAAACATGTGGGCTGGCTAAAAATTAGGGGATTCATCTCTGAGTTCTTTTATAGGATGATGATTGAAATAAAAGTCTCTTCTCTGAAAAGCAAAAAGTGAATCTGAAATGAAAACAGAAAGTCTTGGAAACACTTAGCAGGTCTGTGAAAAGGAAAATAATTAACATCTCAGATCAAAGATTCTTCATCAGTTTCCATTTGCGGAAAGAGAGCAGAGTTTCCGGTTCAAAAGGTCTACCCTGTTTTGGTTTCCAAAGTTTGGTTTCCACCAATGCTACCTGCCTGTTGAACATTTCCTGTGATCCTTTAGCCTGTAGGTGCTTGATGACTGCATTACTGAAGAATTGGAAGCAAAGGGAATAGTTCTTTTCATATGCCTTGGTGTGCCAGTATATGGAGTAATATTTATTGAAGGTTGGATCATTGTCATGGTGTTATGAGGTGTGAGCATGCAAGTAACTTATTCAATCTGGTTGGAGATGCTGCAGCAGAGTTATAGAGTCTGGGAGTTACACAGCATGGAAACAGATCATTTTGCCCACTTTATCCATGCCTTCCAAGCTGGCATCCTGGGCTAGGATTTGCCCAAATTTTGCCACCATCCCTTTACAACCCACCTATCCTATCAAGTAACTCTGTTCGTCCCAGGGCATTCATGAAAGATACAATGTCCCCCAGTGGGACTGTAAAGCTCGCTATTTCCATCACAAATATCCAGGGTGCGGTTCGCATTTTTCCACACCACATGATGAAATCTCTGCAACTGTCAAGTGGCTACTTTGATCAAAGGCACATCTATTTTCTCACGGAGTGTGGCTGTCAGAGTGTTCGACATTTATCTTGGAGCCCAGGAAACTTTTAGATGTTTCATCTTTCATTGTACACTAAGCTGGGCAAGAGCCAAAATCTGTCTTGATGATTGAATCTCTCCCTATTACTTATTCTTTCACTGTTACACTATTACTTTCTGGTGAACTATACCTTAGTTAGTCTCCAAAGAAATAGACAGGTACTTTTTCTTATTGCCTGGCTAAATCTACTTGTGAATTGTTCATCTGTTTGAACTTGACACAGAGGATTTCTCATTGTGGCGCCAGGAACAGCAGTGACAGGGCCAAAAAAAGTTTAATATACAAGTCAGCAGAAATTAATTCTTGGAAATTAGGCTGCAGAATAAACTCGGAGATGGCCAGCACTTTGAGTGTTTACAGTTCATAGCCTCACGTAGTGCCGTAGCAAGTCATTTTGGCAATAGGGCCTGTGGTGGTTCCTGAAAAGAATTGCCCATCAAAGATTCATTTATTTCCTTGTAATGTGTGGCTGTCAGATTGTTAGGCAATCCAATTGGTTGGAGCCCCAACCATCAAAGTTCCAACAAGCATTCCTTGGCTGTGGATTGCAGAGAGATGTGAACGCAGCCCAGTCCATCATGCAAACCTACCTCCCTCATCCTTCTCGCCGACTCCATCCACAGTTCATGCATCCTCAAACTTAATCAAGGACCACCCACACCTCAGCCATTCTTTGTTCTCCCCTCTCCCGTCAAGGAGAAGATATAAAAGCTTCAAAGTATGTACCACCAGCTTCATACACAGCTTCTTACCTGTAGTTACCAGACTGCTGAGTGGCCCTCCCATAAGCTAAGGTGTAGAATCGATCTTCCAACCTTCCTCACCATGGGCGGTTTGTCTGCAACTGTAATGCTATGATGCTGCAACACTACATTAAGCACTTCGATGTTTTTCTCTTTGCAGTACCTGTTGTACATTTATATGGCTTTATTGCACATGTGTACAGTATGATTCGATTGGAGAGCATACAGACAAAACTATTCATTATGCCTCTGTACATGCGACAATAATTCCTTATAAACCAATTCCTTGTTGAGGACCTTGGAGTTTTTAAAAATCCGCACTTTCTCTGTAGTTGTGACACTATATTCCACCCTCTGTTTCTTTTCTCTTTTTGCACTAGTTTAGCTTAGTTTAGTTTATTGTCACATGTACCAAGGTACAGTGAAAAGCTTTTGTTGCGTACTATCCAGTCAGCGGAAAGACTATACAGGATTACAATAGAGCCATCCACAATGAACAGATACATGACAAAGGGAATAACATAAAGATAAAGATAAAGTTCAATAATGTTGGCCTTCATTGCAAGAGGATTTGAGTTTATGAGCAAGGAGGTCCTATTGCAGTTGTACAGGGCCCTGGTGAGACCACACCTGGAGTATTATGTGTAGTTTTGGTCTCCTAATTTGAGGAAGGACATTATTGCTATTGAGGGAGTGCAGCGTAGGTTCACCAAGTTAATTCCCAGGATGGCGGGACTGACATATAATGAAAGAAGTGGATCGATTGGGCTTGTATTCTCTGGAATTTAGAAGGATGAGAGGGGATCTTATAGAAACATATAAAATTCTTAAAGGACTGGACAGGCTAGATGCAGGAAAAATCTTCCCGATGTTGGGGGAGTCCAGAACCAGGGGTCACAGTTTAAGAATAAGGGTTAGGCCATTTAGGACTGAGATGAGGAAACAAATTTTCACCTAGAGAGTTATGAATCTGTGGAATTCTCTACCAGAAGGCAGTGGAAACCAATTCACTGGATGTTTTCAAGAGAGAGTTAGATTTAACTCTGAAGGCTAAAGGAATCAAGGGATATGGGGGAAAGCAGGAACAGGGTACTGATTTTGGATGATCAGTCTTGATCGTATTGAATGGCAGTTATTCACAAAATGCTGGAGTAACTCAGCAGGTCAGGCAGCATCTCGGGAGAGAAGGAATGGGGTGACGTTTTGGGTCAAGACCCTTCTTCAGACTTTATTGAATGGCAGTGCTGGCTCAAAGGGCAGAATGGACCATTCCTGCACCTATTTTCTATGTTTCTCTGTTTCTATGTAAAGTCCAATTTTATACAGTCCATGGGTCTCCAATGAGGTAGATAGTAGCTCAGGACCGCTCTCTAGATGTTGCTAGGATAATTCAATTGCCTGATAACAGGTGGGAAGAAATTGTCCCTCAATCTGGAGAAATGCTTTTTCTATATCTCTTGCCTGATGGGAGAAGGGAGACGAGGGAATGGAGAAGAGGGAATGTAATGACTGGGGTGAGATTAATCCTTGGTAATGCTGGTGGCCTTCGCGAGGCAGCGTGAAGTATATATGGAGTAAATGGAAGGGTGGTTGGTTTGTATGATGGTCTGGGCTGCATCCACAATTCTCTGCAATTTCTTGCAGTCTTAGATGCAGCTGTTCCCAAACCATGTGAATCATCCCAATAAAATCCTTTCAATGGCACATCTGTAGAAGTTGGTGAGCGTTGTTCCTGTTGTACTCATGTATTGGCATAATTTGGTTGGACAGGAGGCAATACAAAGTTTTTCATCGTATCTCAGTATATGTGACAATAATACGAATACTGATACCAATGCATGATTTACAGGGTATCATATCATATATCTACAGCCGGAAACAGGCCTTGTCGGCCCTCCAAGTCCGTGCCGCCCAGTGATCCCCGTACATTAACACTATCCTACACCCACTAGGGACAATTTTTACATTTACCCAGCCAATTAACCTACATACCTGTACGTCTTTGGAGTGTGGGAGGAAACCGAAGATCTCGGAGAAAACCCACGCAGGTCACGGGGAGAACGTACAAACTCCTTACAGTGCAGCACCCGTAGTCAGGATCGAACCTGAGTCTCCGGCGCTGCATTCGCTGTAAAGCAGCAACTCTACCGCTGCGCTACCGTGCCGCCCAGTACTCCAGTACTTCATTGTTTACTGCAGTGGCACACATCTACTGACTTGGGCACACATTTACTGACTTGAGTTAGAAAGGTATATAGCATAGAAACAGGCCCTTTGGACCAACAATCAAGATGGCCATCTTCACTAGTCCCATTTACCCGCATTTAACCCATATATTTCTGTCCTTTCTTATCCATGTACCTGTCCAAATGTCCTTTAACTGTTATTGTTGCAATTTACTATTTAGATTACCAATAGATTAAAATTGTGCGATTTAGAAGCGAGAAAAATAGGACCAGAAATAGGTTATTTGGTACCGAGCTTGGTCCTATTTGCAGAATGATTATGGCTCAATACCATATTCTTTGATGCTTTTTGTATCTGGAACTCTATCCAGCTCATTTTTTCACTATATTCAGTGTTTTGACCCTCTGTAGTGGAGGATTCTATGTTCATCGCCCTCTGAGCAATGACATTTCCCTTGCCTTAAGTCCTAAATACTTGGCCTTTATCCTGTGATCATGACCCTCATCTCTAGACCACCACAGCCAGGTGGAACATTTTCCCTGCATTGACCCTGCTTTGTCAGTATTCCTCTCATTCATCCCAACATGACTGAGTACAAGTCTGATCAACCTAATCTCTCCTCATGTGACAGTTGTGCCATCCAGGAAGTAGCCTGGTACACCTTGGCTTCACTCCCTCCTTGTTCATGCTTGGGCGAGACGAAAAGTATACACAAAGCTGGTCTACTTCCCTTGGTAATTGCTGGACAGTAGCCTTAAGGTCATTGGTAGGATTAGACTTTAGACAGTAGACTTTCTAGGGGGGCAGCGCGGAAATAACCCCACCGAGTCTGCACCAGCCAGTAATCACGCCATATATTAACATGATCCGATACACTGGGGACAATTTTACAATTTTACCAAAGCCAATGTATGTCTTTGGAGTATGGGAGGAAACCGGAGCACCCAGAGAAAACCCATGCGGTCGCAGGGAGACTGTACAAATTCAGTACAGACAGCACCCCTAGTCAGGATCGAACCCGGGTCTCTAGTGCTGTAAGGAAGCAACTCTACCGCTGCGCTACTGTGTCACTCTTTAGATTAGAATAGAGATGATGGAAATATCTTGTCACCCAGTGTGGAGCATGGAGCCCAGTGCCTGAAAGAACGATGAAGACGGAGGCACATGTTGTATGCACAGAAATGCCATATCTGCAAGACTGCTGGCCTAAATATTCCCATGTTGGTGTGTCTAAGCCAAGAGAGCATAAATATAAATTGGGGGGCAGGGGCTTTAGAGGTGATGTGATTTTTTTCCCATGGAGAGTGGCTGGAATCTGGAATGTGGTACCTGTGAAAATGGTGGGTGCAGATATTCCCACAATATTTAAAAAGCATTTGGACAAGCACTCAAATCATCAAGGTATAGAAAGCTAAGGACCAAATACAGGTATTGGGGCTCGTAAGATATGTACAGTGGTCCGCATGGACATGATGGGCCAATGAGCCTCTTGTGGTGATAAGTGATTCTATGACTTGCTGACTCTGGAATTGTGGGTCTGGATTGAATTAGAGTGTTTTAAAATGACCAGCATTGATATAAGGGGAAAATAAAGGCTCCTTTAATGTACCATTGATAGGAATATTTGACTGGAAAAATGGTAAACATTGCTTGTTCCATCATGGGCATTGACCTCCCCACCATCAAAAGCATCTCAGGAAGTTCTGCCTCAAGAAGACAGAAGCCATGTCACCTTGACCATGCTCTGTTACCATCGGAAAGACGATACAGGAATCGGAGAAGTGGTTTCCTCCAGATTCAAGAACAGCTTCTCCCCGTCAACCATCAGACCATTGAACCACACTGCACAACCCCACCTCAGCAACGATCTACTGTGGACTTTGTTCAGGCTGCACTAAATACTTTGCCTTTCTCTTTTATGGTCTGATTGCCTAATATAAGATGGCCAGATAATCTGGTCTTGTGATGTTGACTGAGTGGACACATCCAGGGCACTGAGCAGAAATCCTCTTCTCTCCTTAGATCTTGTGGCATGAACCTCTGATGGTCGCTTGAGTGAGCAAGCAGTTCAACTCCTCCGCCAAAATGAGGCATCACTGACATTGCAGCACCCCGACTCTGCTGCACTCAGTCTACATTGGTGTATAATGAAAACCCAAGGTTACATATATTGTTCCCCAAGAAAAATCTCAAGGCAACGTATGAACTGAACCATGAGGCTAGTGCATCCTTATTAATGTGAAAAATCTCATTCTAAAACTAGCCACTTTAAGCTTCTCACTGCCACAGTTAGTTAGGTCGAACAGAATCATCATACTTTAAAATTGTTCAATGGTCAATTTCATTATTTATCAGACAGCTTGGATCCAGTGCACAGCAGACCTGTGGATAGATTTGTCTGCACAAATGGAGAATCAACATACCTGGCGAACAACTAATTTGTCTGAAGTTGCGTGCATCTTTTCAAGGGTGGTAGTATTTCCTTTGAAGCATCTTTAAGTCTCCTCTGCCTAGAAATATCTGTCCCATACCTCATTAAATTCATTTGCTGCCTCTGCAGATTCTTTCACATTTCCAGTTTTGTAGAACTTTTTTGTCGAGCTAAATCAAAAGGGGAAATTCAAACTTTTCTCCTGCTGGAATCATTACTTGGCCAGTGTATGGGGCTGAACATTATCTTAATATTCGACCCCAGTTTGACCCTCTGACCTCATATCCTGTCTGTCACTACCACTTCCAGCTCACTGAATGCACCCTCGTTGCAATCTTCTATCTCTAGACAACCATTTCAACGCCCTGCTGACCATCTTCTCGTCTTCTATCCACACAGAACCCGTGCTCACTTAATCTCTTGTTTCCTGTATCCTGATTCACACAGAGAGAACGTACTGCATGTGTGGCAAAGCATAACTAGAGGCCCTCAATATAAAAATGCTCACTGAGGAATCCAATAAAGAATTCAGAAGAAGATTATTTTGCCCAAAGTATGGTGAGAATGTGAAACCCACTCCCAAAGGTTGATGGTTGAGGTAAATGGAATAGATCACATTGACAAATTTAGAAAAGAAGGCCAAAGTAGAGCTGGCAGATATGAGTTGGACAGAACGGCTTGCATTATAGTCCCTGTGTAGTCTTTTATAATGTGAATAACCACAGTTCACCCATCACACTGTGATTACAGTGTATGTTGGTTTTCAAGTCAGAAATCCGAGCCTTTAAATTCTTCTGTAACCTCCTTCAGCCTCAAAAAGACCGACCTGCCTCTCGTGTACACCTATTTCAATGAAGGAAGCATGGCAGCCAAACACCTGCAGCAAAATCCCACAACAACCGTGCTCAGATTATCTGATTTGTGAGGACAAGTACCGGCTAAAACAATGGCGGATACATGGCAGATGCAGTTTAATGTGGATAAGTGTGAGGTTATTCACTTTGGAAGTAAGAATAGAAAGGCAGATTATTATCTGAATGGTGTCAAGTTAGGAAGAGGGGATGTTCAACGAGATCTGGGTGTCCTAGCGCATCAGTCACTGAAAGGAAGCATGCAGGTACAGCAGGCAGTGAAGAAAGCCAATGGAATGTTGGCCTTCGTAACAAGAGGAGTTGAGTATAGGAGCAAAGAGGTCCTTCTACAGTTGTACCGGGCCCTGGTGAGACCGCACCTGGAGTACTGTGTGCAGTTTTGGTCTCCAAATTTGAGGAAGGATATTCTTGCTATTGAGGGCGTGCAGCATAGGTTCACTAGGTTAATTCCCGGAATGGCGGGACTGTCGTATGTTGAAAGGCTGGAGCAATTAGGCTTGTATACACTGGAATTTAGAAGGATGAGGGGGGATCTTATTGAAACATATAAGATAATTAGGGGATTGGACACATTAGAGGCAGGAAACATGTTCCCAATGTTGGGGGAGTCCAGAACAAGGGGCCACAGTTTAAGAATAAGGGGTAGGCCATTTAGAACGGAGATGAGGAAGAACTTTTTCAGTCAGAGAGTGATGAAGGTGTGGAATTCTCTGCCTCAGAAGGCAGTGGAGGCCAGTTCGTTGGATGCTTTCAAGAGAGAGCTGGATAGAGCTCTTAAGGATAGCAGAGTGAGGGGGTATGGGGAGAAGGCAGGAACGGGGTACTGATTGAGAGTGATCAGCCATGATCGCATTGAATGGCGGTGCTGGCTCGAAGGGCTGAATGGCCTACTCCTGCACCTATTGTCTATAAAGGAAACCTGCTCTGTGGTATCAGAGGATCTCTTGCTCCAAGAGTGAGGGTTTAGTCAGCCAGATATTACTAGGGTCTAAATTACTTTAGTTTAGTTTAGAAATGTGCGGAAGCAGGCTCTTCAGCCCACTGAGTCTGCTCCGTACACTAGCACTATCCTGCAGAATAGGGACAATTCACAATTGTTACCAAAGCTAATTAACCTACAAACCTGGAATGTGGGAGGAAACCGGAGCTCCCGGAGAAAACCCATGCGGTCACCGGGAGAGCATACGAACTCTGTACAGACAGCTCTCATAGTCAGGTTCGAACCCTGGACTCTGGCGCTGTAAGGCAGCAACTCTATTGCTGTGCCACCGTGCAGCCCATCGTCCTCGGCCTCAATCATTAAACCATATAATACAGATCAGGCTGCGTAGGGCATTATTTTCCTTGTTAGATGTCATGCCACTGAAGTCATAGGGGGTTGAAATTGCAAGCTGAATAAAATGCACATGTGCTGCTCTGTTGTGTAGCTGCGCCTGAATTTCCACCCTGGACTCTCTGATGTGGTAATATTCCTTTAATGCTTCATGGACGTACAGAAGAGATTCTACGTTCAAGGGGGGAATAATTGGCTGTGTGCTGTGCTACAGCACTCATGGCATGTATGCGGTAGCTGGTGGTATTTTCTCCACTCTCACCTCCATGATTCCATTGTTCTCATGCAGCAGTTGGTGTGGGTGATACTTGAGCACACGTTTACTGCAAGAAGCCAATGAGGAATTCTACTCCACCGTTTCCGGAACGGACCTGAAACCCACTGTTTCTTGGTAAGCTCCAACACTCAAGAAGCTCAACACCATTCCGGCCTAAGCATGGTCGGCATATCAGCCCCCATCATAAACTTTAATCCCTCCACCACCGTACACTGTACACTGCAGATGGCTCGATTGTAATCATGTATTGTCTTTCCGCTGACCGTTTAGTACGCAACAAAAGCTTTGTCACCTTGGTACATGTGACAATAAACTAAACTGAATGGTGCACAGTGCCTGCAATGTGTAACATCCAGAAAAAGCACTGCAGTCTCTTGCCCAGGCTGCTCCAATTGTGAGCTCTACAATCAAGGAAGGCATGGAGAACAGGTGCATGGGAAATGGTTTTCCTCCAAGTTGTACACCATCGTAATTTGGTAGGATTTCTTCACTGTTGTAGGGTCTAAGTCCTTCCCTATCCAACACCATTGTGGAAGTGTCTTCAACAGAAGGAATTTGATGCTTGGCGTAGGGAACTCACCCCTGACTTCCCCGGGCAGTCAGGGATGGACAATAAATGCCTAGTTAGCAGTACCTACATCTAGTGAATGAATTCATGAAAAACAAACATGTGGACAACCAATGAACAAAGGCTGTTGTAATAGAACCGAAATTGTTAAATTAAACTCTGGGTTTAATGCTTACATTTTCTATCACTACTTTATTTTATCTGATATTTTGCAAGATTTGAGACAGAGTAAGAAAATAATTTCCTATCAGTCTGACCTTCATGAACTCATTAGTATCCAGCGTGACAGATTCTTGATACGTGTCAAAGAGTGAATCACACTACAATTGGGTTCCAGTGCCATAAATGACCATCTTGATAGGTTAAAAAAACTGGAAAAAGGCGTTTATTGTGTTATTAAAGGCTTCAGTTATTGCACTTCTGAGATCTTAATTCAGACGTTGGTTTTATTGATGGCTGAGGAAGTTTAATATCCCGATTACACCTATCGCATTGTCAAAGATGTGCGAAGATATTTTAGAGGCAATAGGTACAGTATACATGGTTAGCTATGCCAAGATCCAAAACTCCAAACAAAAAAAGGAAGTTCTTAGCAGATGGATGTGCTCTACTCCATTACAATTGGATCTTTTGAACGATACCCTGAATTCAGTCCACAAACTTGTTATTCAAAACTGCTAATTTCCCAGCTTTAGAATTCCAGTCGTAAAGCAACCCTGATTTGTTCCATTCACTTTATTGTTATTGTGTAATAGTTGAACATGGGGAATGCCTCAAATGGAAACTCTGCCTATTAACATTACTTTACCTTTTGTCAATACTTTGTGGTGCATGATGTTACAGTCTTAACTCGATTCTGTTCATCTGAACTGGAAGGCCTGGTCATAAAATGCCATCTCGTTTACCTACTCGGGGAATTCACCTCTACCATCTAGTTGGTGTTTTACATATCATGCTAAACGAATGCTGCAATGAATTATATTCGGACTCATCAACTCTCCTATTAACATGTCACCTATCCATGTTCTCCAGGGATGCTGCCTGACCCACTGAGTTACTCCAGCATTTTGTCTTACCTTCATTTTGTTCTTTGCTCTGTCTGCCTCTGTCCATACTTCATCTACATTTGCCTCCTGATTCCATTCCTCTCCCTCCCCTACCTTGCCCTATCTGTCGGTCTTCCTACATCCCTCCCCGGTCGATCTATTACCTCTTGCTTTTGTCCCACCCCCTCCCCTTCTCTTCTTGATGCCAGCAATTTCCCCTTTCCATTCTCAGCCCTGATGCAGGGTTTTGACCCAAAACATTCCTTTTTATCCACAGATGCTGATCAACCCTGTGAGATCCTCCAGCAGATTGTATTATTGCTCCAGATTCCAGCATCTGCTGCCTCTTGTGTCCCCACAGCTGCAAAGGAACCAGACTCCAGGTTTCTGGATTCACTTGTCACCCAAATCATGACAGTAGTGTGAAACAAAAAAAAAAATGTGAATGCATGAAATCTAAAACAGATTTTAGGAAAGGCTGGAAAAACTCAGCAGGTTAGGCAGTACCTATGTTAAGAGAAACTGTCAACATGCCAAAGAACGGTGCCTTCCCAAAACGTCGACATCCATTTCCTTCCACGGATTCTGCCTGACCCACTCAGTTCCTCCAGCAGTTATCTTTTGAGTTCCTCAGCCT
Source organism: Rhinoraja longicauda (assembly GCF_053455715.1). Lineage (NCBI taxonomy): Eukaryota > Metazoa > Chordata > Chondrichthyes > Rajiformes > Arhynchobatidae > Rhinoraja > Rhinoraja longicauda. The sequence goes on from NC_135959.1 coordinate 21,535,783, forward strand.
GATCTTTTGGGTTTTTCTTGCATTTTCTGTTTTATTTCAGGGCAGAAATTTCCTCCCTGAAATGTTATTAATAAACTGGGACATAAGGATTTTTAAACATTGTGTGGTTTTGGTGGTCACCCCTAAAATTGGCTAGTTTTTAAATGATAAATTGCTGACCATTTTAATAGAACTTAAATTCCATAGCTGTCACACATTATGTATGAACACATTATCTTTATATGTTTCATGAGGCTTCTGAGTTGCGAGACCAGAAAACTAAACCACACATGTACTGGTAATGCATTGAAGGTCAATAAATCATTACATCTAACTGGCACTGGCTTAGAATCCTCTCAAGGACCTTAAAGACCTTTGAAACTGCTTTGGAATCAGCTTCATCGGAAAAGAAAACCCTTCAGTAGATTTAAGCAATGCGTAGTTACTGAAACAACAACTGAACAAATTAATTATCATAGCAGGCAAAGGTTTGTTAATCATTTCTTTGAATCTCATACTAGATGATGTACTGTTTCAGCTTCAATGGTATCCACTAAATGAGCCCTAACTTTCTTTATCCTGGGCAATTCCTCAGGATTGATGGAGATGCGTTTCTATTCTGAGTCTCAGCTCACAGATTTACAAAAGTCAATGAATGAATGTTTGGCCTTTCTTCTCCCATAAATCTAATCCAGTCCAATAACCATCCAAACTATACACGTTCTTCTTAGTCTAGCTTCTAACTGATTCCTGAAATGTATTTCTTCAATGGCGGTCATGCCATCAGTTGTCTCTGATCTCTGAGATTCCCTCCCTCAATCTGTCTACCTCACCCTTTTACTTTAAAATCATCCTGAAAAAGCTTTCCCTCTGTGCAGGTCTTTGACCATCTGTCCTTATCTCTCAATATTTGGCATGTAATCAAGTTTTGGTCGACAATGTTTCTGTCAGGTTCCTGGGTTCTTTTTGCCATATTAGGATGTTGTATAAATGAAAGTTTGTTGTGTTCATAGAACAGTAGAATACAGCACAGGGACAAGCCCTTTGGGCCGCAATATTTGTGCCAAGCCTGGCGCCAACTCCGTGCCTTGATGGGTTGCATAGTGGCACAGCTGTTAGAGTTGGTGTCACATAGCACCAGAGATCCAGTATCGATCCCGACCCCTTGTACTGTTTGTGTAGAGTTTGCAAGTTCTCCCAGCAATTACATGGGTTTCCTCCGTGTGCTCTGGTTTCCTTCCATTTTCCAAAGATGTGTGGGTTTGTACATTAATTGGCCTCTGTAATTTTGCCCCTAGTGTGTATGGAGTTATTTTGAAAGCGGGATAACATAGAACGAGGATGAACAGATGATCAATGGTCGTCATGGATTCATTGGGCCAAAGAGTCTGCTTCCATGATGTATCCTTCAATTCAATCTATCAATCAAGTTATACCAATGTCCTCTGCCTCCATGTGATCCAAATGCCTCCAATCCTGGCAATTTCATGCCTCTAATCCAAAACCCTCTAATCCATGCCCCTAAAACCCTCTAATCCAGGCAACATCCTGGTAAACCTCTTCCACACACTCTCCAAAGCCTCCAATGACGCAACCAGAACTGCACACAATGCTCCAATGAATCAACTTTGTTACTTTCTCAAAAGTTTGTAAAACCTGACTTGTCTACATAACAGCATGCTGACTGTCCCATTCTCTTCCAAGAATGGACGTTGTTATTTTGTAGTGAGGAGGGAGAAATGGTTGATGTATAAGTTAAGCAAGATGGTACTGAGGGATGATGATGTTTCAGGTCGAGGCCCTTCTTTATTTGAGACCCAACGCAAATTGAAGGAATAGCACCTCGTATTTTGCTTGTAACCCAGCATTATGAATATTGACTTCTCTGACTTCAAGGTATCCTTGCTTTCACTCTCTCCATCCCTCCCACATGCTAGTTCTCTGACCAGTTTTCCTCCCTCCTGATTACATTTTACTGATTGTATGCCTTGTTGTCACCTTCCCCTCAGTTAACAATGATCCATTCTACATTTTCCTTGCTCTTCGTCACCTATGATCTCTTGTTCTCACACCTTACCCTTCCATTTCTCTATGTCTCCCTCCCCCCCCCTGACTCTCAACCTGAAGAAGGGTCTCGACCCGAAACATCACCCATTCCTTCTCTCCAGAGATGCTGCCTATCCTGCTGAGGTACTCCAGCTTTATGTGCCTATCTTCCATGCTCAAAGCATAAATCTGGCTTGCTCTTGCACCTATTTCATTAGAGATTTCTGTGAGCTTGTGTGCAGATTTGCTGCTGGATTTCTTGCATTGCTGCTGTGACTACATTTCAAAAAGAAGTGAGAATTTTTTGGGGGATGTTTCAAAGTTTTAAAGAGAGTTGTAGAAAACAAGCCTTCCTCTGCGGGGAAAATATCCTGGCAAATTAGAGCCCACTATAAATTCAACACCTTTCTACTCCATTCCAGTCAATGTGAAGTAAAACATTAGTATATGTTTGGTCTCCAATCCAGGCTCATAGCAGACAGGTAAATCAATGATTGTCTGCCCTGGTGCCTGAATAGCTCAGCCTGGAGACAAGGTCTCACAAGTCAATATCTGATGGTGTCAAATGCATGGTACATTATTTTAAGTGACAAAGAAAACCACTGAAACCCCCTGTGTGATAAATAGGACTCAACGCCAGCATCAACAGAAGGCACACTGCCCCGATCGTGAGACTCCCTTCATCTTCTCTTTGGAACTGGATTGATTTGCTCCATGGGATTGTGGTTTGTTCAGGCTTAAAGCATGAGAATTTCAAATAATCATCAACTGCAGTGTCACCGCAAAATACACACATACTCACACACACACACACACACACACACACACACATACACACACACACACACACACACACACACACACACACACACACACACACACGCGCGCGCACGCACACACACACACACACGATAGATCAAGTCAAGTTTATTGTCATATGCACAAGAACAGTGAGGTATAAGAACAGTCTTACCGCTGACTGGTTAGCACACAACAAAATAATTTGAAACTATTAATTCTCTCTACTGCCAATCCAACTTCCCTTTGAAGCTTGAAAGTGCTCGAAAGCTTGAAATTAAGCTTAATAAACCTAAACCTAAACTGAAGACCCAAGAACAGCTTATTCCCCTTTGTTCTGATGCTTCTGAATGGTCATTCCACAAGAGGGGATACCAAGGTCATGTCATAAGGAAAAGGAGTAGTATTAGGCCATTTGGCCCATCAAGTCTACTCCACCATTCAATCATAGCTGATCCATTCTCCTACCTTCTCCTCATAACTTCTGACACCTATACTAATCAAGAGTCTATCTATCTCTGCCTTAAAAATATCCACTAACATGGCCTCCACAGCCTTCTGTGGCAAAGATTTCCACAGATTCACCACTCTCTGACTAAGCTCTGTTCAATACTGTTCAATTCAACTCCCCCATTGTGAACAATGATCTGTGTCAATGGAAATGCTGAGAACTGTATTCTTCACTCTGCATCTTCCCCTTTTGTATCTATTATACTTGAGTTTAATTTGACTGTATTTATATCTTGTATTATCTTGTCTGATTGGACAGCATGCAAAGCAATGCTTTTCACTATACCTTGGGACACGTGACAATAATAAACCTGAACCTAAACCCTTTCTGAAGCCAACGGTTAGTTCTATGATCTTGTTGATGTTGCGTGATAGGTTCTTGTAGTGCCAACACTCAACCAGGTGTTCTAACTCTAAACACACACACACTTGCACGCGCACACACATGCACAGACTTACATACATCACAAAGATAACAACAAAATTCTCACAGCCCATTGCAAGTGAAAGTTGTCACATCTAAATATTATATTTTGGATTTTACTGTTTGGGGCTACTTCGTAGTTATGAGAAAGATAAGCAACATTGCAAGATAATCCATTGTATACATGGCTCATACTCTGGTATGCAAATATATTATCTTCAACTGAACAATTTTATTGATTGGCAGATATGCCAATTTATTAATTTTGCATCTTTCATATGAAAATACTTTGAATTGATTTGAACTGAAAATAATTTCTGGTCTTTTTACTCATAGCTTACCAAGTAATAGACACATTTTTTACATATTTAAAACAATGCACAAATTGCATGTTTCAAAATAACTCAATTACATACAATTGATCTTGTACACGTTTATTTAAGAATTGCATATAAATGCCTAACCAGAAGGGTTGTATAGCATCCATTCTGGTTTAGGCATTCAGATGCATCTTTTAAACAAATATATCCAAGAACTCCAAAGACGAGCAGGTATGTAGGTAAATTGGCTTGGTAAATGTAAAAATTGTCCCTAGTCTGTGTAGGAAAGTGTTAATGTGCGGGGATTGCTGGTCAGCGCGGACTCGGTGGGCCGAAAGGCCTGTTTCCCTGCTGTATCTCTAAACTAAACTGAACTAAACATTATATATAACATGTATAACATCATATCTACTTTCAATATCTGTTTCCCAGTATGAAATGCAATTTGCCACATAAGTATCCTTAACCACTCTAACCTCTCCTCTTCTGAACGCTCAGCCCTCCACTCACTCTGCAACAACCCTGACTTAATTATCAAACCCGCTGACAAGGGAGGTGCTGTGGTAGACTGGCGTGCTGACCTCTACCGGACCGAGACCAGACGACAACTCTCGGACACCTCCTCCTACTTATCCTTGGACCATGAACCCACCGACGAGCACCAGACCTTAATCATCAACACCATCACTGACCTCACCAATTCTGGCGCTCTACCCTCTAATGCCTCCAACCTTATCGTTCCCCAGCCCCGCACGGCCCGATTTTACCTTCTACCTAAAATCCATAAACAGAACTGTCGGCAGACCCATTGTTCCTACCTGTTCATGTCCCACCAAACTTATTTCCACCTACCTCGACTCCATCCTATCCCTCCTGGTCAAATCCCTCCCCACCTATGTCCAAGACACCTCACATGCTCTCCGTCTCCTTGATAACTTCCAGTTTCCAGGCCCCCACTCCCTCATCTTTACCATGGATGTCCAGTCACTCTACACTTCCATCCCCCACAAGGATGGTCTTGAAGCCCTCTGTTTCTTCCTCGACTGTAGAACCAGCAAACCCCATCTACTAACACTCTCCTCTGCCTAGCAGAGCTGGTTCTTATCCTTAACAACTTCTACTTTGACTCCTCCCACTTCATCCAAACCAGAGGCGTAGCTATGGGCACTCGCATGGGCCCTAGCTATGCCTGCCTCGTTGTCAGGTACGTCGAACAATCCCTGTTCCAGACGTACATCGGCCCCATCCCCGAACTCTACCTCCACTTCATTGACGACTGCATTGGTGCTACCTCTTGTACCCATGCAGAACTCACTGACTTCATACATTTCACCACCAATTTCCATCCTGCTCTTAAATATACTTGGACTATCTCCGACATCTCCCTACCATTTCTAGACCTCACCATCTCCATCACAGGAGACAGATTATTGACTGACATCCACTACAAACTCACTGACTCCCACAGCTATCTGGACTACACCTCTTCCCACCCTGACTCCTGCAAAAAGTCTATCCACTTCTCCCAATTCCCCCGTCTACGCCGCATCTGCGCCCGGGATGAGGTGTTCCACACTAGGGCATCAGAGATGTCCTCATTCTTCTGGAAACGGGGCTTCCCCTCTCCCATTATAGATGATGCTCTCACTAGGGCATGCTCTATATCCCGCAGCTCCATTCTTGCTCCCCCTCCCCCCAGTCGTAACAAGGACAAAATCCTTCTTGTTCTCATCTTCCACCCCATCAGCCAACGTATCCAACAAATCATCCTCCAACATTTCCGTCACCTCCAACGAGACCCCACTACTGGCCACATCTTCCCATCTCCTCCCCTTTCTGTATTCCACAGAGACCGTTCCCTCCGTAACTCCCTGGTCCACTCGTCCCTTCCTACCCAAACCACCCCCTCCCCGGGCACTTTCCCCTGCAACTGCAGGAGATGCAACACCTGTCCCTTTACCTCCCCCCTCAACTTCATCCAAGGACCCAAACAGTCTTTCCAGGTGAGACAGAGGTTCACCTGCACCTCCTCCAACCTCATCTATTGTATCCGCTGCTCTAGATGTCAATTTCTGTACATCGGCGAGACCAAACGCAGGCTCGGCGATCGTTTCGCTCAACACCCTCGCTCAGTACGCCTTAACTAACCTGATCTCCCGGTGGCTGAGCACTTCAACTCCCCCTCCAACTCCCAGTCTGATCTTTCTGTCATGGGCCTCCTCCAGTGCCATAGTGAGGCCCACCGGAAATTGGAGGAACAGCACCTCATATTTCGCTTGGGCAGCTTGCAGCCCAACGGTATGAACATTGACTTCTCCAACTTTAGATAGTTCCTCTGTCTCTCTCTTTTTCCCCCCTCCCCCCTCCCCCTTCCCAGTTCTCCCACCATCTTCCTGTCTCCACCTATATCCTTTCTTTGTCCCGCCCTCCTGACATCAGTCTGAAGAAGGGTCTCGACCCGAAACGTCACCCATTCCCTCTCTCCTAGATGCTGCCTGACCTGCTGAGTTACTCCAGCATTTTGTGATACCTTCGATTTGTATCAGCATCTGCAGTTATTTTCCTACACTACTTAACCATTCTCATGTTGATGGCTCATAACACGTTGGACAACATTATGCCTTCGAAGGCTTTTAACTGATGCAATAAGCCTTCTGGAAGCTAAATGGATCTGTTATGCCTCATACAGGGAGTTAGATGTGGCCCTTGTGGCTAAAGGGATCAGGGGGTATGGAGAGAAGGCAGGTACAGGTTACTGAGCTGGATGATCAGCCATGATCATGTTGAATGGCGGTGCAGACTCGAAGGGCCGAATGGCCTACTCCTGCACCTATTTTCTATGTTTCTATGTTTCTATCCATACCACATTCAATGTAGCAAAACAACCTGAGATGTTTAAGGGAGCTTTGTCAAAACAATATCAAGCCACTATGGGGTTTTGGGGCAGAGGCGCTCATGCTTGATTAGGTAGGTAGGGTTTAAGGAGAGACTTAAAGGAGGAAAGAGAGGGAAAGATATGGAGAGTATTTCAGGAATGAGTTCCAGAGCTAGTGGACTTGGCAGCTGAAGCTTCCACCGCCTATGAGTAGTGAAAACTGGAGGACATTAGGACGTCAGGAGTGGGAGAATGAAGCAGTCTCAGAAGGTTGTAGGGCTGGAGATGGCATAGAGAGAGAAGTGTATGTTTGTGTGTGTGTGTGTGGGTGTGTGGGATTGGGGAGTTTGAAATTTACAATGAGATCTCTAAAACCAACATGTTACTTTACCAGGAGTCATTGAAGGTTATCTAGTGCAGCAGTGGTGATGCTCTTTCTTAGAGGAAGAAAGAAGAAAATAATAGAAGAATAGAAATGCTTTGGCTTTGAGCGAATGAAAAAAGTTATTGATTGCAAAATTCTGCTTACTTTTTCAATACAATATTTTGGGGTGTCTTTAATTAAGTGTCTACTCAAACATTAAATCTGGAGAATTTCTTTGCTTCATTTATTTACTTCTCGCCGTATCTCTCTGACTTTTCATCAATGCTTTCTCTTCGATCTCTTTCTGCCTCTTGTGTTATTCCCTTTCCATCTATCTCTCTAACATAGAGTAGCCGGAATAGTTATACCCTTATTAACTAAACTGCTGATTCTCCACAAATAACTAAAGGCTTTCAGATTGCTTGCAATGTCACTTGTTTAACAAAGAACACAGGAACGCTAGGAGCTGCAGAGAGTGGCAGACTCAGCCCAGTCCATCACGGACACAGCCCTCCTCTCCATTGATCGCATCAACGTGATGTGCTGCCTCAAGATCGTGGTATCTATCATCAATGGATCCCCATCATCTGCATCATGCCCTTGTCCCATTGCATACACAGAACAGAAGGTACAAAAAACTGAAGCATAGCCTTTTGTTCCCATTATCTTGTAGTATATATGTATGTTATGTGTTATTTATGTTTTTGTGTATTTCTCTGACTTTATGTGTCTGTGATGTGGCTTGTAGTCATTGTACTTGTCCCTCATTGTACTTGTGCATATTGACAACTTGCCTTGAGAAACTAGAATACTGTGTATTGTATGCAATACAAAGACTTTCACCGTACCTAGGTACGTACAACAATAAAGTATCAATAGACAATAGACAATAGGTGCAGGAGGAGGCCATTCGGCCCTTCGAGCCAGCACCGCCATTCAATGTGATCATGGCAGATCATTCTCAATCAGTACCCCGTTCCTGCCTTCTCCCCATACCCCCTGACTCCGCTATCCTTAAGAGCTCTATCTAGCTCTCTCTTGAATGCATTCAGAGAATTGGCCTCCACTGCCTTCTGAGGCAGAGAATTCCACAGATTCACAACTCTCTGACTGAAGAAGTTTTTCCTCATCTCAGTTCTAAATGGCCTACCCCTTATTCTTTCTTTAATTCTTTAATGGCCTACCCCTTATTCTGTCATTGAATTGTTGAATCATTGAGGCAATGGCAGAAATGCAGTGGTCCTGGTACTGGTTTTCCTGAATGCGTAGCAAGAAATAAGGATCAATAGTAACTTCCAAAAGGACAATTACTAACAAAATATGGATTTCTAACAGATGATGCATTGTGAGGGATTAACTGGATACACTTTCAAAAATATGAGTCGGTCATGCTTTCATTTCAATACCTGGACAATAGAATTGCCTTCAGTGAATACCAAAAAGGAACTTTGCATGAGATCAAATCGTCCCAGTAATGTTCCCAGCCAATGATGTATGTTGGGAGTGCAGGAAGAAACAAGGGAGTTAATTTTGCCCACAGAAAACATCGAAATCCAACAGTATGACAATTATCAGATTATCATGTTTGACTGAATGTGGGTTGAGAGATTTCTGAACCCTTTGGAGGAGTGGCTCAACTGCACAAGGTTTTAGACTCACAGGCTCTTTCAGACATCAGAGAAACAGGTTTAAGCTGAGGGGGGAAAGATTTACTAGGAACCTGAAAGGTAAAGGGAGGTACGGTGGCGCAGCGGTAGAGTTGCTGCCTTACAGCGAATGCAGCGCCGGAGACTCAGGTTCGATCCTGACTACGGGCGCCGTCTGCATGGAGTTTGTACGTTCTACCTGTGACCTGTGTGGGTTTTCTCCGAGATCTTCGGTTTCCTCCCACACTCCAAAGACGTACAGGTATGTAGGTTAATTGGTTGTGCAAATGTAAAAATTGTCCCTAGTGGGTGTAGGATAGTGTTAGTATGCAGGGATCGCTGGGCGGCACGGACCCGGTGGGCTGAAGGGCCTGTTTCTGCACTGTATCTGTAAATCTAAGCTGAGTTACTCCAACATTTTGTGTCCATCTTTAATGGTGTTAACCAGCATCTGCAGTTCCTTCATAAACAAGTTGAGCTGAAGGGCCTGTTCCATGCTACATTACTCTAAACAGGCCCACCATGTCTATGCCAACCATCAAGCCTCTATCCATACTAATCCCATTCCCCAGCATTTAAGACACTTCCTCAATGGTGTATCTTTTTCCACCATCCCCTCAGGCAATACAATTCAGATTCTAAACACCTGCTAGAGGTAGTTTTTCCTCAGATCCCCCCTAAATACAGTGCATTCAGAAAGTATTCAGACCCCTTCACTTTTTCCACATTTTGCTACGTTACAGCCTTATTTTAAAAAGGATTAAATTCTTCTTTTTTTTTTTACCATTAATCTACACACAATACCCCATAATAAAAAAAGTGAAAACAGATGTTTAGAAATTTTTGCAAAGCAATTAAAAAGAAATATCTGAAATGTCACATTTACATAAGTATTCAGACCCTTTGCTATGACACTCAAAATTGAGCTTAGGTTCATCCTGTTTTCATTGATTATCCTTGAGATGTTTCTACAACTTGATTGGAGTCCACCAGTGGTAAATTAAATTGATTGGATATGATTTGGAAAGGCACACTCCTGTCTATATAAGGTCCCACAGTTGACAGTGCATGTCGGAGCAAAAACCAAGCCATGAAGACGAAGGAATTGTCCGTAGACCTCCGAGACAGGATTGTGTTGAGACACAGATCTTGGGAAGGGTATAAAACAATTTCTGCAACATTGCAGGTCCCGGAGAGCACAGTGGCCTCCATCATTCTTAAACGGAAGGACGTTGGAACCACCAGGACTCTTCATAGAGCTGGCCACCCGGCCAAACTGAACAAACGGGGGAGAAGAGCCTTGGTCAGGGAGGTGACCAAGAACCCGATGGTCACTCTGACAGACCTCCAGTGTTCCTCTGTGGAGATGGGAGAATTTTTCAGAAGGAAAACCTTATCTGCAGCACTCCACCAATCAGGCCTTTATGGTAGAATAGCCAGACGGAAGCCACTGCTCAGTAAAAGGCACATGGCAGCCCGCTTGGAGTTTGCCAAAAGGCACCTAAATGACTCTCAGACCATGAGAACCAAGATTCTTTGGTCTGATGAAACCAAGATTGAACTCTTTGGCCTGAATGTCAAGCGTCACCGCTCATCACCTGGCCAATACCATACCTACAGTGAAGCATGGTGGTGGCAGCATCATGCTGTGGGGATGTTTTTCAGCGGCAGGAACTGGGAGACTAGTCAGGATAGAGGGAAAGATGAACGGAGCAAAGTACAGAAAGATCCTTGATGAAAACCTGCTCCAGAGCGTTCTGGACCTCAGACTGAGGCGGAGGTTCACCTTCCAATAGGACAATGACCCTAAGCACACAGCCAAGACAACACACGAGTGGCTTTGTGACAAGTCTGTGAATGTCCTTGAGTGGCCCAGCCAGAGCCCGGGCTTGAACCCGATTGAATATTTCTGGAGGGACCTGAAAATAGTTGTGCATCGACGCTCCCCATCCAACCTGACAGAGCTTGAGAGGAACTGCAGAGAAGAATGGGAGAAATTATCCAAATACAGGTGTGCCAAGCTTGTAGCATCATACCCAAGAAGACTTGAGGCTGTAATCGCTGCCAAAGGTGCCTCAACAAAGTACTGAGTAAAGGGTCTGAATACTTATGTAGATGTGATATTTCAGTTATTTCTTTTTAATTACTTTGCAAAAATTTCTAAAGACCTGTTTTCACTTTTTTATTATGGCATATTGTGTGGAGATTAATGATTAAAAAAAAGAATTTAATCCATTTTAAATTAAGGCTGTAACATAGCAAAATGTGGAAAAAGTGAAGGGGTCTGAATACTTTCTGAATCCACTGTATCTTGCCCTGACCAAAAAAACATTTTGTCCAGTTCTAGATATCCCTGCGATAGGAAAAGGCTTCCTATCACTTATCCTATCAACACTCCAAAGACATACAAGTTTGTAGGTTAATTTGCTTGGTAAATGAAAAGAATTGTCCCTAGTGTATGCAGGAACGTGTTAATATGCGGGGATCGCTGGGCGGCGTGGACCTGGTGGGCCGAAGGGCCTGTTTCTGCGCTGTATTTCTAAACTAAACTAAACTAAACTCCTCATAATGTCTCTTCTGCTCCAAGAATAACAAACGTAGCCTATCTGGTCCCTCATCATCACTTGCATGTCCACCTGAGGTGTAGAGAGACTCTCTCATAGTTCATGCAAGAAAGCAGATGGGCCTCAATTTAATGTTTTTATGAAAGTGCCTAGGGTTTTAAGGCAGGTTAAATTATTAAATTAAATTTTACCAAAGGCATGAAAAGATACAAAGTCAAGTTCAATAGAAAAATTCAATTATCTTGTCATGATTTATGTACCTTGTTGAATACATTATTTTATGCAAAACCTTACTTTGGTTATTAATCATTTGAATTAATATTAAAAAAAGCACACTTTCTTCTGTGCAATACAAGTTAAATCATTAAGAAATCATGAATGTGAAATAATTATATAAAAATCCCATTACAAATGTTTATACATGCATACTTTATTCAAAGCCTTCACACGTAAATTATCGCAGGAAATAACATTTTTGAAAAGGAAATTGGTACCATGTATCTTTAGAAAAAGATAGATGCATTCCAAAAAACCAATGGCATGTGTTATTCATATTGTGACAAGCAATGTTTGTTTTTTTGCGGTTTGCACATAAAGCTTTGTGATTTCTGAACAATCATCTGATTGTTGGAGATGTAAGAAAATAACTGCAGATGCTGGTACAAATCAAAGGTATTTATTTCACAAAATGCTGGAGTAACTCAGCAGGTCAGGCAGCATCTCAGGAGAGAAGGAATGGGTGACGTTTTGGGTCGAGACCCTTCTTCAGACTGATGGCAGCCCCCCTGACATCAGTCTGAAAAAGGGTCTCGACCCGAAACGTCACCCATTCCTTCTCTCCTGAGATGCTGCCTGACCTGCTGAGTTACTCCAGCATTTTGTGAAATAAATATCTTCGATCTGATTGTTGGAAGTGTGTAGTGGTGCTGAGTGTAGACATTTGTATTTGTCTACCAGTAATAAATTGCATACTGTAAGGTGCCTATAGTAACCTCCATCTGATGCTCGGTTGCATTGTAGTTAATGGGCGGCCACAAATCTTTTGTGTGTTTACCATGGTTATGAAGAATGGGTTTCCACTTTTTGGCACTTCCTGTAAAATCTGGTGTGTAAGTCACCCTGGTGTGTAAGTCACTTTGCCTTTGTATCAATTTCAGTTTTTGCTAAAACACCTTCATGGTTTTAAAATATATCACACTTTTTACAATATAATCTTTAAGTTAAAATAAAAATTAAATCAAAATATGAGACCTTAGTTCTTTGATTAATGATGCAATGTGTTCTGTTTATTGTTTATTGCTTCAAGTAAAGTTTAGCAAAGTATAAACATATGAAAATATGACATTCAACAAGTAATGTTTTAACTTCAAGTGGTGTTTTGAAATTAAACGTTTAACCAGCTATGTCACCCCTACCTATTTCAATCTGAAAAAGGATTCTGAGCCATATCTGTATTTGGACAGGTAGAGATTAATCAAGGATTAATCAAGGATAGTCAACATAGTCAACATAAGGGGACATCCTAACTGTTTAATTTGTTGGAAAATTTCAAAGATATAACTTAGAATGTTGACGAGGTAGTCTGCACGATCCTTGATAAGTTCCCACGTGAATGTTCACAAGTTATAGGAGTGGAATTAGGCCATTCAGCCCATCGAGTCCACTCCGCCATTCAATCATGGGTGCCCTCTGCCTCCTTATACTATTTTCCTGCTTTCTCCCCATAACACTTGACACCCGTTCTAATCAAGAATTTGTTTATCTCTGCCTTAAAAATATCCACAGACTTGGCCTCCACAGACCTCTGTGGCGATGAGTTCCACAGATTAACTACCCTCTGTCTAAAGAAGTTCCTCCTCACCTTCCTTCTAACAGAGCGTGCTTTAATTCTGAGGCTATGACCTCTGGTCTTAGACTCTCCCACAGTGGAAACATCCTTTCCACATACATTATATCTATGTCTTTCATTATTCTGTAATTTTCAATGAATCTCCCCTCAACCTAAACTCCAGCGAGTACAGGCCCAATGCAGACAAGCGCCCATCATATGCTAACCCACTCATTCCTGGAATCATTCTTATAAACTTCCTCTGAACCCTCTGGAGAGCCAACATATCTTTCCTCAGATACGGGGCCCAAATATGCACACAGTACTCCAGCCAAATGCGGCCTGACCAGCGCCTTAAAGAGCCTCAGCATTACATCTCTGTTTTTGTATTCCAGTCCTCTTGACATAAACGCTAGCATTGAAATTGCCCATGGGTTCCAGGGCAAATGGAAAATTGCATCTGAAATTGAAGGTAGAGGGTGATGGTTAAGTGTTATCTTTGCAATTGGAAGGCTGCCAGCCTCTTGTATTTTATGCCAAGTGAATGTATTAAAGTACCAAGCCATAAAATAGCATCTGTCAGTCTGCCGCTAATTTATTGATACTCAATACCAAGCTCATGGACAATCACAATGGTTCAAATTTATTGTTACATGAACCGAGGTACAGTGAAATTCCTTTTTGCATACAGTTCAGTAAGAGAATTACTATACATAAGTAAATCATAGATTAAGTACAAATGTATAGTAATAGTGCACTGAGATAGTATAGAAGTGTTACCAGAGTTGGTGCCTTTTTCAAGTTCAAGTTGTTAAAGGTGTAGAGTTCTTAACTTGGCTATAAAACCCCATTGTCCTGACGGCATTGCAGGTTCGGCCTGACCTAGCAAATCCATTGGTGTCCTCCACTGCTGCTCCACCATTCCATGCCCTTGCAAGTCGCATCCACTCCTCATGCTCAGCCTCTTGGGAGCGGTGCCCGATCCAGTCGAACCGCAGGCTGCTGGAGGGTCACCAGCGGCCCACTCCACCATCGCCTCGATGTGGACCCGCACATCGCAATGTCTTCATCGCTTTCTGTGTCCTGCAAATTTGGTGCTCCTGCAAATTTCCTGCTCTCCATGGCCACACTTTCAATTGGTTTCTGGGCACTTTCCTCTCTGTCTCTCTGTCTCTCTGTCTCTGTCACTCTCTGTCTCTCTCTGACATTTTTTTTTCTCTCTCTCTTTCTCTCTCTCTTTCTCTCTCTCTCTCTCTCTTTCTCTCTTTCCCTCTCTCTTTCCCTCTCTCTCTCCCTCTCCCCCTCCCCCTCCCTCTCCCCCTCCCTCTCCCTCTCTCTCTCTCTCTCTCTCTCTCTCTCCCTCTCTCTCCCTCCCTCTTGCTTTCTCTTGCTTTCTCTCTCTCTCACCCCCCCTCTCTCTCTCACCCCCCCCCTCTCTCTCTCTCTCTCTCTCTCTCTCTCTCTCTCTCTCTCTCTCTCTCTCTCTGTTCCTAATTTTCATTTATATGGGTTTTGCCCCTTATTGTACCATATTTTTCTTGAATGCAGATTTATTTTTCACTTTCACTCGTATGGCAGACTTGTCTTGCCCTTGGCAAGCCTCTTAGCTTTCCTGGCTGCAAACCAACGATTCAAACCCAATCAGGTATCATCTATTATAGTGTCCTGTTTTTATGGAATGTTAAAGACTGGCTAAGTCTCCAGCCCAGAGATTCCTTCACTCAAGGTGAGGAGGGGAAACAGGTGAACAGCATTTATTTAATTGAAAACTTGCCGCGGAGAATAGCCTGGTACCGCGATGCTCATTTGTACTCTGCTAATTAATCTTTGAAAGCATTTGCAGAAAATGTGAATGGAGTCTCTGTGATTTGCTAATCAACTGCTATATTTGAAGGACTGAAGTTTTTACAGAGGCACAAATAATTTGATAGAGACCAATCCTAAGTGGGAAGAGCACGACTAAGTAATGTAATGACTTCTAATTAATTACAGGCGGTTATTTTAATAACTGCATTTTAATTAGAACACCACACAGGCAGCTCAGCGAAGGCAATGAAACAGTATCTTTACCCACAAGAGTTCTGATTACAATACTTCTCCCCAGTATGAGAAGCAATCAAACATAATCATAGGTCTTGGAATAGGACAGAGGTTTGCAACAGCCCCAGGGCTCGAAGTGAAATGATTCCCACTCAGAGCAAGCATACCACTGCTTACTCAGAGATTTCTGTCAATTATAACTGTACTAAGCAAATTTTAGAAGCCTTGTTGATGTAACACATGCAATTACCATTTGCAGTTAGCCTTCATGCTGTGTCCTGCATGCAATTATTGGGATTAAATGAAAAAAAGATAATGACTCTCGTGTAAATGACACTGGTTCAAAAATATTATGCAAAGGTTTTGAATCGGATGCTACACATTTCAGTTTTGATTGCTTGGAAGACACAAGGATGGTCTGCAAGGAATGTTCCAGCAACAGCTTTCACAATGTTTAAACTAAATGAATTCTGAAGAGAATAATTTCTTTGATCTGACAAGCTCTTCTATTTTCACAAAATTCAAAAAGCATATTTTCTGCAATGGACCTCCAATGGAAACTTGAACTGACTATATCATATCATATCATATCATATATATACAGCCGGAAACAGGCCTTTTCGGCCCTCCAAGTCCGTGCCGCCCAGTGATCCCCGTACATTAACACTATCCTACACCCACTAGGGACAATTTTTACATTTACATTTACATTTACCCAGCCAATTAACCTACATACCTGTACGTCTTTGGAGTGTGGGAGGAAACCGAAGATCTCAGAGAAAACCCACGCAGGTCACGGGGAGAACGTACAAACTCCTTACAGTGCAGCACCCGTAGTCAGGATCGAACCCGAGTCTCCGGCGCTGCATTCGCTGTAAAGCAGCAACTCTACCGCTGCGCTACCGTGCCGCCCTATAATAAAACTGCAAAAAATACTGGGAATTCTCAGCAGGTCTCTGATCTGAAACATCAAGTCCCTTTATTTTTCCGCTGATTCAGTCTGATCTGTTGAGCATTTCCAGCAATTTCTGTTTTTAATTTCAGATTTCCAACATCTGCATTAAAAAAAAACTTTTGTGCATTGATTGATGACTTTCCTGATCTCACGTCATCCTTCAGACTTTTAAAACAATGGAGTAGCCTTTTGAAGAGTAATTTCTTCGGTAGTGTAAGCATGATAAGATCAACCTTTTGTTAAAATCATATTTTGATTGGCCAACATTATTTTCTCACTTCCAAGTCTCTGTGGTGTGGTGAGGCATCTTATTGAACAACTGCAGGTGAATATAGGTACAAAATGCTGGAGTAACTCAACAGCATATGTGGAGAAAATGGATATGTGAAGTTTCTTTGGTCTGAAAAAGAGTCCCGATTTGAAACGTCACCTATCCATTTTTCCAAAGATGCTGCCCGACCCATGGTGTTATCCAGTATTTTGTGTCTATCTTTGGTATAAATCAGCATCAAGTTCCTTTTTATTACATTAGAACTCAAGGTGAAGATGCTCTCCCCTTGGGGGTAGGAAGATGCTCTCCTCCCCTTGGGGGTAGGAGTTTTGTTTTGAAATGTATTCATTTTTCAGCATGTGGATATTAATGGCCACCCCAACTGCCTTTAAATTAGAATGTTACTGGGCAATTTCAGAGTGAACCACATTTGTGGGTCTGGGGCCACACAAAGGATCAGATTAAGCATAGGCAGCAGATTTCCTTTCCTGAACGAGAACAGTGAACTAGATTGTAAACTAATTCTAATGAAGGACCAGTGAACCATTTTCTAATCAGGGTGTGTGACCTGCAGATGATCCTGAAGGTGGTGGCATTCCATATACCTGCTGCCCTTGTCTTTCTTGTTGGTAGAGGCTTCAGGTTTGTGAGCTACTGTTGGAGTAGCCTGGGTGAATAACTGCAGTATCCATTGTAGGTGGCACATTTTGAAGACGCTATGCGTCAATGGTGAAGGGGACGTACATTATGTTGATTGATGGGGTGCCAATGACCTGGATGAGGCCAAGCTTCTTCAGTATTGTTGATGCTGCTTTCAACCAGCTGATTATTCCAATGCACTCCTGATGCATCTTGAGATGGTAGTCAGGCTCTGGGGAATAAGGAGGACACCCACCTTCTGCTCCCGTAGCCGTACTTTTTATACGTCTGGTCCAGTTAATTTTTTGTTTAGTGGTGAACCCTGGGATTGTGCTCGCAGGAGACATAGAAGGTGGTAATGTTTTGGAATATCCAAATTAGATGGTTTGACTTTTCCTTCCGGAGATGGTTAGAAAATGGTACTTGTTTGGCATAATTGCTATTGGCAGGCTTTAGCTCCTGTGTCTGGTCTTACTACATGAAGATTTGGGGGGATACCTCATATTGTATGGTATAGAATACTATGCAATCTTCAGAGGGCTTCTGGGTATTTTTACATTACGAACAGCAATCTCTCAAAAATAGTAATGTGTTAATGACGAGTTATATGTACTGTTTCAAATTGGTGCAAAGAATCACTTATACCCATCCAGGGGAGAGAGAGGATAGGTCCTTGTATTCACTCCTCATTGAAAGGAAAGAGTAACTCACCACTGGTAACATGGACATTCAAACTTAAATATGAATTGAACACGCAGGCTCATGACTCGGAACTGTGAGCTGCTCACTAGCCCCGGTTCACAATCGCTCATTACAACACAGGAAGCCATTTGGCCTGTTAGGTCCAGCAGAATAATCCCATTGGTCCCATTTCCCTTTTCCTGACTGCGCCCCACAAGTGTACAGATTAGCAGTCCAACCAAACCCATGAGCGACCTGAACAGTTGAACATTCTCATGGCCAGTGCACTCAACCAGTGTTTCGAAGTCAGCTTTCAAACTTCGTCAAATGATTAATGTCTGACCATTTCTATTTCCCAGCAAATGTTTCCCTTTTGTAGCGCAAATTTAAAACAATTTAATTTGCCTTTTCAATCCTGGGGTTCATTAATATTTCAAATAGTTTAACCAATGTTAACTGAAACGACAATCTTAATCACATGACTGAGAGGCAAATTGTTTTTGAACTGCCATCCGATTTTTAAAGAACATATGTTAAATGTAATTAGGAAAGAATGCTCTGCCTGCCAGTTATGCATTTAGGTTAGTTTAGTTTAGAAATACAGAGGCCTTTGGCCCACCAAGTCCGCGCCGACCAGCGATCCCCACACACTACCACTATCCTACACACAAGGGGCAATTTACAATTTTACCATAGCCAATTAATCTACAAGCCTTTACATCTTTGGAGTGTGGGAGGAAACCGGAGCACCCGGGGAAAACCCACGTGGTCACGGGGAGAACATTTAAACTCCGTACAGACAGCACCTGTAGACTGGATTGAACCCAGGTCTCTAGTGCTGTAAGGCAGCAACTCCACCACTGTGGTACTGTGCCACCCAAACATGGAATTGCATTGGGTCAAGAATAAGGCCACAGTCATCTTCATCTGGGCACTGGATACTCTCCATAATATTGATGGCCATATGCTGAGGATTGGTCCCTCTGAATTTATTGAGTTGCAGCTTACTGTTCTTCGCTCTGCAATAGTAAACTACTTTGCCACATACAATGATTTCATGGTGGGTGTGATGTTGTACATGTTTTCCTTGTATTTTTACTGTTGATATCAATCCAAAAATGTACATGATTAGAAAAAGGAGCATAGGAGGCTGCGTGCTGAACTTATAGATTTGTAAAATCATGAGGGGCCTAGACAATGTGAATAGTCCCAGTCTTTCTCCCTGGGCAGGAGAGTCTAAACGTTGGGGGCATAGTAAATCTAGGTGAGATGGGAAAGATTTAAAGAGGACTGAGGGACACTTTTTTCAGACAGATGGTGGTGCGTATGTGCATATGACAGAGGAGGTGGTAGAGGCAGGTATACTTACAACATTGAAAGATAGTTGGACACGTCCATGGATAGAAACGGTTTGAAGATATGGGCAAATGAGACCAGTTCAGTTAAGCAACTTGGTTGACTACGGACGAGTTGGGTCAAATGGTGTTGGGTGGAATAATAGATTAGCCATGATCAATTGGTGGAGCAGTCTCAATGGGCCAAATAGCCTACTTCTCCTCCTATTCTTATGATTTTATGATCTTATTCCCTGGTTCCCAACTGACAACATTTCAGCCCTGCATCTGCCCCAGTAAAAATCTGGACTACTAGCAAATAAAAGCAAAACTCTTTGGAAAAATAAAATTAGAAAATATACTTATTGCGCAATCTTATGAAAAGACAGACAACATGTAAATAAATGCTTTCAAAATCATACAATAAGATTGAGATTATTATATGATATTGAAAGCCGTTTATTTACATTTTATTTATCTTTTCATTTGATTGTGCAATAAATGTGTATAAAATTGTGAGAGGCATAGACGGGGTAGAAAGTCAGAATTGTTTTCCCAGGATGGAAAATATAAAATACGAGAGGGCATAGCTTTACAGTTAGAGGGGCAAAGTTTAACGGAGATGTGCGGGACAGGTTTTTTTTACACAGAGGGTGGTGAATGCCTGGAATGTACTGCTGCGGGTGGTGGTTAAAGTAGATATATTAGTTGCATTTAAAAGATTTTTGGATAGGCATAAGGATATGCAGGGAATGGTGGGATATGGATTATTTGCAGGTAGATAAGTTTTAGTTTTGCTATCGTATTTGGCACAGACATTGTGGGCCAAATGGCCTTTTCTTGTGCTGTACTGTTCTATGTTATAACAAGAGGATGAATTCAAGTAACTGGAGCCAGGGTTTTCAGGTATGATGTTGGAAGACATAACTCTACTGAGATATCAGGGAGGAACATTCTCCTGAATTGGTGCCAGGTCACTTGTTAAATCTAAGACAGATAAAGATTTTACAAAATTAAAATGTGGTAGATACTAAAATTATTACAAAACTCCTAACATGAAGAGGCCAAGCAGTCAGTATCCAGGGTGAGATTTAACGTTTCTGTAATGCAAAAAGAAATTGCAGAAGCTGGAAATCTGAAATGAAATTTGGGAATGCTGCAAAAATACTCAATGGGTCAGGCAACATTAGTGGAGTGAGAAACAGAAATAGAGTTTCATGTTCTGATAAAACATTAACTCTGTTTCTCAGTCTGAAGAAGAGTCCCGACCCGAAATGTCATTTATCCATGTTCTCCAGAGATGCAGCTTGACCTGTTGAATTACTCCACCACTTTGTGTGTCACCAGCACCTGCAGTTAATTGTTTCTACTTCTACCCTCTGTTTCTCGCTTGACATATGCTGCCTGACCTGCTGGATATTACTGCCATTCTCTGCTTCTAACTAAAGTTTAGGATATTAACCAAACCTGATGGAAGTTTGTTGACCAGAAGTGTGACGCTGTTCCTTTCTTTTCCGCAGCTGTAGTCTGCCCTGCTAAGGATTCATAATGTTTTGTTCGCTCTGGTTTTAAGGAACATGGGAATGAGGCAAGCATGTGGCATTAGGTAACAGAAAAGTCCATAATCTCATTGAACCTCAGAATACACATGAAGGACTGAATGTAGAAACAAGGAACTGCATATGCTGGTCTACCAAGGAAAGTCACAAAGTGCTGGAGTAACTCAGCGGGTCAGGCAGCATCTCTGGAGAACATGGATGGGTGATGTTTTGAGTTGGGATCCTTCTTCAGATTGATAGCAGGGGTGTGGGAGCTAGAAGAGTGTCAGGGCAGGGCAAAGCATGGCAGGCCAAGGATTGAATGGTCTCCCTAGTTATATTTCCCAGTGTCTTTTATAGTTATTACACCATGTGTTTTTTTTTAAATTCCCTGAATGGGAATGGGAAAATAATATGTATCACTCCTAAAGAGGTGACATCCTCTGTCAACATAGCAAACAAAATCAGTTGATGCAAATATACTAAACATGTCTTATAAAATTAGGGTGCAAATATTTCAATTGCAAATGTGTATTTTTAACATATTAATAAATGTGCATATAGCATAAAGAATGATTCATATCTGGTAAGAAGAAAAAAATGATTCATGTGTTAAAACATTGCATGTGGTACTCTGGATTCAACCGTTATCTTTTGTTGTTGGTTTACCAGATTGCATGTGTTCACTATCTTTGTTTTGCAAGCAGAAGCGATACCCGATCCTACACGGCCTCGTTTGTTTAGAATTTATACGAGTACAAGAAATGAAATGTCTTTTCTTGCATGTCCCTCAGTTCCACAAATACTATAGTCAGATAATATTTCACAGTAACATCTTGTGCATGGTCTCATTTAAATCCCTACCTTTGTGTTTTGGGATTGTGAGCAGTGAAGTGTGTTTTACATTCAAAATCTATTGCTATCTTTGGAAAAGCCAAGAACCAGGACATTGAATGCACAGAAACTTTGACTTCTGTGTGTTTTTGTGTTGTTTATATTACTAATAAGTCACAACGCTGTAAACATTAAGAAGGCTATGTGGAGGATTATTCAGTAAGGGTCTGCAGGCTTCATTTTCCCTGTGGTTTATTTTCCCATTCCTATTCAGGAAATTAAAAAAAAATACATGGTGCAATAACTATAAAAGACACTGGGAAATATAGCTAGGAGAAGTATTAAGCTCCCTAAATGGCTACTGAAGCATTCTCATGTTGGTGCAGTATTACAGCACAGTACAATTTGACTCTTCCCACTGTTATTCAGTAGACCATGACTTTGACACCCATTTTCAGGTCTCGGCCTTTGAACACCTTTCCTCAGGCAGTGAGGTGGAGGTGAATTTTATTAGATCTGGACTGTTGAAGGATCCGGGCCCTAAAATGTTAAGTTTCTCCTTCCATGGACAATATAACAGCAATATACCTACTATCAAAAGTTGACCATCGGATTCCTATTAAATCTTTCCTCCCTCACCTTTAGTGACACAGCCAATTAGATCACCTATCCTGCATGCCCACCCACCCAAGTGAAAGAAACTCAGAATGCATTGGACAATTGCAACAGGCCAACTCCTGCACTCCTACCCTCTTCATCCCTTTATTTGACTCATGGAATCATGATCCTCTGTTCACGACCATTGATCAATCCAAAGACTATTGTATGGGATGTGACCATCTCTTGGTAAAAAAGCATCCATTGAATATTTCATTCAAAACATTCGACCCACCACACACCTTCATTCTGCACTGGAGTATCAGCTTAGAACTTGGTGGCCAGCTCTCCGAAATGAAAGTTCAACCTTAGCCTTCTGACTCAACAGAGCCACATAGAGGCATAGATAGTATGAGATCTGGGTGTCCTAGTGCATCAGTCACTGAAAGGAAGCATGCAGGTACAGCAGGAAGTGAAGAAAGCCAATGGAATGTTGGCCTTCATAACAAGAGGAGATGAGTATAGGAGCAAAGAGGTCCTTCTGCAGTTGTACAGGGCCCTAGTGAGACCGCATCTGGAGGACTGTGTGCAGTTTTGGTCTGCAAATTTGAGGAAGGATATTCTTGCTATTGAGGGCGTGCAGCGTAGGTTTACTAGGTTAATTCCCGGAATGGCGGGACTGTCATATGTTGAAAGACTGGAGCGACTAGGCTTGTATACACTGGAATTTAGAAGGATGAGAGGAGATAGACAATAGACAATAGACAATAGACAATAGGTGCAGGAGTAGGCCATTCAGCCCTTCGAGCCAGCACCGCCATTCAATGCAATCATGGCTGATCACTCTCAATCAGTACCCCGTTCCTGCCTTCTCCCCATACCCCCTAACTCCGCTATCCTTAAGAGCTCTATCCAGCTCTCCCTTGAAAGCATCCAACGAACTGGCCTCCACTGCCTTCTGAGGCAGAGAATTCCACACCTTCACCACCCTCTGACTGAAAAAGTTCTTCCTCATCTCCGTTCTAAATGGCCTACCCCTTATTCTTAAACTGTGGCCCCTTGTTCTGGACTCCCCCAACATTGGGAACATGTTATCTGCCTCTAATGTGTCCAATCCCCTAATTATCTTATATGTTTCAATAAGATCCCCCCTCATCCTTCTAAATTCCAGTGTATACAAGCCCAATCGCTCCAGCCTTTCAACATACGACAGTCCCGCCATTCCGGGAATTAACTTAGTGAACCTACGCTGCACGCCCTCCATAGCAAGAATATCCTTCCTCAAATTTGGAGACCAAAACTGCACACAGTACTCCAGGTGCAGTCTCACCAGGGCCCGGTACAACTGTAGAAGGACCTCTTTGCTCCTATACTCAACTCCTCTTGTTACGAAGGCCAACATTCCATTGGCTTTCTTCACTGCCTGCTGTACCTGCATGCTTCCTTTCATTGACTGATGCATTAGGACACCCAGATCTCGTTGAACTCCCCCTCCTCCTAACTTGACACCATTCAGATAATAATCTGCCTTTCTATTCTTGCTTCCAAAGTGAATAACCTCACACTTATCTACATTAAACTGCATCTGCCATGTATCCGCCCACTCACACAACCTGTCCAAGTCACCCTGCATCCTTATTGCATCTTCCTCACAATTCACACTACCCCCCAACTTAGTATCATCTGCAAATTTGCTAATGGTACTTTTAATCCCTTCGTCTAAGTCATTAATGTATATCGTAAATAGCTGGGGTCCCAGCACCGAACCTTGTGGTACCCCACTGGTCACTGCCTGCCATTCCGAAAGGGACCCATTTATCCCCACTCTTTGCTTTCTGTCTGTCAACCAATTTTCTATCCATGTCAGTACCCTACTCCCAATACCATGTGCCCTAATTTTACCCACTAATCTCCTATGTGGGACCTTGTCGAAGGCTTTCTGAAAGTCGAGGTACACCACATCCACTGACTCTCCCTTGTCAATTTTCCTAGTTACATCCTCAAAAAATTCCAGTAGATTTGTCAAGCATGATTTCCCCTTCGTAAATCCATGCTGACTCGGAATGATCCCGTTACTGCTATCCAAATGCTCAGCAATTTCGTCTTTTATAATTGACTCCAGCATCTTCCCCACCACTGATGTCAGACTAACTGGTCTATAATTACCCGTTTTCTCTCTCCCTCCTTTCTTAAAAAGTGGGATAACATTTGCTATCCTCCAATCCACAGGAACTGATCCTAAATCTATAGAACATTGAAAAATGATCTCCAATGCTTCCACTATTTCTAGAGCCACCTCCTAAAGTACTCTGGGATGCAGACCATCAGGCCCTGGGGATTTATCAGCCTTCAGTCCCATCAGTCTACCCAAAACCATTTCCTGCCTAATGTGGATTTCCTTCAGTTCCTCCATCACCCTAGGTTCTCCGGCCCCTAGAACATTTGGGAGATTGTGTGTATCTTCCTCAGTGAAGACAGATCCAAAGTAACGGTTTAACTCGTCTGCCATTTCTTTGTTCCCCATAATAAATTCCCCTGCTTCTGTCTTCAAGGGACCCACATTTGCCTTGACTATTTTTTTCCTCTTCACGTACCTAAAAAAACTTTTGCTATCCTCCTTTATATTATTGGCTAGTTTACCCTCGTACCTCATCTTTTCTCCCCGTATTGCCTTTTTAGTTAACTTTTGTTGCTCTTTAAAAGAGTCCCAATCCTCTGTCTTCCCACTCTTCTTTGCTATGTTATACTTCCTCTCCTTAATTTTTATGCTGTCCCTGACTTCCCTCGTCAGCCACAGGTGTCTCTTACTCCCCTTAGAGTCTTTCCACCTCTTTGGAATAAATTGATCCTGCAACCTCTGCATTATTCCCAGGAATACCTGCCATTGCTGTTCTACCGTCTTCCCTGCTAGGGCCTCCTTCCAATCAATTTTGGCCAGCTCCTGCCTCATGCCTCTGTAATCCCCTTTGCTATACTGTAATACCGACACTTCCGATTTTCCCTTCTGCCTTTCCATTTGCAGAGTAAAACTTATCATGTTGTGATCACTGCCTCCTAATGGCTCTTTTACCTCTAGTCCCCTTATCAGATCAGGATCATTACACAACACTAAATCCAGAATTGCCTTCTCCCTGGTAGGCTCCAGTACAAGCTGTTCTAAGAATCCATCTCGAAGGCACTCTACAAACTCTCTTTCCTGGGGTCCATTTCCAACCTGATTTTCCCAGTCTACCTGCATGTTGAAATCTCCCATAACCACCATAGCATTACATTTTTGACACGCCAATTTTATCTCCTGATTCAACTTGCACCCTATGTCGAGGCTACTGTTTGGGGGCCTATAGATAACTCCCATTAGGGTCTTTTTACCCTTACAATTTCTCATTTCTATCCATACTGATTCAACATCTCCTGATTCTATGTCACCCCTTGCAAGGGAATGAATATCATTCCTTACCATCAGAGCAACCCCACCCCCTCTGCCCACCTGTCTGTCTTTTCTATACGTTGTGTACCCCTGAATATTCAGTTCCCAGCCCTGGTCCTCTTGTAGCCATTCTCAGTGATCCCTACAACATCATACTTGCCCATGACTAACTGAGCCTCAAGCTCATCCACTTTATTTTTTATACTACGCGCATTTAAGTACAACACTTTAACTTCTGTATTTACCTCCCCTCTCACATCGTTCACAATTGGCCCTGCCCTTAATTTCTTTTCCCCTCTAGAACTTCTGTTCCCATTCTTCCGAGAGTCTTTTGCAATATCTCCTGTATTCCCTTTGACCTCATCTTCATATTCACAATTTGTTAACCCCTCCCCCCCACTACTTAGTTTAAAGCCACAGGTGTCACATTAGCAAACCTGCCTGCCAGAATGTTTGTCCCCCTGCTGTTAAGATGCAACCCGTCCCTTTTGTACAAGTCACCCCTAGCCCAGAAGAGATCCCAGTGGTCCAGAAATCTAAATCCCTGCTCTCTGCACCAGTCCCTCAGCCATAAATTCATACCCTCTATCTCTCTGTTCCTGGCCTCACCAGCACGAGGTACCGGTAGCAGTCCAGAGATAACCACCTTCGACGTCCTACTTCTCAGTGTTTTTCCCAACTCTCTAAACTCCCGCTGTAGCACCTCCTTCCTCTTCCGCCCGACGTCATTCGTGCCCACGTGCACAACGACTTCAGGTTGATCGCCTTCCCTCACCAGGATTTTCTGAAGCCGGTCCGTGATGTGTTGAACCCTGGCACCAGGGAGGCAACAGACCATCCTCAAGTCCCTCCTGCTGCCACAGAATCTTCTGTCCGTCCCTCGGACTATGGAGTCACCGACCACTACGGCTCTTCCAGACTTCGGTCTCCCCTGTCGAGTATCCTTGCCAACAGGTCCGCCACTCGGACTGGAAACGTCTTCTGCCCCGACAGTTCCCAAGAGGGTATACCTATTTGCAATAGGCACAGCCACTGGGGTCTCCTGTAGTCCACGTCCACTCCCCCCTGAAACAGTCTCCCACCTTCGCTCGACCTGGACCCTTGGCGTGGCAGCCTCACAATAGGTCCTGTCGAGGAAACTCTCGCATTCCCGGATGGCCCTGAGGTCATCCAACTGCCTCTCCAACTCCACCACACGTCCCTTCAGGAGCTGCACCTGGACACAGTTCTTGCAGGTGTAGCTCCCAGAAGCTCCAGCGACGTCCCTGTCTTCCCACATCCTGCAGGAAACACACTGCGCCAACTTTTCCGCCATCACCTTGTGCCTATAACCAGCTCTGGATTAAAACAATTGTATCCTCCTCACCTCAGCCTCCTCGCCGAAGACTCGCAGCCAAAGACTCGCACTTTTCTCACTGGGCTGCACCTGAACAGGGCTGCACCCTTTTGCAAGTCTTGCTTATATCACCAATTAAATTGCCTGATTGTCCAATTTACCTGACTTCTCACTTAAATTAGCACTTACTTTTCTTCTCAGCCAACGGGCGTCCTTGCTCTGCTCCCGGACTTTTCAAATTGACTACTAGCTTCCTTTTGGCGCTCTTTTTAAACTGCCTGTTCAACTGTAATTAGCACTTACTTTTCTGCTCAGCCAACGGGCGTCCTTGCTCTGCTCCCGGACTTTTCAAATTGATTACTAGCTTCCTTTTGGCGCTCTTTTTAAACTGCCTGTTCAACTGTAATTAGCACTTACTTTTCTGCTCAGCCAACGGGCGTCCTTGCTCTGCTCGCGGACTTTTCAAATTGACTACTAGCTTCCTTTTGGCGCTCTTTTTAAACTGCCTGTTCAACTGTAATTAGCACTTACTTTTCTGCTCAGCCAACGGGCGTCCTTGCTCTGCTCCCGGACTTTTCAAATTGACTACTAGCTTCCTTTTGGCGCTCTTTTTAAACTGCCTGTTCAACTGTAATTAGAACAAGGGGCCACGGTTGAAGAATAAGGTGTAGGCCATTTAGAACTGAGATGAGGAAAAACTTTTTCAGTCAGAGAGTTGTGAATCTGTGGAATTCTCTACCTCAGAAGGCAGTGGAGGCCAATTCTCTGAATGCATTCAAGAGAGAGCTAGATGGAGCTCTTAAGGATAGCGGAGTCAGGGGGTATGGGGAGAAGGCAGGAACGGGGTACTGATTGAGAATGATCAGCCATGATCACATTGAATGGTGGTGCTGGCTCGAAGGGCCAAATGGCCTCCTCCTGCACTTATTGTCTATTGTCTATTGTCTATTGTCTATACCTTCAGCATGGAAAGAGGCCCTTCAGCCCAACTTGTCCATGCTGACCAAGATGCCCATCTAAGCTAGTTCTACATGCCCGCATCTGGTCAATTTCCCTTTAAACCCTTACCATCCATGTATCTGTCTAAATGTACCTGCTTCAACCACCTTCTTTGGCAGCTCGTTCCATCAACATGCCACCCTCTGTGCAGAAGAATTGCCCCTCAGATTCCTACTAAATCTTTCCCCTCTCACCTTAAACAAGTCAGAAATCACAAATGAGCTATTGAGGCTCATACCAGACCAATCATTAAGGTGCACACATTTATATAAGTAAATTATTTTGGAAAGTATGTATCTTAAATCTCTCTCCTAACATTTACAGAATTTTCTGAATATGTTTTATGCTGTAATCACATATGAATTAAATGTTAGATGATTAAAATCAACCTCTTTATCGCCGCCAGCTAATTTGTAGCTGTATGACTGAAGTTCGTGTTTTGTATCTATTATTCTTGCTTGACAAAGGCAGCAGGAAAAAAGCTGCCGTGCAATTAATAGCTTAAGCATTTCATTCATAGATTGAAGAAGACTTGTCATCTTGTTCATTAGCCACATTTATTCTGCCATAAAAAGTGGAAGGTATTTTAAGTAAATGAAATCAAAGTTAATGGTAGTGCAGAAAATGTCACCGCAATATTTTTAAACTGAAGTTATAAAAGAAAAGTTGGTTAGCGTATTTGAAAAAGAGGAAACTAGAGTAACTTTGGCCTACTCTCTCAGACGACTATGGAAGTGAGAAGGTTCACTGGGATGTTGCCTGAGATGGAACAATTCAGGCAAGAGGAGATATGGGATGGACTGGGTTTGTTTCCTTTGGAGTAGTGAAGGCTAAGTGGTGACCTGATGGACCTAACAGGCAATATTATGAAGAGCATAGATAAGACAGATAGTAAGAAACTTTTCACTTTAGCAGAGGTGTCTATGACCAGAGAACATAGATTTGGGTACACAGTGGGAGATTTACGATGGATTTGAGCAGAATATATTCACCCAGAATATAGTTGAATTCTGGAACACACTGCCTAAATGGCAAGTATTCTCAACATGTGAGCTGTATTTAGATAAGCACTTCAGTCTTAGAACATAGAACACAGCACAGCACAAGAATAGGTCCTTCAGCCCACAATGTTTGTGCCAAGCATAATGCCAAGACCAACTGTTACATGCCTGCATATAATTACAACAATAATAATAATAATAATAATAATAATAATAATAATAATAATAATAATAATAATAATAATAATAATAATAATAATAATAATAATAATAATAAGAAGAATAATAATAATCATAATCATAATAATAATAATAATAATTAATAATCCTTTATTGGTCCCACAACGGGGAAATTTGCAGGGTTACAGCAGCAAAATGGATAGCAAAAATGGATAAGCATTCATTATAAATAAAATAAAGATAATTATCTTTATTTACTGGTCTACTGGGAGCAGTGCTGGTTGTGCAGTCTGACAGCAGCAGGAAGGAAGGCCTACGATATCTCTCCACACACGTGGGGTGAAGAAGTCTGTCACTGAAGGAGCTGCTCACTGCAGTGACAGTGTCCTACATGGGGTGGGAGTCCATATAATCCATATCCCGCCATTCCCTGCATACCCATATGCCAATCCAAAAGGCTCTTAAATGCTGTCAGAGCATAAAAGACTATGGAATAAGTACGTAATGGTCATCCTAGAGGCAGTAGATCCAAGGAATTTATTCCATGCTGTGTTACTCTTTCCATTAGCCATATTAAAACCATGTAAAATCTACCATTCTGCCCCTCATCTCCCTCTCAAACTAATTCTGGTTTTCACATCGTCTTCATTGCTCTGCATCAGTTCATGGTGACCCACTTATTATGAGAAAACTATCAAAGCAGGCAAGGTGTGGAAATGGTGGTGATTAGCAATATTGATGTAGCTCAAAAAATACAACAGCAACCTACCACCTCATTTCCAGATGAGCACCACAGCTTTCCTCTGTCTGGGCATGTTGCAGCTTGCAGGGTTCAAGATCGAATTCTCCAACTTTAGATAGCCCACTCATTCTTTCACTTTGTATCAGGACCGGCCATTTATGCTTGCCATATTTTTTGCTCCATTTTTCCCTTAAATTTTTTTTTTCCTTTTGGTTTGTCTACCTTGTCCTGCGGTCCCACGGTATTAACATTAACAACATAACATTCACACAAAGGAGCTTAACATTCGTTCTAATTGCTGCTTAATTGCCACATGTGCAAAAGTGGGATACCATAGAACTGGTGTGAACGGGTGATCTCGGTCGGCCAAGGAGTCTGTTTCCATGCTGTATCTCTATTATAAACTCATTGAAAATTTGGTCATACTGCCTCTCTGTATCGGAGAAATCCCCTTTGTTCCACTACTCCCGACCCCACCTTCTCTGCTAGCTATACTGAAATGTTATCTCTCTCTCTCTCTCTCCCTCTCTCCCTCTCTCCCTCTCTCCCTCTCTCCCTCTCTCCCTCTCTCCCTCTCTCCCTCTCTCCCTCTCTCCCTCTCTCCCTCTCCCTCTCCCTCCCCCTCCCCCTCCCCCTCCTCCTCCCCCTCTCCCTCTCCCTCTCCCTCTCCCTCTCCCTCTCCCTCTCCCTCTCCCTCTCCCTCTCCCTCTCCCTCTCCCTCTCCCTCTCCCTCTCCCTCTCCCTCTCCCTCTCCCTCTCCCTCTCCCTCTCCCTCTCCCTCTCCCTCCCCCTCTCTCTCCCCCTCTCTCTTCCCCCCTCCCCCCCTCCTCCCCCTCCCTCTCCCTCTCCCTCTCTCTCCCCCCCTCTCTCCCCCTCTCCTCCTCCCTCCCCCTCTCTCCCTCCTCTCCTAAGGTGTTGCCTGACCTGCTGTATTTCCTGCATATTCTGTCTTTACTCCAGATTTCCAAGTTTTACACCTACAATGTTTTTAACTGTATGAATCAGCCCCATGCAGAATTATAACTGTTTGATTTCTCACGACAGCAGTCCTCTAAAACATTTGCTACATTCACTTAATTGGTGGAAATCTTTATTAAACTGTCAAAAGTTAAAAGCAGAGTCGGTGCTATGATTTCTGTGCCTGTCTTTAACACTTAGGAAGTTTCAGAGAAAAGTAATAATATGAACTTGAGGAAACGTATCAATACCCAGAGATTAGTTACTCAAAGGACATTGGAAATGGAATCAAAAGGGAATTGCATATGCACTGGAGTGAGAATAATATCCTGGGATCTGGGGGGAGGGGGAATGGAACTGATGGGACAGCTGTGGTGGGAGCAGGGACAGTTTCAAAGGTAAGGAGCTTGACACCATGAAAGATATAGCAATCTGTTTAATAGGCACCCCATCAACAACCATTCATATCCCCACTGACACACAGTAGCAGCAGTTTGTACCATCTGCAGGATGCACTGCAGCAACTTAGCAAGACTCCTTGGACAACGCTGTCCAAACCCACCACTTTGACCAGCTAGAGCACAAGGGGGCAAAAGCATGGGAACCACCACCAGAAAGTTGCCCTCTAAGCCATGCACCATCTTGACTTGGAACTATATCGCCATTCCTTCACCATCACCCAGGGATGATTGATTGGGTTAACATATAATGCACGTTTGAGGGCTCTGAGCCTGTACTCACTGCAGTTTAGAAGGATGAGGGGGATCTCATTGAAACTTACTTAATAGTAGAAAGCCTGGATAGAGTGGATGTGGAGAGGATATTTCCACTAGTGGGAGAGTCTAGGACCAGAGGCCACAGCCTCAGAATAAAAGGGCGTACCTTTAGAAAGGAAATGAGGAGGAATTTATTCAGCCAGAGGGTGGTGAATCTGTGGAATTCATTGCCACAGACTGTTGTGGAGGTCAATGAGTACCTTGGGACATTTGTTTTTTTTGGAGATTTTGCGGAGCTTAACAGGTTCTTGATTAGTAAGGATGTCAAACCTTACGGGGAAAAGGCAGGAGAATGGGTTGAGGGGGAAAGATAGATCAGCCATAAATGAATGGCGGAGTAGACTCGATGGACCGAATGGCCTAATTCTGGCCCTATGACTTATGAACTTATGACCTTGTAGGGAAAAAAACCTGCTGGTTTAAATCGAAGGCAGACACAAAATGCTGGAGTAACTCAGCGGGTCAGGCTGACCCTGTAGCCTCAGTTCTGTTATTGTCCTTATAAAATCATGGCACCTTCTCCAGTGTCTGACGGTCATTCCAAAATAATAAAAAGCTTGTGTCCTGACTCAAAACATTGCCTATCTATTTCCATTCACGGATGCTGCCCGACATTCTGAGTTGTTCCAGCAGTTTGTTTTAACAGAGAGTCTGTACTAAACATAAGTGAAGTCCAACTCAAGAATTAATTAAAGTTAATTTTACTTTCCAATTTTGTTTCTCCCAAATGGAACCCCATAAAGATCTGGTATTCAAGATACCTTGCTAACATAGGAATTGTCCCCTGGTTCAATCAATGGTGATCGTAAACCAACATTTAATAAGAGTGTACAGCCTTGCTGCTAGTTGTACAATTTAAGATTCATTGCAGAGCAGCAAAATGCTGCAGCAAGCATCGATAGCTGTGAAGTAGAACGGGCAAATGGGATTAGCCCAGAATACCAACTTAATTGCCATAGACCTAGGCTGGTTTCTATGCACTGTAGATCTATGACTCAGTGATTCCAGTGACCCGGATTCCATCCTGATCTCTGCCACTGTCCGTGTGGATTTTCCATGTTCTTCCTCTGACTCCATGAAATTTCCCCAGTCTAAAAATGTTCTGGTTGTTTGGTTACCTGGCAATTGTAGGTTGCCCCTAAGTATAGGTGGGAGTATCTGAGAGAGTTAATGGGCAGATATGAGGGAATTGACACAGTGAAGTAAGCAGATGAATAGGATTGCTCTGAGAGAATTGAAGGCCATGTGACCTCCTTCTAAGCAACATGACTACAGTTTATAGAACGTGTAGGAAGGAACTGCAGATGTAACTCAGCGGGTCAGACAGCATCTCTGGAGAAAAGGAATAGGTGACATTTCGGGTCGAGACCCTTCTTTAGAAGTCTGAAGAAGGGTCTCGACCCGAAATGCCACCTATTCCTTTTTTACAGTTCATAGAATCTGAGTAGGGAGAAATTCAATAAAATCCTGAGAAATGAACATGTGGATGGAGAGCAACTGCTGGAACTCTTGTATGCACATAACACCAGCAACCAGAAGACAAATTTCTCCCACAAGTAACTTTGCAATCTCAGAACACCATGTCTGGGCAATTGATAGTCCGGAAAATATAATCTCGATCTATGTTTTGCAATCCCAATGTGTCCAATTAGAGCTTTGCTTCCTCGATGTGGTGCATTCTTCAGAGTCTTAGAGACTCCAAAGTACATGTTACATTTCTGCTTCTCTGGCAGAATATGCTTTATTGGGGAAAGGAAATCTTAAAAAAAGGATGATTTAAAAATAACGATTAAAACTCATGAGAGTAAAGCCTGCTTGATGCTGTATCCATGGTACAATTTCTATATATGTCGACTGAAGAAATTTTGAACCAAGGTTTTAGAAAACAACTAGACCAAGTGGACTCGTTGGGCCCAAACCTCTCCTACATTGGTGCAGCACCCACTCCTCCCCCCCTCTCCTCTACCCCTCCCCTCTCCCCCTTCCTCTACCCCCTCCCTCCCTCCTCCCCCTCCCTCCCTCTTCCCCTCCCTCCCTCCTCCTCCTCCCTCCCTCCTCCCCCTCTCCCTCCCTCTCACATTATTAAAATGTGAATAACTTAAAATATATAATAGCGATTTCAATGAAACTTCTTCCATTAGCACCAAAGGGACGATGGTGAGTAAGTTGGGCCAAATTTGTCGTGCTACCGTGTACCGTTTTGGCTATAGTTCAGGAACAAACAAACAAACGAGAGTTTTAGTATATAGATGTGCTTTCTGATAGCTTTCATTTGACACATCTTTATTACATTGGTAATTAATTTCATACCTTTAAATCAAAAAGTATCCCCACCTCTTTTCCAAATACTTTAAAGTATTTTCACCTGTAATATAATGGGACATGTCACAGACAAGCAAGTCTGAGGGATTGTAAGGAGCCTTCAGTCATTGTTATGGAGTCACAGGGAGATCCACAATGTCTGTATTGATCATGAACATAGAACATAGAATAATACAGCACAGGAATAGACCCTTTGGCCCACAATGTCTGTGCCAACCATGATGCCAATCTATTCCTATTTGCCTGCACATTGTTTATAATCCTCTTTTCCCTGCCTGTTCAAAGTTTCTTAATTGTTGCTATTGGATCTGCTTCCACCACCACCACTTGCAGTGCATTCCAGACGCAGATACTTAACACGGTGTAAAAGACTTGCCTTGTAAATGTCCTTATCTCACCTTAAACCGATGCCTAATATTTGACGCTTCTTCGCTGGGAAAAGGAATCTGACAATTTACCCTATCTATGTGCCTCGCAATTGTATATACTTACATCAGGTCACCTGCCAAGCTCAATAGTCAATAGTCAATAGTCGTTTATTTGTCACATACACATAAATGTGTAGTGAAATGAAACATTACCCGCAGAAACACTAAGACCAATAAGAATAATCAATAAAAATGCAATAACACTTACAATCATACACTAACACCAAACAAAAGAAACATCCATCACAGTGAGTCTCCTCCAGTCCCTCTTCACTGTGATGGAAGGCCAAAATGTATTTTCTCTTCCCTGCCGTCATCTCCCGCGGTCAGGCTGTTGAACTTGCCACGTCGGGGCGGTTGGGGCTCCCGACATTGAAGTCCCCGCTGGACGGTGAAAGGTCCACGGCCTATTCCAGGCCGCGCCGGACGGTGAAAGGTCCGCGGTGGGCCGACCCAAGCCCCGCGATTCGGGGCGGGCGAACACGCTGCCTCTGCCGCTGCCGGTGCTCCCGATGTCGGCCCCCATCCAGGGGCCTGCGGGCTTCTGACGTCCACGCGGCCCGCGCCGGAGCCTCCGGAGACGAGTCGCAGCCTCTCCTGCAGTATCCGCAGGCAGCCAGTGCCGCAGGTGGTGAGTCCGGGCCGTGGGCTCTGCGAACCAGAGCCCCAGGTGGTCCCAGGTGCATGGCCGGTGGTAGGCCGCAACGGGAACGGAGACACGACACAGAAACAAAGGTCGCGTCTCCGTTCGGGAGAGAGAATTTTTTACAGCTCCAGAGAAAACAATCCAAGTTTGTTAAACTTCACCTTACAGCTCTAATCCAGGCCACATCCTGGTGAAGAAGACACAGAGTGCTGGAGAAACTCAGTAGGTCAGGCAGCATCTCAGGAGAACACATATAGATGATGTTTTGGGTCAAAATGCTGTCTATCCATGTTCTCATGAGATGGTGCCTGACCCGCTGAGCTATTCCAGCACAATGTTTCTTCTTATGTAAACCAGCATCTGCAGTTGCTTGTTTCTACAACATCCTGGTGAACCTCTTCTCCACCCTCTTGAAAGCCTCCATGTCCTCTGATAATATGGTGAAAGGCACTGCACACAATACTTCAAATGTGGTCTAACAATCAAAGAACTATTTTTACATCAATCCTACTTTGAGGCCTCTTATTTTTTCCACATTTCCCTCTGCAGATTCTACCACTCACCTACACAGTTGCAGTAGCCAACTAAACCACATTTTTGGGACATGGGTAGAAACTAGAACTCCTGACGGAAACCACAGAGAGATCATGCAAACTCCACACAGGCAGCATCAGTGAGGCAGTAGCTCTACCAGATGCACCACTGTGTTCATATTATTTACAATATGTTCAAGTTTCTTCATTTATGTTTGATTGTATACAATAAACACATAGGTGTCTGAAGGTCATGTGACCTTTCTAAGAAACATGACTACAGTTCATAGAATGTGTAGGAAGGAATTTCAGATGCTGGTTTACACTGAAGATAGATACAAAATGCTGGAGTAACTCAGCGGAACAGGCAGCATCCCTGGATAGAAGCAATGGGTGACGTTTCGGGTCAAGACCTGAATAAGACCCTTCTTGAGACTGGTGTTTATAGAATGTTTGATGATCTCTTCTTCATAGGAATAGAGAGAGAAGAGCAGGGGACTGAGCACACAGCCTTGAGGTGCTCCTGTGTTGATGATTATTGAAGAGGAAGTGTTGTTGCCAATTCAAACCGATTCTTGGTTTGCTGGTGAGCAAGTCAAGAATCTAATTGCACAGGGATCAGCAGAGATCTAGCCCTGAATAGTTTGATGATAGGCCTGGAGTGGATGATGGTATTGAATGTCATAGAAACATAGAAACGTAGAAAATAGGTGCAGAAGGAGGCCATTTGGCCCTTCGAGCCAGCATTGTGATCATGGCTGATCATCCACAATCAGTAACCTGTGCCAGCCTTCTCCCCATATCCCTTGATTCCACTAGCCCCTAGAGTTCTATCTAACTGTCGAGTGGTAGTCAATGACCAACAGCCCAACATATGTGTTCTTATTGTCCAAGTAGTCCTAAGCAGAGTGGAGAGCCAGGAAAATTGTAGCCCTGTTGATCGGTTGCGGTGGTTGGTGAATTGGAGTGGGTCCAGGTCCTTGCTAAGGTAGGAATTGATATGCATTATAACTAACCTCTCAAAGCTTTTTTGAATGTGGTGGGATGGTAACATCGTTGTTGGACTAGTAATACACCAATCTGGCCGAATGATCTGATGACCCACTACAACACCTGTGAAATTTAAATACAGTTAATTAAATAAACAAAAAAATTGCCATAAGTAAACACTATGCATTGTGTCAAAGAATTATATAACACCGACACAGAACCTTCAGTTTAGTTTAGTTTATTGTCATGTGTACCGAGGTACAGTGAAAAGCTGTTGGGTGTTCCCAGCCGCTTTCAGTGTTTAATTCAGATTGTTAGCATCTTTTCATTTATTGAAGCACCTGTTTGATTGTGTGTGTGGAACGTGCAGGTTTATTAGAACTACATAAAGGCAAAGGTGTCCACCTCTGAAGTTGCTTTTATTGATTCTTGTTCTTAACAGCCTTTTGTTATTTAAACCTGCCACAGAAATGTGATAATGATGGATGAAACATACAGGTAAATAGTTCACCAGTGTCTTCAAATTCAGTCTACCCCCTACAAATCATTGTTGCTTAAAGATTTAAAATGTTCCCATATTCTTTGACCAGCAATCCCATTACTCTGGGGGGAGCTGTGTGAGAAGCCTTTGCGAATAGCCATCCAGATAGGTAATCCAATTAGAGCATTCTGCAGTCCCAACCAATTCCACGTACACAGTTGTTATTTTTGCAGATTATTATTTGAAAGGATGCAGTGTTGGAGATAGTATGCATCAAAGGAAACATTGTTGCTTATTAATCAGTGGAATACTATTTTGGGAATTCATGCTGGTGTACAGAAGAAAATGTTGTAGAGTAAAGAAATCTGTGGTGATACTACTGAGAGTTTCCATGGCCCTTTTGAATCTGGAAGACCCGGGATGATAATGAAAATGAAAAGCCGTCAAATATATAAATAGATGCTCCAGAGTATTTGCTCTTGATCAGTCCAAAGATTTTATTCTTAAAGAAAATGTTGGTTATTGATGCATCATGTTTTCATCGTCGTGGCTATCCCTCGAGGTCGAGGATGATGGTCTACGATCCGATGTCAGAACGAAGACACCTGTGCGTGTGTTTGTTTAACGTGTACTTGATGTTGCACTCCAAGAAGCACACGGTCCTTCACAAATCAATCAACTAATTCCAATGGCAAGGGAACAAAGACGATTGGAGCTGATAGATTTGTTGCAGCCTTCATCCGCCTTCACAGCCGTTGAGTTCAAGATAACTTTGTCCGCCTGGTCCGCCGTTGAGGTCTTGTATGATGGATCGTTCTTAGTCTGGACCCTCATCCTCAACCTTACCGCCATGGGTGGCCCTATCAGAAGCTAGTGCTTCCGACGGCATCACTCTCGGAATCATGGGGGCATGCAAGCCTCTTCACCACAACAAGGTGGACGATCCGAAGAGGTTCATGTTTTATACATGATGCCTATAATATTAGCTGGCAGGTGACAAAAAAGGTAAATTTAAGGCTCCACTGCGGATTTAGGTGAGGACTATTTATGTGTAGAAAGAGTTTTTACATCTATGGGACTTGTATATGTGTTAAGGAGGGGAAGGGTGTGGGTGGGAGGCATTGTTGGAATGTAGGGATGCGTGCTTTTTATAGGGGTTGTATTTGGGCACATTACTGTGTGTTTCTGTGTAGAGAGTGTATTGATGTGTAAAGAGCTGTATGATTGGGGGAGGAAAATGTTTGTGGAAACACACAATGATGCAGATGCTGGAATCTTGAGCGAAAAACAAACTGCTGGAGCAACTCAGTGGGTCAGGCAGTATCTGTGGAGGGAAATTGACAGGCAACATTTTGGGTTGGGAAACTTCTTCATGCTGAGTTCCTCCAGCAATTTATTTTTTTGTGCATGCTTTTGTGAGTTGCGTCTTTGTGCGTCCACAAGCAGGTTGGTTGCATGAAGTGTGCACAATTTTGTACAGTGAAGAATGCATATGTGTAGGGGTATATGTTTCAGTGTGGGAGAAGGCATGGGTCAGGATAATGTGTCTGTATGTTCATGTTCATAAGTTATAGGAGCAGAATTAGGGCATTCGGCCCACCAAGTCAACTCCGCCACTCAAACATGGCTGATCTATTTTCCCTCTCAACCTCATTCTCCTGCCATTCTTCCCAGGACCTCTGACAGCAGTACTAATCAAGAACCTATCAATCTCCACTTTAAAAATATCCATTGACTTAGCTTCCACAGCCTTCTGTGGCAATGAATTCCACAGAATCACCTCCCTCTAACTAAAAAAAATTCTTCCTCATCTCCTTTCTCAGCTGACATGTGTGTATAGGGGAGAAAGTGTGCATGGGAGTGTGTATCTTTTTAGGAATAGAGTTTGTGTGCAGGGTATTTTGTGTGTGTCTGTATGTATGGGGGTATGTTTGTGTGTGGGGAGTGCATTTGTGTGTTTGTATGTATAGAGGAGCATGTTTGTATGTGTGTGTGTAGAGGGGAGCGTGCATGTGGGAAGTATGTTTGTATATGGGAGAGTGTGTTTGTGCATGGCAGAGCCTGTTTGTGTGTGTGTGTGTGTGTGTGTGTTTGTGTGTGTGGCAGGGCGTGGAAGTATGCTTGTATGTGGAGTATATATGATAATAGACAATAGACAATAGACAATAGGTGCAGGAGTAGGCCATTCAGCCCTTCGAGCCAGCACCGCCATTCAATGCGATCATGGCTGATCACTCTCAATCAGTACCCCATTCCTGCCTTCTCCCCATACCCCCTCACTCCGCTATCCTTAAGAGCTCTATCCAGCTCTCTCTTGAAAGCATCCAACGAACTGGCCTCCACTGCCTTCTGAGGCAGAGAATTCCACACCTTCACCACTCTCTGACTGAAAAAGTTCTTCCTCATCTTCGTTCTAAATGGCCTACCCCTTATTCTTAAACTGTGGCCCCTTGTTCTGGACTCCCCCAACATTGGGAACATGTTTCCTGCCTCTAATGTGTCCAATCCCCTAATTATCTTATATGTTTCAATAAGATCCCCCCTCATCCTTCTAAATTCCAGTGTATACAAGCCTAATTGCTCCAGCCTTTCAACATACGACAGTCCCGCCATTCCGGGAATTAACCTAGTGAACCTACGCTGCACGCCCTCAATAGCAAGAATATCCTTCCTCAAATTTGGAGACCAAAACTGCACACAGTACTCCAGGTGCGGTCTCACCAGGGCCCGGTACAACTGTAGAAGGACCTCTTTGCTCCTATACTCAACTCCTCTTGTTATGAAGGCCAACATTCCATTGGCTTTCTTCACTGCTGTACCTGCATGCTTCCTTTCAGTGACTGATGCACTAGGACACCCAGATCTCGTTGAACATCCCCTCTTCCTAACTTGACACCATTCAGATAATAATCTGCCTTTCTATTCTTACTTCCAAAGTGAATAACCTCACACTTATCTACATTAAACTGCATCTGCCATGTATTCGCCCACTCACACAACCTGTCCAAGTCACCCTGCAGCCTTATTGCATCTTCCTCACAATTCACACTACCCCCCTGCTTAGTATCATCTGCAAATTTGCTAATGTCATCTGCAAATTTGCTAATGATTGTGTCTATGTGTTTGTGTTCAGCATATCTGTAAATATTTTGGGGACATTTGAGTGCAATCAGCTACCCACAAACTTCTGGTTCTGATGTTGCAGTGCTATGTGCACCTGTCCCAAGGATCAGTCGGGGGGGGGGGGGGGGGGGGGGGGGTGGGGGAGGGAGGATGGGGAAGGGGGGGATGTGGGAAGAGATTTAACCATTAATTACCCAGCTTTTTTTTGTGATGTTAGTGACAACAGTCTGAGAACTATTTCTGGGAATTGAACCTGAGTGAATGGGTTGATGATTTCAGGAATTCACACTCCTGGAAGCACCTTCTCCTTGCCTTAAAGTAGTGCCACGGTGATGTAGCGGTAGCGTTACTGCCTTATAGCACCAGAGGCCTGGGTTTGATCCTAATAATGGGTGCTGTCAGTACAGAGTTTGTACGTTCTTGCCATGGCCTGCGTGGGTTTTCTCCAAGATCGGTTTCCTCCCACACCCCAAAGATGTACAGGTTTGTAGGCTAATTGCTTGCTATAAATGTAAATAAACATTGTCCCCGGTGTGTGTAGGGTCGTGTTAATGCGGTTGTGTTAATGTGCATGGATCGCTGGTCGGCACGGACTCAGTGAGACAACGGGCCTGTTTCCACCCTATATCTCTAAACTAAACTAAACCAAGAAGCCCAACCTTTCAGAGCTCGGGAAGCTCCAATGAGAGAATTGGCACAAACCATGGAATGGGAGATGTAATTGAAAGTATTGTTTCCCACTGACAATATTAGTGTTGCTACACATTAGAAACATAGAAAATAGGTGCAGGAGGAGCCCATTTGGACCTTTGAGACAGCACCACCATTCATTGTGATCATGGCTGATCATCCACAATCAGTAACCCATGCCTGCCTTCTCCCCATATCCCTTGAATCCGCTAGCCCCAAGAGCTCTATCTAACTCTCTTTTAAATTCATCCAGTGAACTGGCCTCCACTGCCTTCTCAAGTCAAGTCAAGTCAAATTTATTTGTCACATACACATACTCGATGTGCAGTGAAATGAAAGTGGCAATGCCTGCGGGTTGTGCACAAAAATAATTACAGTTACAGCATATAAATAAAGTTAATAAGTTACTAAACATAGCACAAAAAGTGTCGACAAAAATTTAGTCTCTGGGGTTATCAAAGTTGACAGTCCTGATGGCCTGTGGGAAGAAGCTCCGTCTCATCCTCTCCGTTTTCACAGCGTGACAGCGGAGGCGTTTGCC
Organism: Rhinoraja longicauda; assembly: GCF_053455715.1. Taxonomy (NCBI): domain Eukaryota; kingdom Metazoa; phylum Chordata; class Chondrichthyes; order Rajiformes; family Arhynchobatidae; genus Rhinoraja; species Rhinoraja longicauda. The sequence continues at coordinate 21,577,198 of NC_135959.1, forward strand.
TGACCGTAGCATCTGGAACAGTCCGTTACTGGGGTGGCAGGGGTCCCTCATGATCTTGCTTGCTCTGGATCTGCACCTCCTGATGTATAGGTCCTGCAGGGGGACGAGTGTAGTTCCCATGGTGCGTTCTGCCGAACGCACTACTCTCTGCAGGGCCATCCTGTCCTGGGCAGAGCTGTTCCCAAACCAGACTGTAATGTTGCCGGACAGGATGCTCTCTACAGCCCCAGAGTAGAAGCAATGAAGGATCCTCAGCGACACTCTGAATTTCCTCAGTTGTCTAAGGTGGTAAAGGCGCTGCTTAGCCTTACCCACCAGTGCGGCAATGTGCGTTGCCCACGTCAGATCCTCTGCGATGCGGACTCCCAAGTATTTGAAACTGCTCACCCTATCCACAATAGACCCATTTATCTCCAGTGGCGTGTACGTCCTTGGATGTTTAGCCCTTCTGAAGTCCACAATCAGCTCCTTTGTTTTAGTGACATTCAAGAGGAGGCTATTGTCCTGACACCAGAGTGCCAGATCAGCCACATCCTCCCGGTAGGCCTTCTCATCGTTGTTGGAGATCCGGCCCACCACCACAGTGTCATCAGCAAACTTGATGATGGAGTTTGAGCTGAACCTGGCCCTACAGTCATGTGTGTACAGGGAGTACAGTAGGGGGCTAAGGACGCAGTCCTGGGGGGATCCTATGTTCAGGGTGAGGGAGCTAGATGTGTGTTCCCCCATCCTGACCACTTGGGGCCTGGCAGTGAGAAAGTCCAGGACCCAGGCACACAGAGGGGTGCTAAGCCCCAGTTCCAGCAGCTTCTCAACCAGTCTGCTGGGGACTATTGTGTTGAATGCTGAACTAAAGTCAATGAACAGCATCCTCACATAGCCCCCCTGGCTGTCCAGATGAGAGAGAGCGGTGTGTAGAACCTGGGAGACCGCATCATCCGTGGACCTGTTCGGACGGTATGCGAACTGTAGTGGGTCCATGTTGCGAGGAAGGAGGGCGCAGATGTGCTTCTTGACTAGCCTCTCCAAGCATTTCATGACAACCGAGGTGAGGGCCACCGGTCGGTAGTCATTTAAGCACGCTGGAGAGGCATTCTTTGGCACCGGTACAATGATGGATCTTTTGAAGCATGCAGGGACCACGGACTTTGCCAAGGAGAGGTTGAATATTGTGGTGAGCACTGGAGCAAGCTGAGTAGCACAAGACTTTAGTACTCGCCCAGATATACCATCTGGGCCTCCAGCTTTCCTCGTGTTCACACGCGTCAGAGCCCACCTCACCTCATGCTCGGACACCGAGAATGTGTGCACATCCCCGGCGGTGGATCCCCCTCCAGCCTCGCTAGCCAGCGCCCCTTCGGTGCTGTTTTTAGACGGCGAGCTGGTGGTGTTACCCGTCTCAAACCGTGCGTAAAAAGAGTTCAGGTCATCAGCTAAGGAGGAGCCGGCACTTCCGGTTGAGGGGGTGCTGGACCTGTAGCTAGTTATAGTCCGTAGCCCCTGCCAAAGGCGCCTGGTGTCCTGCTGCTCCATCTGTGACTCCATCTTGTCCCGGTACCTCTTTTTTGCATCCTTCACTGCCCTTCGCAGTCGGTAGGACTCTCCCTTGTAGTCGTCCATGTTGCCGGATGCCAGGCCGGAGTTGTAAGCAGCGGTGCGAGCATTCAAGGCAGAGAATTCCACAAATTCACAACTCTCTGGGTGAAAAAGTTTTATCTCATCTCAGTTTTAAATTGCCTCCTCTTTATTCTTCGACTGTGGCCCCATTGTTCTGGACTCTCCCAACATTGGGAACATTTTTCCTGCATCTAGCTTGTCCAGTCCTTTTATGATTTTATACATTTATATAAGATCCCCTCTCATCCTAAATTCCAGTGAATCCAAGCCCAGTCTTTCCAATCTTTCCTCATATGACAGTCCCGCAATCCCGGAGATTAACCTTGTGAACTTGCGCAGCACTGCCTCAATAGCAAGGATGTCCTTCCTCAAATTAGGAGACCAAAACACACAATACTCCAGGTGTGGTCTCACCAGTGCCCTGTATAACTGCAGAAGGACCTCTTTACTCCTATACTCAAATCCTCTCGTTATGAAGGCCAACAATGCCATTAGCTTTCTTCACTGCTTGCTGTACCTGCATGTTTACTTTCAGTGACTGGTGTACAAGGACACCCAGGTCTCGTTGCACTTCCCTCTTTCCTTATCTGACACCATTGAGATAATAATCTGCCTCCTTGTTTTTGCTGCCAAAGTGACAAAAACATTGTCACATTTATCTACATTATACTGCATCTGCCGTGCATCTGCCCACTCACTCAACCACTGGCTCTCCTAACACTTAACACTGACTTCTTAAGACTTTAACATGTCTTTTAACTAATAACTCTGGATGTAGAAAATCTAATTTCTTGGTGGGCTTCTTTAACCTCCCGACCCTTGTATCTTTCACACAAACATTTAATGAGACCAACTGTTTCCTCTCAAGACTGAAGTAGGAAGTTCGATGAATAATTTGCCGCAGAAGGTGTCAAGGTATTGCCAATTACGTATTGCCAAGTTCAAAGTCTGCCACTTGTAGAAGAGTTGAGAGACAGACACATCTTTGATTCTAAGTCTGTGACTGTGGTTCAAAGACATACGACAGGAACAGAAAGTATCTACTGTAACCGAACCCCAAGTCTATTGATTTCACTGATGAATGAAACAGGCAGTTCATAGATCTAATTGTACATGCTGCAAGGGCAGATTTCCAAAAGAAATTATATCAATGATTGTAAAGTAACAGACCAGCAGATGTGGGCAGTTGAGATTCTGAATTTTCTTTTGTTTTAAATTCATTTTACCACTTCCTGGGTATGTCTGGGAGAGACAAACTTTATTGTCTATCCCTAATTATCTTTTAGAAGTTGGGGTTAAGCACTTTCTTGGGACACTGCTGTCCTTATGGTGAAGGTGCTCCCACAGTGCGACTGGGGAGGGAGTTCCAGGTTTAGACCCAGCGATGATAAAGGAACAGTGACATATTTCGAAGTTGGGATGGTGTGCAACTTTTTAACTTGACTTTAAAAAAGTCTAAAAGTTTATTATGGAGTTTTTCTTAAAACAGATATATAGATTTTATTTCAAGCAACCTGCATAAGTTAATTAACATTTGTGCATTTTGCATTCTGGTTTGCTGTCAGTGAGACTTCTCTAATGCTAAAAGCTGGAGTTAAGGGCATGTCCCACTTCGGTGATTTTTAAGGCGACTGCCGGCGACTGTCAAAGTCGTAGCAGATCGCCGAAAAACCTTCGATTTTTTTAACCCTACGTCAATGTCTACGACTCCCTCACGACAATGCCTACGACAAGCTATGACGTCCTACCACCTAGGCGATGGCAAGCTGCCGACAACCGGCGACCCAGTCGTCGCGACCTAGGACGTCCACCTACGACAGCGACTACAACAAGCTACGACAACCGAAGTCAACCTACCTCCACCCTCAACAAGATACGACCCTGTCAGGTCACAACTGATGACAACGGGGGTAGCCATTTCACGTAATTGTGGTGCAAAAATGGGTTTGGGTAGGGTCTCCGATCATTCAGCATCATGACTGCCAGGAAGCAACATATGAGCGCATTGCTCTTACATCAAATGCAAGCCCTGCTGCTTGCAGCGGCCCTCGTGCTTAAAATTCTGCAAGACAGAAGGACACGAAGAATGGGGACGAAGAAGGCCAAGAAGAGGTCTGTGTGGTTGAAGCCCTTGTCCCTGAAGAGACCCAATGCAGTGCAATGTCAAAATAAATGAAAAGAGTTCGCTTTTCAATGCAGTGCAATGCTTGTGTTTGTGTTTGTTTTATTGGTCAAAATAAATGAAATTAAAATATTTGAAAGAGATGCCATCTCTTTTCTTTGCCAAGAGATGCCATTTCTTTGAAAGAAACTACTGTGAAATACAATAACTTCAAATATCAATCTTTGGTCAAAATGTTCAAAATTTACTTTATTCAAACAAACAAAATTCTTATAAAAGGTGGATCAGCTCCGGCGACAACCAAATTCACCTGGCGACAACCTACGACAGCGCCCACGACAGCGCCCACGACAGGATACGACAAGCTACGATCATTGGCCTCAAGCCAGCTGTCACCGAAAATTTTTGAGCAGGGAGAAATTTCCGCAACGACCCGTAAAAAGCTACGACTCATTGGAGACTACTCACGACAATGCCCGCGACACCCCGCAACCCGCGACAGCCTAGTCGCCGGCAGTCGCCTTAAAAATGGCCGAAGTGGGACAGGTTCTTAATAACTCACAGAGCTACTCTGTGGAGAGAAACTTTGTGTTTCACAGGGTTTCTCCAGCTTTTTGCGTCTACATTCGGTTTAAACCAGCATCTGCAGTTCCTTCCTACGCATTTCGTCTTCTCCAATACAAATGGCTGCTCTGTTGAGACAGATACAGATTCCGAGGATCTGTTTGAATTACAGTAATTGCTGACAGTAACAGATGTTGGAAAAGTGATAGAGTTTGCAATAGAAATCACCAGATCATAACTTCCTACAGAGGTTAAGGAAGAGCATTTCATTTGTGCTGCTGACCCAAAACTTTGGCAATATCTACCAAAAAAATGGAAGTGATTATTTAGTGGACTCTGTTCCATTATTCTGGATGACATGTTTCATTTTGTCTTCCTAGGGACTGTAGCTTTGTCACAAATATGAACTTGACAAAACATGCAATAGAAATGAACAGTTCAACCTGAAGTAGTTGGGGTTAAGCACCTTCTTGAGACACTGCTGTCCTTATGGTGAAGGTGCTCCCTCAATGCTACTGGAGAGGGAGTTCTAGATTTAGGCCTAGAACCATGGACAGATTTCTAAGTTGGGATGGTGTGCAACTTGAAGGCTGATCTACAGGTGGTACATGCATGTGCTACCTTTGTCCTTCTTGGTGGTGGAGCTCACAGGTTCTGTCAGAGTAGTGTAAGTGAGTAAATGCAGTGCGTTTTATTGATGGTGTACAATGCAGTCACTGTGTGCCGGTAGTGGAGGGAGTGAAGTTTAAGGTAGTGAATGTAGTTTTGATCGAGCTGGCTGCTTTATTCTAGATGGTATTAAGCTTCTTATATGAATCCTGTGGTGATTGTCCAAGAAGAGATTCCAAAGTTAACAATCCCAGGACATTAAAACAAGTAGGTTTGCACTTATCGAAGATTTTAATCTCAAAATAGTTGAGTGTAAAAGTACAGGACCATGACTATGTAACAGGCGCACAGAGAGATTCCATACCACAGCGTATTCTGGCTGTGTACCTTGGAGCTCCTGTGAACAGTATGACATTTAAGAATAGGAAATTGCCCATGACAACCATTACGTACTTACATCTGTTGAAGTCCTGTTTTAGCCTGCCTGCATGGTCATTGGCATGTGGCATTTGGCTAGATTACTGGACTTGTCACCAGATGTCTGCGTCATTGATCCAGTCACACGAGTTCAAATCCCACAGTGATGGCTGGAGATTTTAAATCCAAGTAATTTAAACCTGGAAAGGCCTTTATGGAACTACAGGATTATTGTACACTTTTGACCATCAGTGCAGGATCTAACTCAGTCTGGCCGACGGCTGTCTCCAAACCCACTGACTCATCAGGTTGGGGCAATTAGGGTTGGGGAATAAATGCTGGCATTTCCAAGAACCATCTGGATTCTTTCAACAACACTAAATAAAGTAATGAGACGTCAATGACCCACACTGTGACTGGCCATTCTCTAGACTGGTGAAATTAAATGCCAATCTCAGTGTTGGCATTCCAAACTAAAGTACTGTCCCCAAAAGTCTAGTTTCTTTGATGTAAATTAAGTGGTTATTTCAAATCCAAATCACTGTTCATTTTAAAACAATCTTCAGAGTGCCAGCTGTACAATGTCCACATTCGTGACCTTGAGCTGGTGTCATTGCATCAGCAGATTGGACTCTGCCACTGGGATAATTAGAGCATTGAAATAAGAAGGTCATTGCCTTGCATGAGAATCTTCTCCAGTCCAGAAGATCTTACAAGTCCAGCTGGCACAAGGTATCCAAATGCTGCAATATCTATATCTGGATTAAAACTTTGTTAGACCTGGGTGCATAACAGTACAGGGTTATGAAGGAATTAGCAATTTTAGAGCAGGCAATTAAAATGATAAAAGTTATAAAAAGTTATTGATGGTTTTTTGGATATTAGAAACCCCACAGGAAAAGTGGGGTTAGTGAAGGAAGGTTATGCTGAGATGAAAAATCATCATGATAAAACAGAATAATAACAGTCCAAGAGATTAAATGGTCTGCACCTGCTTCTATTTCTGTGTTTTTGTGGGGCAGGAGAAGGCCATTCTGCCAAATATTTTTTTAGTTTAGTTTGGGTTATTATTGTCACATGTGAGGGGGAGATAAAGCTTTTTGTGTGCTATCGGCCAAAGAAAAAAAAAAGAATATAACCAAGTCATCCACAGTGCACTGAAAATGCATAAGGGTACAACATTTAATGCACATTGAAGTCCAATCAAGTGCAATTAAAGATAGTTTAAAGGTCACCATTGAGGTAGATGGGAGGTGAGGACCTCACTCTGAAGAGGATCATTCAGTTGCCTGATAACAGCTGGGGAGAAACTATCCCTCAATCTGGAGGAAGTTCTGGCATCTTCGATATAAATGTCAAATTGGTTGCACTTTTTTGAACTATTAAGGGAATCACAAGATATTGAGGTGGTGCAGGAAAGTGGTGCTGTGGTAAAAGATCATCCATGATCGTACTGAATGGTGGGGGAGGCTTGAGGGGCAGAATGGCCTGCTCTTGTTTCTCTTTCTTACGTTCACTTTTGAGTCTCCAGGTTGGCACTGTTGCAGTGCTGCCCTGTTCGTGGTGTCTTCTGTCAGGTGAACCCTCAAACCATGGCTCACTGCTCATTGAGTTGGATATACAGTATCCCGGAAGACAATTATGGGCAAGAGCATGGACTTCTCTCTTTGTCTTTGTTAATATAATGAGTCTGGTCTTCATGACGTTGCTGTTTGCAGGACCTTGCTTTGCCCAAATTGGCTGCCATGTCAGCCATATAACACTGACTGCACTTCCATAGTCATCCATTGACCGTAGAGCTGGGAAATTACCTGTAATTTACAAAGGTTTGTAAATTACAGAACGTAATTTCTGTGGTTCCACAACTACATGAATTTCAAGGATAGGGTTTTGCCCTGTTCTGCCATGGCAATATTGTACACAAGTTGATACAAGTAAATATTGATTGTCCATTTCCCTTGACAGATGTTACCTGATCTCTGTGTTCCTCCAATAACTCTCTTTTTTCCCTCGGATTCCAACATCTTCAGTCTCTTGTGCTAACATTGTAAACACCCAGAGATTTACCCTTGCATTGGTAATTAAACACATATACGCATACCCCACAAAGTAGATTTATTCACAAAATGCTGGAGTAACTCAGCAGGTCAGGCAGCATCTCGGGAGAGAAGGAATGGGTGACGTTTCGGATCGAGACGCTTCTTCAGACTGATGTCAGGGGGGCGGGACAAAGGAAGGATATAGGTGGAGACGGGAAGATAGAGGGAGATCTGGGAAGGAGGAGGGGAAGGGAGGGACAGAGGAGCTATCTAAAGTTGGAGAAGTCGATGTTCATACCACTGGGCTGCAAACTGCCCAGGCGAAATATGAGGTGCTGTTCCTCCAATTTCCGGTGGGCCTCACTATGGCACTGGAGGAGGCCCATGACAGAAAGGTCAGACTGGGAATGGGAGGGGGAGTTGAAGTGCTCGGCCACCGGGAGATCAGTTTGGTTAATGCGGACCGAGCGCAGGTGTTCAGCGAAGCGATCATCGAGCCTGCGCTTGGTTTCGCCGATGTAAATAAGTTGACATCTAGAGCAGCAGATGCAATAGATGAGGTTGGAGGAGGTGCAGGTGAACCTTTGTCTCACCTGGAAAGTACTCCACAAAGTAGAGACTGCATGCTGCTCCTTTATAACCAAAACAATCTTATGCATGTGCTCACAATTGTATTAAGTTCTTAAATGTAAACACACACAATATTCTTGAAGTGAATCAAATACTATGACTTAACATCAGCAAAATATAACATTGCAGGTGTCTCAATGTAACCTAGTGAAACCCGAAGAGTGAGGAATCCTTTGTTTACCTGTAGTAACTGAGACTTCTCACTGGTTGTTATCACCTTTGCACAATATGTGGAGGTGAATACAATCAATAGTTTTTGCCCCCATGTGTGTGTTTAGCCCTTGCTAATATTATTCATTAATACAACACTCAAAATGAACTCCACCCCTTCCCCACCCTCACAAGCCTGTGCACAAATCTTTGGTTCAAATGAAGTTTAGTTTCTTGTCATTTTGCTCGTACAATAAAGTGCAAGTACAGTACTGCAGCTTCAAAGTTACATAGACTTTGCTCCTGTACTCAAATCCTCTCGTTATGAAGGCCAACATGCCATTAGCTTTCTTCGCTGCCTGCTGTACCTGCACGCTTACTTTCAGTGACTGGTGTACAAGGACACCAAGGTCTCGTTGCACTTCCTCTTTACCTAATCTGGCACCATTGAGATAATAATCTGCCTCCTTATTTTTGCCGCCAAAGTGGATAACCTCACATTTATCTACATTATACTGCATCTGCCCACTCACTCAACTTGCCCAAGTCACCCTGCATCCTCCAAACATCCTCTTCGCAGTTCACACTCAATGTTACCTGCAACCTCCTAACATCCTCTTCACAGTTCACACTCAATATTATGCATTCTTCATACAATACAATACAATACAATACAATACAATATATCTTTATTGTCATTGTACAGGGGTACAACGAGATTGGGAATGCGCCTTCCATACGATGCAATAAATGAATGAGCTAATCAGTATAAATTTAGACAACCCAGTGAAACAAAATTAGAAACAGTTTTAAAACAGAATAAAGTGGAAGTAGGTCTGTGCCGGTTCGCTGTGCGATGTGACCATCCGGCTCAGCAGGACCGTTTCATAGCAGCTTTGGCTCTGGGGATGAAGCTGTTCCTGAGTCTGGAGGTGCGGGCGTAGAAGGCCTTGTAGCGTCTGCCCGATGGTAGAATTTCGAACAGACTATTGCAGGGGTGTGAGGAGTCTTTGTGAATGCTGGTGGCTTTTCTGAGGCATCGTGTGTTGTAGATGCCCTCCAAGGCTGGTAGCTGTGTTCCGATAATCTTCTGAGCTCTGTAGACTACCTGCTGAAGAGCTCTCCCCTCTGCCTCCGTGCAGCTGAGATACCACACTGGGATGCCATGCGTTAGGATGCTCTCTATTGTGCAGCGGTAGAAGGTCGTCAGCAGCTGTTGGGGCAGAACAGACTTTTTCAGTGTTCTCAGGTAGAACAGTCGTTGCTGCGCGTTCTTGACCAGTGCAGCAGTGTTATTGGACCATGTGAGGTCCTCCAAAATGTGGGTGCCCAGAAACTTGAAGCTGGACACTCTCTCCACACTGTCCCCGTTGATAAAGATCGGAGCGTATTCCCCGTTGTGTGATCTACGGAAGTTGATGATCAGCTCCTTGGTCTTGGAGGTGTTTAGGGACAGGTTGTTATCTGAGCACCAGTCCGCCAGGTTCTGCACCTCCGCTCTGTAGTGTGTTTCATCACCATTGGTGATCAGCCTGATCACCGTTGTGTCGTCTGCAAACTTGACAATGGTGTTGGTGTCGAATGCAGGAACACAGTCGTGTGTGAATAGGGAGTAGAACTTGAGGCTCAAAACGCAGCCCTGTGGTGTGCCGGTACTCAGGGTGATAGTGGAGGACAGGTGTGGGCCCATTCTCACTGCCTGCGGTCGCTCCATCAAGAAGTCCAGGATCCAGTTGCATAACGATGAGCTGAGACCTAGCTGGTGGAGTTTGGTGATGAGCTTGGTGGGGATGACCGTGTTGAAGGCAGAGCTATAGTCAATGAATAGCATCCTCACGTACATGCCCTGTCTCTCCAGTTGAGTCAGGACAGTGTGAAGAGCCAGAGAGATGGCGTCCTCTGTGGATCTGCTTGCCCTGTATGCAAATTGATGCGAGTCCAGTGAGGCAGGGATGCTGGATCTGATGTGTGAGAGGATCAGCCTTTCAAAGCACTTCTTCATATTCACTTATGTTCAGCAAAATGGCAAGCAGATAGAATTTTTTAAAAATCAACATATTTTAGGTTTTAACGATAAAGAATTTCAGAAATTTGGATTTCACGTGTAAACAACAGTGTTTAAGAATCATCAAACTTCCATCAAAGAATATACTTCAGAGCAAAACACTGTAGATGCTGTGTGAATTAAAAACAGAAAACATTGCAACACTTAGATCAACTGCGTCTGTGGAGAGAGAAGCAGAATTTTATGTTAAATAAATGCCTTAATTTAAATAAAAGCAAAAAGTGCTCAGCAGGTCAGGCAGCATCTATTGAAATTGAAATTGAAATAGGTATCTGAAAAGCTGATTCTCTTTCTTGCTCCACAGATGCTGTTGATCTAAGTGTTGCAATGTTTTCTGGTTTTAATTCACATTTGCAGCATCTACAGTGTTTTGCTCTGAAGTATATTCTTTGATGGGAGTTTGATGATTCTTAAACATTGTTATTTATACATGAAATCCAAATTTTTGAAATTCTGACATGTAAACGTAAATCTCAGAAACTTGGTTTATCATTAAAACCTGAAATATCTTGATTTAAAAAAAAATCTATCTGCTTGCCATTTTACTAAACAGAAGTGAAGATGAAGAATGCATATTATTGAGAGTAACATTGATATAACATTTACCCGATTAATTTCTAATTGCTGTTGAGAACATTAATTATTGCTTTTTTGTTACATTTTATATGGAGTTAGATGATATTTTGATCTAAAAATTGTGGGCTATCTTTAATACCAGCAAAGCAATACAATTATAATGATCTATTTTTCAGTGCTTGAAGTTGTCATTATATTAACGATGTTAAATTATATAACTAGATAGGGGCAACATAATAATTATGAGGATTAATCAGAGAAGGGGATGCTGACAATGGTACTTCAGCATGTTCCACCATTTGATTCAATCATGGTCGATGTTGCTTTCACATCAACTTTCACATTCCTGCTGGAGTTCCATATCCTTGTATTGTCCTCAGTACCAAAAGCATGTCACACCATGTAGGGCATGCCCAGTGGTTGAGGCTCCACAGACCTCTCAGGCCTAGTGTTCCTATGATTCACTGGCGTTGGAGGAATACATTTCTTCTCAGCGCAGTCCTAAAAGGCTGGTCTTTTATCTAACTCTCCCAACACACAGAAACGCTTTCCAAAAATCTTGCATCATTAGAGCACCCCTCACTCTTCTAAACTAAGAGCAGAGCTCCATCTTGCTGAAGTTCTCCTCCATCATCACAGGGATTAATTTTGTGAAACATGTGGCAGTTCCAAAGCTATAGTACCTTACAGTAGTTATGTGGACCATGACTGTAAGGTGTGATCTCACTCTCTTTGTACCATTAGAGCAAGGATCCCGACTCTTCTACTTAACCTTTATTGATGGTCTTTGACACCGCAAAATGCCTCAAAGTGCTTCACAGGATTGTTAACCATCATAATCAGAAATCATGCCATCTTAAAAGACAATAGGATAGGTGAGCAAATGTTTGGTCAAAGAAATAAGTCACAAGGAACTTACTAAAGGAGGAGGGAGAGGTAGAGAGATGTAGGAATGAGAATTCTAAGATAAGGGTCCAGGCAGCTGAAGGCAGTGATGAATGTTCCAGACAGGTGAGAATTGGAGGAGTGTGAAGATGTCAGAGGGTTGTACGGCTGGCTTATGCTGCAAGTTTCCCATTTCAAGTCAGAGGGACGGTGAGAATGACCTTTATACATACATGCTTGATTTGTATCTGCAACAAAATCTGAGATGGTAATGTGGCTCTGGAGATGGGACAAATATACTTTAGTCATGGGCAAAATGTCAGATTGCTTTTAATCCTCAGGTACTTCCCCAGCTTGCAAGGTCTCCTTCGTAATGATTTCTAACAAATCTTATATAAGTGGCCTGGGATAAATGTCATTCCTTCCCAAGGATTGGTTTGTTAAGAGCACCACCTACCTTAGAATATCTGTCAACTATGGTCAAATCCCATGGATCAACTCGTATTTGTTCCATTAATAGAATGGGTATTGCTCGAGCTTTCTCTTGAAATGACATTGAGGAAAACACCATTGACTGGTTACCCTGATTTCCACCTATTCAGCACCCTTTATATTTCCCACCTTGTTCTGCTATTATAAAGAGAGAGAAATGTTTCTCCCTTCTGTAATTAGAATAGGACGCAATGCAAATTCCAAATTCTCTCTATATCCTCCTTGTGCATCAGAAGCACGATTTGAGGACGCCGACAGCATGCTCAGTAACGATCCTGGTGACAAGATGGGTTCAACTGTTTTTCTCTGCTGCCTCTGCCGATGCACATTAACTTGATTTGTGTCATTAGTCAGAGTTGAATAAGGTGGCCTTGATCTGCAGGGGACCTATTGCAGGCTTTGCCATCAAGTGCAACTTGCACAGATGTCTGATGCAAAATGAAAACATTCTTACTGCTGTGGACATTAACCTATGCAAAAGGGGTGCTGTTAATCACTCAGCAGCTGCAAGCTAATGATCTTCAATCCTTTTCCACTTAGGCATTGTGCTTCTGACAGCATCAGTCACTTTCTGGGCATCCAGATCTCCAGCAGCGAGTTGGACAGATCAGTGGGCTTTCATTCCTATTTAATTCCACTGGATTTTGCTCGTGGGAGAACTGACAATGCAAGGCAAAGTTTCAGGGTAAACAATAGTGAAAACAATCAACCAGAATTCAACACAAAAATGACACCAGACTTGCAGAGAATTTTAACCCTTGCAGGTTGGACAACCAGATTACTTTGTCTGGCTCTGTAGATGTTGGTGGTGTATCCATGGCATTCTCTGTTTCATATGATTATGGAGACTAGATCAATGGAGCTTTTTAAATAGGACAATCAAAATATTAAAAAAATAATTAACTTATGGACCACATGGCATTTTGGGAAGACTTTTCCTTTGATAATAATTTGTTCACTAGTCATCACTCCAGCCAGATCTTATAATTCCTCTGTAGCCCAAAATTCCATCTAACTCGGCCAGATATATATTTTTACATCTTCCCCTAGGCAGGTCCATGGAAATGAGGAAACTTCCCTTCACTCCAGTTTTGTGGGCTCTCAGACAGTTGATGAGTTCAGAATGGGAACTGCAGGTCATTCCATGGATGTGGCAGGAGGTGATTAATCTGTAATTTGTGAGATCATTTATTCAATAACACAACCTCCACAGCTCTCTGGCATCGATAGAACTGCAAAGATTCACCACCGTCTGAGAGAAGAAACATCTCCTCATCTCCATGGAATCCACAGGAAGAGTTGCCTCAAGAAGGCAGCTAATATAATCAAAGACCAACACACACCATCCTGGCCACACAGTCATCTCGCTGCCACCATTGGTAGAAAGTACAGGAGGCTGGGAACTGCTACCTCCAGGATCAAGAACAGCTTTCTCCCAACAACATCTAGGTTCTTGAACTATCCTGCACAACCTGAACCACAACCCTACCTCGAACACCGATCTACTGATTTGCTTTACATACTTTGGCACTTTCACTATTCATGGTCTGGTTTGCTCAGAAAAACATCACTGGAGAAAAGGAATAGGTCACATTTCGGGTGGAGACCCTTCCTCAGAATTTCATTGTTCCAGTTCATATCTCGTGCATATGCTAAATAAGCACGAACTCTTGAAATAGATGACCCATATCCTGAGAGCTCACTTATTAGCCAGGGAAAATATTCTCTCCACCTTCACCCTATTCAGGATTTATATATTTGTAAAAGATCACCAGTTCCCCTTCAAACATGCATAGGATATAGCAACTTGTACGGCTGCTCACTAATAACTCCAGCATCCTAAGTTCAATTCTGATGCTGTCCGTGAAGAGTTTGCACATTTTCCCTGAGGTATTGTCCGTTTTCCTGCCACATCCAAAAGATGTGGGAGATGATAGAATAATTGGCTGCTGTAAATTGCTTCTTGTGGGTAGTTGTGTGGTAGAATCTCGGGGTGGGTGGGGGCGGGGGTGATGTTAAGGTTATTGGTGTATTAGATTTGCGAGAATGAGTCTTTGATAGCATGGACTCAATGGTCCACAGGACATTTTTTACTGTAATGTCCATCTCTATTAATCAATAAAGGAATGGTTTCAATCTGAAAATTTTAAAAAATGCGATGGATGCTGAAAATCTGAAAAAGAAACAGAAAATGTTGAAAATACTCAGAATTGTCAGGCAGCTTTTATGGAGCAAAAAACAGTTCAAATTAACTCTGGTTCTGATTCCACAGACGCTGCCTGACCGATTGAAAATTTCTGACATTGTTTTTATTAGAGGGTTTTAATTAGTTTGACTGGGCAACTTTAAGTTGCACTTACTTTTTAATATATTTCTAAATGAGAGATAAATATAAACAATATTACTTTATTTCTTCTTGCTGATTGTCTTTTAGGAAGTTGGCCTTTCAGGATTACCTTATGAACAAAGTAAACCTTAATACATTGACCTTTGGGATGCTCAGAATGCGGGTAGAGTTATATCAGAAAACACCAACCGTGGAGAAATATTTGGTGAGCCCATTACTTCACAAGAGATTCTCTCAAAGGACAGCTCATGTAAAATTCATCTAGTGACACAGGGGAATAGATTGGAACCACAGACAGCCAGAAAAGGCTGATAACTGCGCTAGATTATGTCAGTGACACTGAGAAAGCCAGAGGTTTTGGGATGTGAAATAATTGATGAAGTTAGAGATGAAATACCCTTCTGCGTTGCCATTTTCCATTCCAGTATTGCAATGCCATTTTTGATCACTTTTATTAGATGCGTGGACAGGCTGATGGGGTTACCCTGAAATACATGTGACCTTCAGGTAAGTGTAAAGACCTTGGATGTCATCACATGTGACAACTTGCTGATACTGATGTTATAAAGAATGTAAATCAGAGAAAGAAACGAGGGCGGCCATGGTGGCGCAGTGGTAGGGTTGCTGCCTTACAGTGCTTGCAGTGCCGGAGACCTGGGTTCGATCCCGACTACGGGTGCTGTCTGTATGGAGTTTGAACGTTCTCCCCGTGACCACGTGGGTTTTCTCCGAGATCTTCGGTTCCTCCCACACTCCAAAGACGTACAGGTATGTAGGTAAATTCTTGCTATGGAGGGCGTGCAGCGTAGGTTCACTAGGTTAATTCCCGGAATGGCGGGACTGTCGTATGTTGAAAGGCTGGAGCGATTGGGCTTGTATACACTGGAATTTAGAAGGATGAGGGCGGATCTTATTGAAACATATAAGATAATTAGGGGATTGGACACATTAGAGGCAGGAAACATGTTCCCAATGTTGGGGGAGTCCAGAACAAGGGGCCACAGTTTAAGAATAAGGGGTAGGCCATTTAGAACGGAGATGAGGAAGAACTTTTTCAGTCAGAGAGTGGTGAAGGTGTGGAATTCTCTGCCTCAGAAGGCAGTGGAGGCCAGTTCATTGGATGCTTTCAAGAGAGAGCTGGATAGAGCTCTTAAGGATAGCGGAGTGAGGGGGTATGGGGAGAAGGCAGGAACGGGGTACTGATTGAGAGTGATCAGCCATGATCGCATTGAATGGCGGTGCTGGCTCGAAGGGCTGAATGGCCTACTCCTGCACCTATTGTCTATTGTCTATTGTCTATTGTCTAAATTAGCTTGGTAAATGTAAAAATTGTCCTTAGTGTGTGCAGGATAGTGTTAATATGCAGGGATCGCTGTTAGGCGCAGACCCAGTGTGCCGAAGGACCTGTTTCTGCATTGTATCTCTAAACTAAAGGGCGGAGTAATGCAACAAACAAACATGCACCTGACATGACTGTTCCACTATACTTCTGAATAACCTTCCTCGATTTGCTCTCAGTAACCTGATGGTCATTTGAAGCATTGCTGTGTGTGTGGTCAAACTCAGGTGAAGTCTCACTCTATTACACAGTTTACATTGCAGATCTGGATGAACGGGTAAGTGTAAAGTATCCCAGTTTGTAGTTAACACCAAAATTGGTGGAAGGGCAGGTTGCAATGAGTACAGTTGGAATCGACAACAGGATATTGACAAGGTGCCACATGAGAGGCTGGTGCATAAACTAGAAAGCAAATGTGTCGGAGGAAGTGTGCTGACAAGGGTTGAAAGCCAGCATCACATAGAATGCAAAGAGTTGGAATAAATGGGTACTTTTCTGGCTGTAAAGATGCAAGTGGTGGAGTACCCTTACAATATTTAGTTTTAGAGATACAGCAATGAAACGGGCCCTTTGTCTTACTGAGTCCACACTGGCCATCGATTACTCATTCAAACTAATTTTATGTTATCCCATTTTCTCACCCATTCCCTGCACATTAGGGACAATTTACTGAGGCTGATTAACCTGCAAACCCACATGTCTTTAGGATGTGGGAGGAAACTGGAGCACCTGGAGGAAACCCATGCGGTCACAGGGAGATTGCATAAATTCCACAAAGACTGCACCTGAGGTCAGGATTGAACCCAGGTCTCTGGTGCTGTGAAGCAATATCAGGTGAGCCACTGTGCTGCCTTTGGAAGCTTAATGTACATAAGTTTGACTCACGAATTTGACTCATTCAGACAAAGAACTACATTGCAATGTCACTGGTACAAAGCTTTTGTTGCGTGCTATCCAGTCAGCGGAAAGACAATACGTGATTACAATCGAGTCATTTACAGTGTATAGATACATGAGAAGGGAATAACGTTTAGTGCCAGGTAAAGCCAGTAAAGTTCGATCAAATATAGTCCGAGGGTCACCAATGAGGTAGATAGCAGTTCAGCATTGCTGCCTAGTTGCAGTGGGATGATTCAGTTGCCTGATAACAGCTGGGAAGAAACTGTCCCGGAATCTGGAGGTGTGTGTTTTCACACTTCTATACCTTTTGCCTGATGGGAGAGGGGAGAAGAGGGAGAGGGCAGGGTGCGACTCATCCTTGATTATGCTGCTGGCCTTGCCAAGGCAGTGTGAGGTATAAATGGAGTCAATGGAAGGAAGATTGGTTTGTGTGATGGTCTGGGCTGTGTCCTCAATTTGCTGTTTTAGCTGGAGCAGATGGTAGATTTGAAATCCAATTTTAGTCTTGTTGCCTATTTTTAAAATGATTAAAGTTTGGAATAGGAAAGCACTCGTATAACTATGCTTTGATGAAAGGTTACTCACCTAAATCATTAACTCTGCTTCTAGAGCTTTTCCCTGAGATTTGCAGAAACCTGACTCTTTTTCATTAACATCTCTCGTCTTTTGTTTCTGATAGAAACATAGAAACACAGAAAATAGGTGCAGTAGGAGGCCATTTGGCCCTTCGAGCCAGCACCACCATTCATTTTGATCATGGCTGATCATCCACAATCAGTAACCCTTGCCTGCCTTCTGCCCATATCCCCTGATTCCACTAGCCCCTAGAGCTCTATCTAACTCTTTTAAATTCATCCAGTAAATTGCCCTCCACTGCCTTCTGTGGCAGAGAATTTCACATATTTACAACTCTCTGGATGCAAAGGTTTCTACTCACCTCAGTTTTAAATGGCTTCCCCTTTATTCTTAGACTGTGTCCCCTGGTTCTGGACTCCCCCAACATTGGAAACATTTTTTCCTGCATTTGTCCAGTCCTTTTATAATTTTATACGTCTCTATAAGATCACCTCTCATCCTTCTAAACTCCAGTGAATACAAGCCCAATCTTTCCAATGTTTCCTCATGTGACAGTCCCGCCATCCCAGGCATTAACCTCGTGAACTTACGCTGCACTG
Source organism: Rhinoraja longicauda (assembly GCF_053455715.1). Lineage (NCBI taxonomy): Eukaryota > Metazoa > Chordata > Chondrichthyes > Rajiformes > Arhynchobatidae > Rhinoraja > Rhinoraja longicauda. The sequence goes on from NC_135959.1 coordinate 21,595,125, forward strand.
CCTCAATAGCAAGGACATCCTTCCTCAAATTAGAAAACTAAAACTGCACACAAAATACTCCAGATGTGGTCTCACCAGGGCCCTATACATCTGCAGAAGGACCTCTTTGCTCCTATTCTCATATGCCATTAGCTTTCTTCACTGCCTGCTGTACCTGCATGCTTATTTTCAGTGACTGGTAAACAAGGACACCCAGGTCTCGTTGCACTTCCCTTTATCCAATCTGACACCATTGAGATAATAATCTGCCTCCTTGTTTTTGCCGCCAAAGTGGATAACCTCAAATCTATCTACATTATACGCATCTGCCCACTCACTCAACCTGTCCAACTCACCCGGCAACCTCCAAACATCCTCTTTGCGGTTCACACTGCCACTCAGCTTTGTGTCATCTGCAAACTTGCTTGTTACTTCTAATTCCATCATCCAAATCATGCCATTCTGAAAAGGATCCATTTATTCCTACTCTTTGCTGCTTGTCTGCCTACCAATTCTCTATCCATATCAATACACTACCCCTAATACCTTGTGCTCTAATTTTGCTTACCAACCTCCCGTGTGGGACCTTATCAAAGGCTTTCTGAAAGTCTAAATACACTACATCTACTGGATCTCCTTCATCCATTTTAATTGTCACATCCTCAAAAAATTCCAGAAGATTAGTCAAGCAGGATTTCCCCTTCATAAATCCATGCTGACTTGGACCATTCCTTTTACTGCTATCCAAATGCACCGTTATTACCTCTTTAATAATTGACTCCAGCATCTTCCCCACCACCGATGTCAGGCAAACTGGTTTATAATTCCCCATTTTCTCTCTCGCTCCTTTCTTGATAAGTGGGATAACATTAGCTACTCTCCAATCCACAGGAACTGATCCTGAATCTATTGTACATCAGAAAATGATCACCAATGCATCCACGATTTCTAGAGCCATCTCCTTGAGTACAGGCCTTCGCATTGATTAGATGAGCATTTTTGCTCACGATGCTTCAAAACATCAACAGCATCAACAGTTTTGGTGCCAATCATGCACCAAAACATCGCAAGGTGCTTCACTTAATCATCCTCAAATGAAAACCAATGCTGATCTTGAAGATATTAGAGTAAGTAACCAAAAGCTTGGTCAGAGAGGGAAATTCCGAGAATCATCTTAAAAGAGGAAAGAGATGGAGAGGTCCAGGAAAGGAGGAGGAATTCCAGAGGTTGGGGGCCAGGCAATAAAGACACAGCCACCGATGGAAGAGCAGCTAAATTTGGGGATGTTCATGAACTAGAGGACTACAAAGCGCTTGGTTGAATGGGGTGACATAATATGGCAGCTTTTTGAACTGCTGCCAGAGACCTACATTTAATCCTGACATCTGGTGTTTGCATGTTCTAGCTTAGACTGTTTCCCAAGGGTTCTCTGGTTTCCTGCCACATTCCAAGGGAGTGAAGGTTGGAAGCTTAATTGACCATTGCAAATTGCCCCTAGTGGTGGAACCTGGTGGATGTGAGGGGGGGGGGGGGGGGGATGGGAATGTGAATATTTAAAAAAGGATTACTATAGGACTTGTATAAATGGCTGACTGATAGATGTTTTGAGCTGGCATAGGCCGAAGGGCCAGTTTCCATGGTATATCTCTCTTTGACTCTATAGCTCTTTATGCCTGCTCTCCTGAGTTCCACGTGACATTCCTACGAACACCCGATTCTCATTTGCTCACTTCCCCCCTTCATCCTGTTTGTATCATTCCCCACAAAGTTAATTTTTTCTCTTCGCCTGGGACAGGCGTACAACCTCAGCTGAAGCAGATTACTGACCACAAAGTGGATGGGGACCCCCCAGTGCTCTCACCTTCAATGCATTGGAATGGGTAAGTCTGGGAGCGTTCTCTCAAATTGCCAGGTTAGGAAATAATGCCAGCTGCATCTCCAGCAAGAGTCACAGCCCACAAACTTGGCTGTCTCAATTGTCTCTGCTGAGAATGAGCTAACGAGGCAATGACCATTGACAGATGACAAGAACAGATGGGAACTCACAGAGTGAATCTGCTAAAATATTTGTTTACAGAACACACCAGAAGGCTATTAATAGGAACACCTTGATGCTGGTTGACATGCATTTGTTTCTGTCATTCAAACCAAGTTGCCACTCTGACTTCAAGCATGAGAGTTGAATAAAATAAAAAAATAAAATTCTTATTTGTTTGTAGTTACGTATCGATTGAGCTGTCTGCATCAGCCAGGACTGTACGGAGCAGAAATAACTGTAATTAAGGAGCATTCTGAGAGGAGGGGGACATTTGGAGAGTCGTTAATGACTCAAGGCACTGGAAGCAACAAGATTAGATTAATCTACAGAAAACTTTTATTGTGCGGCATTAGATATCAACTTTCCTCATCCCTGGACCATTCAAAGACATTCTGCTGTCAACTATGGCTGACTGGATTTCTCACCTATGAATCCACCCCAGGGACCCGAACACAAAATTCTCCTGAGGTAGTAAGACAAGGCTACTCTGCTGCACATGATGAGTGCGCTCAGGTGAAAGTAAAAGATTTGCAAACGTCATTTGAGGAAGAGCGGAGGATTTAACCAGTGGTGAAAGTAACTTAAATTTCTAAACTGGATTAAATCAATGCTGCATATTGAATCCAGTTGTACTCATTATGTTGGCCATTTTTTAGGAAGATCTTTATTGCCTCATTCTTACCTCAGAGTGCACCCTGGTGTCCTGGCCAGTTCCCTTAATCGCCATGGGTAGGAAGGGACTGCAGATGCTGATTTACACCAAATATAGACACCAAAGATAGATACAAAATGCTGGAGTAACTCAACGGGTCAGGCAGCATCTCTGGAGAAAAGGAATAGGTGATGTTTCGTATTGCGATCCTTCTTCAGTCTGAAGAATCACCATCATTGAAACCTAGAATAGCCAGTGACAGTTTGTGGGAGCTTGTTTTGCACTAAATGGCTGCTGTGTTTCCTATATTGCACCAATGTGTACATATCAGATGATCATCAATGGCTGACACATTCATATTTTGTCACAATATATAATGCCATTAAGCCCATCACAAAGCAATCTCATCAATTCTATCCCCCTCATTTCTCTGAAACCTATTCTCTCTCAAATTCCTATCAACTCCACCCTGATTCCTCTATTATCTAATTTCGGACTGGCCAATTTACTTCAGCCAATTAACCTACCAGCACATCTCAGTGGCGTAGGAGGAAACTGGAGCATCTCTTGTACTCACAGGGAAAATGTCAAAAGTCCACACAGACACAGCACCCAAAGTCATGATCAAACCAGGACTGCTTTAGCAGTGAGGCAGCAGCACTAACTGCCGCACTGCTGTGCTGTCCTTGTGTTCTATGCCTTTGGGATGTAAGGGATGTGAAGGGTGCTACAAATACACATTTTCTCTTAAAAATTTTCCCCTGCACCCTCTCCTGGTCTTGACATCACTCCGAATGTAGAGGACCAGAACTGCTTTCAAAACTCCAGCTGGAACTCAGCCACTAATTTGTAACGATTAAACATCGCTTAGTTGCCTTTGTATCCTGTATCTCTATTTACAATGCCAGGACTCCTGTTCACTTTTTTTTTAACAGCTTTATCAGCTTGTCATGCCACCTTCAAAGATTTATGTATGCGGATCAAATCATCCGCTCATTATACACGTGCCTGACTCCGTTAATTAAGAGGTTTAAAGCGTAGTCGACAACACATGACATTTTCTGTACAGTAACAATTAAGAGAAAGCAGTCGAATCCACTCAGTTTCAATAGAACAAAATGTTATTTGTACGTTTCATGTGATTTGCACTGCGTTGGGTAATTCATGGCTTGTGCAATCACCTCTCGTGTAAGGAAATAGCAAGACTTGTGTATATTCCAACAGTTATAAATGATCAACACCAGTGAGAGTTAACAGACTTATTCCAATAGCGATTGCCAATATATACTCCACTGTGTGATTGCCACACATGAAGACCCGCTTGGCACTTTAGGCGAATGATTCTATTTCTGGAAATCAGTCATGGCTTCAATTTCTGAGAGTGCTACTGTCAAGTGCTAGATTACAAAGGCAATTTAAGCAATTCTGTTCTATTCTTTGCATCATGAGCTCAAAAGGGAAGAGTTGTTACAGTCTTTATATGAAATTGTAACATCTATTTGCCCTTTATCAAGCAATTTTATTGTTATGCCTTCTCCCCCGTGTTTACATTTAAAGTTTAAGCCGTGACATCGTGAGTTTAGGATTTTTAAATTGGAGTTAGCAATAATGTGAAATAAGTTATTGGACTTGACCCATGCCTATGACAATCTTGAGGTTATTTGTGAGGTTATTGTCGTTATCTTGGCAGTGCTACAGGCAGCTTGGTTTCCTAAACTACCTCTCATATAATATTATTCTAGATAAAATTGATATTACTAACAAACAAACTAATGATATTTACTTCTCCCATATGCAATTCTCTCGTTTCCCCTCTTCCACCTCCTCCATCTGCTCACTACACCCTCCCTGCATTGGGCCCGCCATTTTTCTTCCTTTCCCCCATGCACCCCACTTCCCATTTCCATCTCCTCTCCATCCCTCCCTCTGGTTTTACATTAGACAATAGACAATAGACAATAGGTGCAGGAGTAGGCCATTCGGCCCCTCGAGCCAGCACCGCCATTCAATGTGATCATGGCTGATCATTCTCTATCAGTACCCCGTTCCTGCCTTCTCCCCATACCCCCTGACTCCGCTATCCTTAAGAGCTCTATCTAGCTCTCTCTTGAATGTATTCAGAGAACTGGCCTCCACTGCCCTCTGAGGCAGAGAATTCCACAGATTCACAACTCTCTGACTAAAAAAGTTTTTCCTCATCTCTGTTCTAAATGGCCTACCCCTTATTCTTAAACTGTGGCCCCTGGTTCTGGACTCCCCCAACATTGGGAACATGTTTCCTGCCTCTAACATGTCCAACCCCTTAATAATCTTATACGTTTCGATAAGATCCCCTCTCATCCATCTAAATTCCAGTGTATACAAACCTAGTCATTGCATTCTCCTTTCAAATTAAGTTCCACCATTAACATCCCTTTGTCTTTTTCCATTATCATCTTCAGCCTTGGTTATTTATCCACCCATCTCTCACTCCCTTGACTCATCTGCCAATCAATTCCTCCTTACCTGGCGGCACGGTAGCGCAGCGGTAGAGTTGCTGCTTTACAGCGAATGCAGCGCCGGAGACACAGGTTCGATCCTGACTATGGGTGCTGCACTGTAAGGAGTTTGTACGTTCTCCCCGTGACCTGCATGGGTTTTCTCCGAGATCTTCGGTTTCCTCCCACACTCCAAAGACGTACAGGTATGTAGGTTAATTGGCTGGGTAAATGTAAAAATTGTCCCTAGTGGGTGTAGGATAGTGTTAATGTACGGGGATCGCTGGGCGGCACGGACTTGGAGGGCCGAAAAGGCCTGTTTCCGGCTGTAGATATATGATATGATATGATACCTGGATCTACCTAAAACTTAAGATGGACACATATAGCTGCAGTCACTTAGCGGGTCAGTCAGCATCTCTGGAGAAAACGAATAGGTTTCGGGTCGAAACCCTTTTCCCTCTCCACCTGTCACTTGCTTCACCCTTTTCCCTCACCTCTTTCTACCAGTTATCTCTTGCCTCTTCCATCCATCTGACAAAGGACTCTGGTTTGAAATGTTATCTGCCCATTTCCCTCCACAGATGCTGCCTGACCCGCTAAATGACTGCAGCTATATGTGTCCATCTTAAGTTTTAGGTGGATCCAGGTAAGGAGGAATTGATTGGCAGATGAGTCAAGGGAGTGAGAGATGGGTGGATAAATAACCAAGGCTATAACCCAGCAGATTTTGTTTGCTCAAGATTCCAGCATCTGCAGTCTCGTGAGTATCCTTGGTTCTTTCTTACTTGAGAAATAAACACACTTGTACAAAATGACACAAAGTGCTGCAGTAACTTAGTGGGTCTCGGGTATTCATATCCTCATACCCTAACACTTGATCATGGCAAATCTTTTACCTCAACAGCACTTATCTATATGTCCTTGGATTCCATTCATATCTAAAAATCTGTCAATGTCTGTCTTGAATATCGTCACTTGAAGATTGAGGTGATTCGATATGTCAACGTGTACTCTCTTGTGTGATAGAGAGCATATTGATTGGTTGCATCATGGCCTGGTTCAGCAACTTGAACGCTCAAGAGCAAAGAAGATTACAGGACATGGTGAACACTGCCCAGTCCATCATGGGCATATGGCTATATTCTGTTTTAACTTAGCACTGAGGAATAATCGGGCAGCACGGTGGCGCAGTGGTAGAGTTACTACCTTACAGCGCCAGAGACCCGGGTTTGATTCTGAGTACGGGTGCTGTCTGCATGGAGTTTGTACATTCTCCCTGTAACCTGCGTGGGTTTTCTTCGGGTGCTCCGGTTTCCTCCCAAGCTCCAAAGACATACAGGTTTGTAGGCTAATTGGCTCTGTAAAATTGTAAATTGTCCCTAGTGTGTGTCGGATAGTGTGCTGGGATCGCTGGTTGGCAAGGACTCTGTTTCCATACTGTATCTCTAAACTAAACTAAACTAAAAATAATCCTTGATGCTTCTTTTGAGAATCAGGATCTGAGCAGGTTGATTGTTCCAATTAGAATGTGGCATATCTAAAAAAAAACATGATTGTGTTTGATTCACACCTGCAAATTATATGATTTGAGATACTGTAATTAATTGTGCTGAACCATGTGCAAGTTGGTTCGTTAGTAAGATAAGTACTTTTAATGTCTGAATCTTTCAAGAAGTAGCAACTGTTTCTTGAAACGAACAAAAATATTTAAAAAAAACTCCCAGAATCTCTTGTAATTTTGATTTGGAACATGGGTGGGGTAAACATGGGCAAAATAACTTTTATACCAACATCAAAGGTGGCAGGAAATCAACTGGAAATGACTTGACTTTAAACTCCCCGATCATATGGACTAGTTTCCTTGATGAAACCAGCTCAAACAAATGAGAATTTCCACTGACATTTCCTCCAACAATGATAATTTAAACATCAAATAAACTTGTTCTTATTTCTACTTGCAACTAGGATCTAAGTTTGGCCCAGGAGTGAGTCATAATAAGGTACAGAAATGGAAACAGACCCTTTGGCTAATGTTGACCATCAATCATCTATTTAGACTAATCTTACACTAATCTCCACATTTCCAACAACATGTCCTAGATTCTACCATTCACCCACACCAGGGGCTGCTTACATTGTTAATTAATTTACCAAACAGCAAGTCTATGTTTCAAAGAATGAATCTTGATGCAGGGTCTCGATCTGAAATGTCAACCTTTCTTTCCCCCCCCCCCCACACGATGCTCGACCTGCTGAGTTCCTCCAGCAGTTCCTTCTTTGCTTCAAATTGTATTTGACCGATTCATGTTTACATATAGATAAATCTCCTCAGTCACCCACATTTCATCTTGTTTTTGAAAATGCTTCAGTTTCTTTAGCTTTATATCCTGTCCAGATGAAATCCAGTGCCAGATTTAAGAGTCTTCCATCAGAATAGTGGTTAGGGATGCTTTGATTTTATGTCAGAGGCAAAGGTTAATGAAGACTAATGTCTGCTTTGGGACAGATCGTTAAAATTATTACTGAAGCCTCACTGATTTGACTCCTGACTGAAATAGTATCCCTTGATGCCAGATAGGCAATCCTGTTGCCCTTCTCGCCTGGATATGAGATTCTTTTTAACCCTTCACAATTTTACTAAGAAACATTGGACTGCCATAAAATTGCTCTGAGCAATAACATCAATTGGTGATGAGAGTATTAACCAATAAATGACTTAAATGACTCAGTTGGTGATTGTACACTGGGATTTAAAGCGATGGGAGTTCATCAGACAGGAGACACTATTTATTACCAGATGCAATCTTGCAAGAAAAGGAACTTATTGTTATTGCATTACATTTTAGACATTGACTTTATTGGGTTGGTTTCTGCATTGGTTTCTGAGGAGATTGCTTTCTTGGGAGTTGCAGTAATCTCAAAAGAATGCAGACTCAGGTCACTCAGCCAGGCTGAAGTGAGAGTTTAGAGCAATTTCTAAGATAACTGTTGAACAACAGGCCTGACTTATGGGTGTAATGATGACAAAACCATTATCATTATTCCATGAAATTGGCAGCATCAATGGGATTTCTGCAGGGATATAATTTATTGTGGTTGTTGTCTGCAATCCAGCCTTCTTCTATAAGTAGATTTCTCCCCTGCAATCAAATGAAATTTGTTTGATTTGATCTGAACTTCAGGTATTTAGAAACTAAAATAAGCCAAAAAGCTTCAAGTCAAGTCGAGTTGAATTTGTTGCCATACGCACTAAGTACAGGTATAATGAAGATGTTGCTTGTAGCAGTATCACAGGTACGTAGACTCAGACAAAGTGTAAAAACATAAATTATGCATAAATTATAAATAAGTTATACAAGACAAAGGAAACATCTGTGCAAAAACAAGACATTACTGCAGAACACAACTAGTAAACAAGCCCATGGTCGTGCAGGAGGTGGTCCATGGTGTTCCGTTGCTGTAGTAGGATTGGGGATGAGTAGGTCTTACCTTTTTAGAACATAGAACGTAGAACAGTACAGTACAGGAACAGGCCCTTCAGCCCACAATGTCTGTGCTGAACATGATGCCAAGCAAAAGTAATCTCTTCTGTCTGTATGTGAAACATATCCCTCTATTCCCTACACATCCATATGTCTATCTGAAAGCGCCTTAAACACCACTAATGTATCTGCTTCCATCAACACCCTTGGCTGTGTGTTCCAGGCACCCGCCAGTCTCTGTGTACAAAACATTTGCTTTAAACATTCCCCTTTGACCTTAAAGCTATGTCCTTAGAGTTTGACATTTCCACCCTGTGATAAAGGTTCTGAGTGTCTACACTATCTATGCCTCCCATAATTTTATATGCTTCCGGCAGGTTTCCCGTGAACCTCTGACACTCTGGCCAAAACAGTCCAAGCTTTTCTAGCCATTATTATAGCTATGTCCCTCTAATCCAGACAGCATTCTGGTGAACCTCTTCTGCACCCCCTCCAAAGCCTCCACATGGGGCCTGTAATAGGGCTACCAGAGATAGTTTATATGATTGGTGAATTCTAGTTCGCAGCGCTTTGTGTCTTTTTTGTAAACCAGCAACTGCAGTTCCTTGTGTCAACATTCTATTAATAAATGATTTTATGTCATTTGAAAATGAACTTTAAAGATGGCAGCTTTTCAATCGAATGCATGCATCCATTAGTGAAGTAAACACACGCCAATCAATAGTGGAAAAACTTCTTAATTTAATTTGCTATAGCATCTAATGAATAGTTTAGAGTTGAAATCACCAGGAAGTGCAGAGCAATGAATCTGTAGGCAAGTGGATTCTGTAATTTGCCAAGTAGTGCAATTTATTGCATATGGTATGGAAATGATGGCTGTGAAATTCTAGTCAGGTCCTTAAAGTGAGATGTAACTAAGTGAACTAAGTGCCTTAGTTTACCAGAATACTGCCTGGATTAGAGGGTATTACTTTTAGGGAGAGGTTGGACAAATTTGGTTTATGTTCTCTGAAATGTTGGAGGTAGAGTGGAGACCTGAGGGAGTATATAACATTATGAGCGGCTTAGACAGTCAGAACCTTTTCCCCAGCATGAAAAATGCTGGACAAAAATTCAGGATGGAAGGACTAGACGGCATAGCTTTAAAAAGGAGATATGCGAAGTTGCTACTTCTTGAAAGTGAATAAACCTATACACATACAGTAATAGGTATCTGGAACCCATTGCCTGGATGATGGAAGCTGATACAATAGTGGTATTTAAGAGGCTTTTAGATAAGGATGTGTGTAATAGAGGGATATGAATCGCATGCAGGCAGAGGAGATTAGTTTAATGTGGCATCATGTTTAGCACAGACATCATGGAGCGAAGTGCCTGTGCTGCATTCTCTGTAGTATGATCCTTGTAATATTAATTCATGCCTTTCCTACACCTGCTGCACTGGACAGCGGGCAGAGGGGGCGGGTTATAGATCAGTTCAGTTTAGTTTATTCTCATGTGTACTGAGGTACAGTGAAAAGCTTTTGTTGCGTGCTAACCAGTCTGCGGAAAGACAATACATGATTACAATCGAGCCATTTACAGTGTATAGATACATGATAAGGGAATAATGTTTAGTGTAAGGTAAAGCCAGCAAAGTCCGATCAAAGATAGTCTGAGGGTCACCAATGAGGTAGTTAGTAGTTCAGCACTGCTCTCCATTTGTGGTAAGATGATTCAGTTGTTGATAACAGCTGGGAAGAAACTGTTACTGAATCTGGCGGTGTGCGTTTTCACACTTCTATACCTTTTGCCCGAGGGGAGAGGGGAGACGAGGGAGTTGGCAGGGCGTGACCGGCCCTTGATTATGCTGCTGGCCTTGCCGAGGCAACGTGAGGAGGGTGACGGGAGGGAAAGGGAGCGGGGAGGTTCAAAGGTGAAAACTGGTACTGAGCAGCTGTGATGGCATCAATCTGACCAAACAAAATAGCACATTATAGAAACAAGGAAGTGCAGATACTGGTTTACACAAAAGGACCTTTAGCCACCTTTTGCAGTGAAGAAAGCGAATGGTATGTTGGCATTCATAGCGAGGGGATTTGAGTATAGGAGCAGGTAGGTTCTGCTGCAGTTGTACAGGGCATTGGTGAGACAACACCTGGAGTATTGCGTACAGTTTTGGTCTCCTAATCTGAGGAAAGACATTCTTGCCATAGAGGGAGTACAGAGAAGGTTCACCAGATTGATTCCTGGGATGGTAGGACTTTCATATGAAGAAAGACTGGATAGACTCGGCTTGTACTCGCTGGAATTTAGAAGATTGAGGGGGGATCTTATAGAAACTTACAAAATTCTTAAGGGGTTGGACAGGCTAGATGCAGGAAGATTGTTCCCGATGTTGGGGAAGTCCAGAACAAGGGGTCACAGTTTAAGGATAAGGGGGAAGTCTTTTAGGACCGAGATGAGAAAGTTTTTTTTCACACAGAGAGTGGTGAATCTGTGGAATTCTCTGCCACAGAAGGTAGTTGAGGCCAGTTCATTGGCTATATTTAAGAGGGAGTTAGATGTGGCCCTTGTGGCTAAAGGGATCAGGGGGTATGGAGAGAAGGCAGGTACGGGATACTGAGTTGGATGATCAGCCATGATCATATTGAATGGCGGTGCAGGCTCGAAGGGCCGAATGGCCTACTCCTGCACCTATTTTCTATGTTTCTATGTTTCTATGACGCAAAGTGCTGGAACAACTCAACGAGTAATGTAGCATCTCTGCAAAACACTGATAAGTGACGTCTCGGGTCAGAACCCTTCTTCAGACTGGACCACACACTAACATAAAATTCGAGCTTGATTATTGCCAAAGCAGCCATTATAGATTGGAACACCATTGAAATCTCATGCAGAACTAAGTTGCAATATTACCAGCATACAGGCAGCAGGATTTACGATACGACATGATAAAACTTTATTCACCCCCGGAGGGAAATTGGTCTGCTGACAGTCACAACACACAAGGTGTGAAATTAAAAGTGAAAAGAAAAACGAAAAAGACAAGCGACTGTTGGCTGGCTGCCGTGTGCACAGCGCCTTCACCGGAACAAACGAACAAACAAACACACACAGACTTATCCCCATGGCAGAGGATTCTAAATGAGAGTGCCATCGCCCCCTCCCCCACACTGGGTCCCCCTTTGTTCTCTCATGGCGGTCCCCCCACGCCGGGTAGATCATGCCTGTGCAGCTCCTCAGGGCACTCCCATCGTGAGCACGGCCCCCCGGGACTACAGTAAAAATACGATCAGTTCAACAGACTTCCATTGATCTTATATGAGGCAAATAGAACAGCACCGAGTCATCAAGAGCACCCTGCAGAGATTTGCATCCGATCATGCTTGCATGGACATTCCTACAGTTTGAAGAAGGGTCTCGACCTGAAACGTCACCCATTCCTTCTCTCCAGAGATGCTGCCTGTCCTGCTGAGTTACTCCAGCTTTTTGTGTCTAACTTCCTACATTGATGTTGCTTTTATGCAGAAATAGTGGGAAATGTCATCCATTGTCATTATTGGTATGAAAACTTTGCCGATTGGGGTTCTGTAAGAAAGCAATGGGACTTCCAATGTTTGGTATGAACATAACTGAAAAACCAAGAGACTCTTTTAGCTTCACAGCAGATAGAGATACTTTTGTGTACGTTCTGAAAATGATGTTCATTAATTCACCAGTCCATTCCCTTTATGAATCCCTATTTTTGATCTTCTATGCCGTTCCAAAGAAACTCAATATGAACTTAAGGAACAGCTTTGATGCAGGCACAATATAGTCTCCTGGACGTAACACTTAAGATATCAGATAATCAGTTTCTTCTTAAAATTCAAGAATTCATGGTTTATTTTTCTTCTTTTCTGATAATGACTTCAGACGACAACTGCTTTCTGCTGCATGCAACTTTTACTGATCAACTTTTATTATTCATTAATGCTTTCTCTTTCCCCTATCACCCCTATTGTCAATCTTTACTCTGTTCTGCCCTCTTCTCCTCTCCCTAACCTCCAATGTATCTTAAATCTTGTTTCACCTCTAAGCACACGAATGAACTGAAAATTGAGTTACATTTTGTGTGTTAAAGACATTGATCAATGAGTTCTGTGATACATGTATTACAAATGGCAATAGAATCCTATGTGATTAAAATGAGAAGGATTATCTTTAGAAAATGATGAGAGAAAAACGTCCATTGTGGATGAGAAGAAAAGGTATTTAATGTGTTTTATTTCAGCTTGATTAATCATTGCAAAATGAAGATCAAATGGAGAGATTGATCATAATGACTACCTGAACAGCCTTGCTCCAGTCTCTTTAGTTATTAACTGTTCACTGACCAAAGATATCTCACAAAAAGTCACTTTGTAAATGTTGAGTATTATAGCAAGCTTTGTTTTAGAGTCATAGGATCATAGAGTAATGCGGGCATAGAAACAGGCCCTTTGCCTCACTCGTCCATGCCGACCAAAATGTTCCATCTGAGCTAGTTCCATTTGCCTGTACTTGGCCCCATATTCCTCTAAAACTTTCCCATCCATGTACTTGCCCAAGTGTTTTTTAAATGATGTGATAGCACTAGCCTAAACTACCTCCTCTGGCAGCTCGTTCAATATACCCAACACCCTCAGTGTGAAAAAGTTGCCCCTCAGGTTCTTGCCTCTTGAATTGAATCTTGCCCCACTCACCTTAAACATATGTCCTCTTGTCTTTGATTCTCCTACCCTAAGTAAAAGATTGGGTTAAAAAAAAAAAAAGCACTACAATGACTTTGTACAAACTCTTCAATTTGGACAAAGGGATCAGGTGTTACACAAAGGGGTCACACATAACACGTTGGATCTTAATTACTGGATAATTCTCTGACATGTACATATGCATGATCTAATCTTACTGATATAGAGTAATTGAGAAACAGCATGGAAACAGAAGCTTCATCCCACCAAGTCTGTACTGACTATCAAGCACACATTTTTAAAATTAATCGTCAAGAGTCATAAATCATAAATGTTTTATTGTCATATGTCCCAGATAGAACAATTAAATTCTTACTTGCAGCAGCACAACAGAATATGCAAACATAGTATATTGTAAAACAATATAATTAACGAGAGAGGAAAAAAAAGTTCAGTGTGTGTATATTCACAAATACACATATATATATAGATCAGAAATATTATATATATGTGTAGTTGTGGCAAAAATAAGGAGGCAGATTATTATCTCAATGGTGTCAGATTAGGTAAAGGGGAAGTGCAATGAGACCTTGGTGTCTTTGTACACCAGTCACTGAAAGTAAGCGTGCAGGTACAGCAGGCAGTGAAGAAAGCATTCATAACGAGAGGATTTGAGTACAGGAACAAAGAAGTCCTTCTGCAGTTGTATAGGGCTCCGATGAGACCACATCTGGAGTATTGTGTGCAGTTTTAGTCTCCTAATTTGAGGAAGGACGTCCTTGCTATTGAGGCAGTGCAGTGTAGGTTCACGAGGTTAATCCCTGGGATGGAGGAACTGTTATATGAGGAAAGATTGGAAAGACTAGGCTTGTGTTCACTGGAGTTTAGAAGGATGAGAGGGGATCTTATAGAGACGTATAAAATTATAAAAGGACTGGACAAGCTAGATGCAGGAAAAATGTTCCCAATGTTGGGGGAATCCAGAACCAGGAGACACAGTCGAAGAATAAAGGGGAGGCCATTTAAAACTGAGGTGAGAAGAAACTTTTTTACCCAGATAGTTGTGAATTTGTGGAATTCTCTGTCACAGAAGGCAGTGGAGGCCAATTCACTGGATGAATTTAAAAGAGAGTTAGATAGAGCTCTTGGGGGCTATTGGAATCAAAGGATATGGGGCGAAGGCAGGCACAGGTTACTGATTGTAGATGATCAGCCATGATCACAATGAATGGCGGTGCTGGCTCGAAGGGCCAAATGGCATCCTCCTGCACCTATTTTCTATGTTTCTATGAATCAGTGTGCTGGGTCCAGGAAAGACCTACAGAAATATGCATGCCCAGGAATTTGAAGTTTTTGACTCTCTCCACACTGTTGATATAAACAGCGTTGTGGGCCCTTATTCTTCCTCTTCCAAAGTCCACAATCAGTTTATTAGTCTTACTGATATTGAGAGCCAGGTTGTTGTACTGGCATCACTTGATCAATTGATTGATCTCACTTCTATATACTGACTCATCACCCACTATAATTCGTCCAATTTACAGCAGCCAATTAACCTGCTAATATACATCATTGGGATGTGGGTGAAAACCTGGAGGAAACCCTGGTGGTGATATGGGAGACAGTGTTGGTCAGGGTTAAACCTGGGTTGCTGGATGTGTGGGGCAGCTGAGGTGGAACTGTTTAGCTTTATGAAAATGGCATGTAATAAAGTGTAGATAGACACAAAATGTTGGGAAGTTACTCAGCGGGACAGGCAGCATCTCTGGAGAGGAGGAATGGGTGACGTTTTGGGTCGAGACCCTTCTTCAGACTGAGAGGCAGGAGAGGGGGAGGGGAGATACTGAGTTACCAGTTATTCTAAATAAACTAGACCAAAATCCAAAGTACATAGAATACTGGGCAGAACAGTGGCACATTGATAAAAGTGTTCCTCACAGTTCCAGTGACCTGGCTTCAATCATTGTGTCTGTCAGGAGTTTGCATTGTTCTCCCTGTGAATGTGTGAGTCTGGTTTCCTCCTACATATGATAAACTTTTGTGTCGGTGCTGTTAATTGCCCCCATTGTGTGGATGATTGGTAGAATCTGGGGGGGGGGGGGGGAGGGATTGATGGGAATGTGGGGACAAACAAATGGGATCAGTGTAAATGGGTGCTGACTCTCTGTGGGATGATGGACTTTTGTGTGCTGCATGACTTCCTTGCTGACATATATTTATGAATTATAAATATTTGGAAGTTGGTCAGGCATTGGAGGACCTAAGAAATTCTGGTGTGCTTGGTGCTGGGGTTCCTGATGAGTGCACTCAATAGGTGAGAGAGCAGCAAAGAGGCGGCCTTTTAGAACCAATAGCTATCCCTGAAAGACATTTAAATTCAGTAACATGAAAGGATCCCAAACCTCAACCCCCATTCATCCCTCACCATTATATCAGAATACTTGAACATTCCCAGCCCTGTCCAACCATCAGAAATTTGAGCTTAGCCCAAATTCCGATTTCCACTTCACCTTAAAGCCACTCATTATTATCATCTCTTTGCCTGCTGACCGGCCCCTGGTGATGCATGTTATTTTCCCTCCTTTCCTTTTATACCTTCCCTACCTTAATGTTTCTTTGATTCTGGCCTGTTGTGAAACTCCAATTTCTACTGCCTGCTATGGAGAAGATGCTTTTAACTATCGAGCTTCAAAGTGCTTCCAATCCCCACATCTCTCTCTCTCCCTCTCTCCTCTCCTCCCCTCTCCCCCCCTCTCCCCTCCCCTCTCCCCTCCCCACCCTCTCCCCTCCCCCCTCCCCCTCCCCCTCTCCCTCCCCCTCCCCCTCCCCCTCCCCCTCCCCCTCCCCCTCCCCCTCCCCCTCCCCCTCCCCCTCCCCCTCCCCCTCCCCCTCCCCCTCCCCCTCCCCCTCCCCCTCCCCCTCCCCCTCCCCCTCCCCCTCCCTCCCCCCCTCCCTCCCCCCCTCCCTCTCCCCCTCCCTCTCCCCCTCTCTCTCTCTCTCTCTTTTCCAAATGAAATTTGGTCATTTGGTTAAAAAAAAGTAATTGAATAATTAAAAAAAAGTAAATCTGAAATTTAAGATAAAAATGCAGAAGTATTCAGCAGGTTAGCGTGAGGATAAACACACAAGTTAATATTTTAGCTCTATAATATTTAATTAGAATTAGTCATCATTCTGAAACATTAACTCTGTTTCTCGCCCTCAGCTGCTGCTTGCATAATATCTCCAGCATTTCTGTTCATATTTTTTAACAGAAAGCATATGCTTATAAAAATTGAAATCCCAGGCCGTATACAGCATTAAATATTCCACCCATAACTGTAATTGCAGCCCAACTGAGCATGACAAAAGTTTATACAAGATTTAATTTGAGTCCATGTTTATGTAGGATTTGGGGTCCTCTATCTTGCTATCAAAATCTGTGGCAAATAGATATTTGCTTTAGTTTGAAGAGTGAGGATGAAGGAGACTTAACACAATCTCATGTTATCCTTCAATCGACAGACAGCTGTTCAAGCATCAACTCAAATTGCCACTTCGAGAACATCTGGCACAGGAACTGCGCATTGTAAGGAAATGTGAACTAAGAGGAATTAAGAGTTGGAGTCTGGCCGAAACAACAAAACCGGGAGCCTTAACTACTCTGTGAATAATGTCCTAAATCAATAATGCACACTTAAAGAAACTTAGGATTTCCTTCTACTACAGTGGCACTAAATAGTTACGCTAAACTTTTATTGAACTATAGCTGGATCTCACTCAGGCTCACCCCAGGCCCCGTCCCGGCGGCAGAGTTGGATTCATGGGAGGAGGTCTTGGAGGGGAGGATGCTCCTCAAACTGCGGAACATCTTGGACAATACAGCTCACTCCCTTCATGACACACTGGTCAAACTGAGGAGTATCTTAGCAACACACTGGTTCCACCAAGATGAAGTACAGAACAGCACAGGAGATCTTTCTTCCCTGTGGCTATCAAACTGTACAACTCCTCCCCCTTCTGTCATGGGGTAGACTGACCCCTTCACCCACCTCCCCAATCTTTGCACATCCCCTATCCTCTCCACTCGTCACTTTAATTTCATGTTTCATGTAACTTGATGTGTTTTAGGACTGTTGGCAGACCAATTTTGCTCCTGGGATAAATAACATTATATTGTATCGTATCTCATACTAGGAGCACTGCATAGAATTGTGGGCTCCTTTAATGTAAAGGGATGTAGAGGAGAGGAAAGAAAAACAACTTATGACAATGTTACCAGAAATGCAATATTATACCTGTCAAAAAAAGTGTGTTTTAAAAGGGGTGAACTAATTATGAAAAATTATGACACAAATTACTGGAGGAACTCATCGGGTTGGGCATCATCTCTGGAGAACACAGATACGGGACGGTTTAGATTGGGACCCTTCTACAGACTGATAGTAGTAGGGAGGAGAAAGCTGGAAGAGAAGTGGTGGCAAGTAACATCTCTTGCCAGGCTTTGTCCCGGCCTCATCATACTTCCCCCCACTACAATCCATTGTAGGATGAAGTGTATACGAAGCAACTGCAGGTGTTGGTTTAAACTGAAGATAGACACAAAATGCTGGAGTAACTCAACAGAACACGTAGCAATCTCTGGAGAGAAGGAATGGGTGACGTTTCGGGTCGAGACCCTTTTTCAGACTAGAGTCAGGGGAAAGGGAAACGAGAAATATAGACATTGATGCAGAGAGATATAGAACAAATGAATGAATTAAGCCTTGGTTAGTTCAAGTGCCAAGACACCATCTGTAGCTAAAGTTCCACATGAGTCAGTGTGCTCCACCATAATTAGTGTACCGAAGACCAAGACAGTTCTGATATTCCCTCTAGTCCTTTGCTTTGAACCTAAATGCTTTAGTCTCTGACATGAAGGATGTTATTTTTAATGCTCTTGACAAATTAATGCACCAGAGGTTAGTGAGTGACAGTAATCTGCCAAAGGTCAGGACACTGCTATTTGTGACTGTCTTTCAAAGTCTTTTTCTCTAAAAGGGATAAGGTGAATTTTTACTGTTATCCACATATATCCCTCACTGAGAATGCTATTGTCTGTCCATAAGAAATTGTGATCAAAGACAGGAATATTTGATCCAGGCTTCCTCTTTGCAATCAACAAGCGTACAAGGTTACTTGGAGATTCTGGCCAAGGTTCTTGACCAAGTAGATGACCCCAGTTGCCCGTGTAACTGCTGGCAATGGGTATCTTTAATATTTAGGCATTAACATGTCAGTACTTTTGACATTATCTAAAAGAGTAATGTCCTTATGAGTCATATGAGTCATATGTTGTTGTTAGCTTTAGGTTTACAACAAACATCTCAGCTGGTGCTTACTATACTGGTGAGCAGATGGGTTTAACTTTATTTAACAGATTCCTGTATAAACAAACACAAGCCTTATACCAATGGATTCACCTGCTGTAATTTTAAAACAATTTTACAAAATATGTGGAGCCTGTTTCAAAAAGCATTGACAAGTTGAAAGCTTCACTTTTCAAAGTTCATCTTATGTTGAATAAAGCATGAAAGTGGTTTGAATTCTTACAGTGATCATCAAATTGCGCTATGCATTTTACAACTCATCTGAAAATAACTTCATTGCGACAAATACAGATCTTAGCAGCAATTTGAAGAAAACATAGGCATTTAGGTTTGACAATAACGAAAGCACTGCTGTTTGCAAACTTCTGACAAATGCAGCATGGATTAGGAGTCAAACCAGGGTGACTTTCAGATGATCCATGTTTATTTAGGGAGGTGTAAATAACCCATCTTGGGCTTGCGTGTGTTAAAGTAGAGGCCTTCTGCCCCATGACCAGAAACACCCTTTTGACTTTCAGGATACTGCAGGGTAAATGGATGTTTGATATTTTCTGCTTATATTTTATTTTAATGTGGGTACAGAAGTTTCTCATAATGTAAAAGATGTTATCCAGGATAACAGGCACTGTGCATGGTAAGAAAGACTGTCCGTGATAACAGATACCGTCCATGGGACGGGAGACAATCTGTGGTACAAGACCCCGTGCATGCTAGCAATGCTGTTCATGGTAAAAGGGTACTGTCCATGTACAAAATGCTGGAGAAACTCAGCGGGACAGGCAGCATCTCTGGAGACTCTTCTTCAGACTGTCTCGACCCGAAACCTCCAGCATTTTGAGTCTACCTTCAATTTGAACCAGCATCTGCAGTTCTTTCCTACACATATTGTCCATGGTAATGAGTACTGTCAACAATAATGAGTGTTGTCCATGGTAACAGGGAAAGTCCATTGAGGAGTTAATATTTGCAGTAAGGGTTACTGTTCTTGGTAATTGCTATTGTCTGTGATTAGAATACAATTTGTGATAGGTGTTACAGTTCAAGCTTATATGTTCTTATTCATGATAGGTTTTGTTGTCCACGTTAAAAGGTGGTGAACAGGCTGAGGAAAAGCCATCCACTTTCGCTAATCATGGGTGCTGCCTGATGTGCCACAAGTGCATTTTTGGCTTCATTTCTGATTTCTAGCATCCACTCTATTTTGTTTTGGGAATTACTTTACTTCTCAGACAGAAGTACTGAGTGGGTGGGATCATTGTGGAGTACAAGAGGACAATAAGTATACTTACAATTGATGTGGAGAGGATGTTTCCACTACTTGGAGAGTCTGGAACCAGAGGGCACAGCCTCAGAATTAAAAGACATACCTTTAGAAAGGAGATGAGGACGGTGGTGCATCTGTGGAATTCATGGCCACAGATGTCTGTTGAGTCCAGGTCAGTGGGTATTTTTAAAGTGGAGATTGACAGGTTCTTGATTAATAAGGGTGTCAAAGGATATGCGGGAAAAGGCAGGAGAATGGGGTTGTGAGTGAAAGATAGATCAGCCATGATTTTACTCTTTAGAACATAAGAATAAGAAACGTGAGACAGAGAGTCCCAATTTAACTCACACTTTTGTGACTTGTACAAACATGCAAAATTTTTGGATCGATATTTTAAAAATCATTTCTGAAGTTATCGATAACCAACTGGATTTAGATCCAAAATTAATAATTTTAGGATTATCAGAACACATTACAAACTTTACGCTAAGTCAGAGACGCTTTCTTGACTACAGTTTAATAACTGCGAAAAAATTAATACTTAAATTTTGGAAAAAAACAGTAACTCCCACAATTAAAATGTGGATTATGGAAATGACCGAGGCCTTGCATTTGGAAAAAATAAGGTTTGCCTTAATTGACAAACCAGATCTATTTTTTAAAATATGGTCTCCATTTATTGAATTTTTAAAAAAGTAAATGGGTTTGTCACAAAACTAAAATTTAAAACTAAAGTTAAAACTTGAGTTAAGGGTTGGATGGACAACTATACTCATTAACTCCCGGATCTATTAAAAATTACTAATCTTTATGTTAGTAATTCTCTTTTTTCTTTGCTCTCTCTCTATTAGTTTATAGTCTTTTTTTCCAGCCTCTTTTCATCTTTATTTTTTCTTTAAAAATTTAAAAATTGAAGCTATGTAAGAACTCTATAACCAGTTTGTCGTTTATTATTATTTGTACATATGCTTTAAAAAAAAAAAAAAAAAAGAGTGTCCCGAAAGCTGTGTTTCCTGCCTGGTGCTCCTGTAAGTTTAAGGACATCTGTTCTGGTCTGGAGAAAAACCTGGAATGGGAGGGTGAGGGTCCAATTGACATGATCCACTAACTACATAGGTAGCAGTAGGAAAGAGGTTTACTGAGGGATTTTGAGGAATATGGGGAGGGGCTCACATTGTCGACCTTCCCATCGTGGTGAACCCTGTCAACTGACCTCAGTCAGGCGAACGACAACAAACAGAGACAGCAGAAGCAGAAACAGCTTCATAACTTCTGCTGCCTCAAACTAGCTAGAAGAAGAAGCAGAAGGAATATGGGGTAAAATTGAAAAACAGAACCAGAAGGGCAATATCTCCCGATTTTTGCAAATTGACAAAAAGTAGAAGTTAGAATATAGAACACTGCACAGTAAAAAACAGGCATATGACATTTGCAAGAAGACAGATGAGTTGACAGCACAGATCATAACATACGAGTTTGATCCGGGAACTGCATTAGAAGCATGAATGCTGCCAGAGGAAGCTGTAAAGGAAGATACAATCACAGTGTTTAAAAGACATTTAGATAGATTCATGGATGGCAAAGATTTTTAAAGGGAAACAGGCTTATTGCAGGCAAATAGAACTAGCTCAGGTAAATATCTCGGTTGGTATGGATGAGTCAGGCTGCAGAAACCATTTCCGTGCTGTATACATCTGTGGCATATATAATGCTAATAAACTGTTATGAAGAGATGATGGACTACAATTCAGCATCGGTCTGGTTTGAAATTGCAGGAGAAAGAAGACAGGGATAAGAGTAGTCTATTGGCCCATAAAATGTGAATAGGGCTTTCTATAAATGGAGTAATATTCCGAACTTTGGAATTCTGGAATCATACGGGAAGATTTGAAATAATTGATTGTGACTCCCTTATACAAAGACGGAGGGATGCAGAATGTGGGAAACTATAGGCCAATTAGCCTAACAACTACGGCGATACAAGAATCTGCAGATAATGGAATCATGAGCAAAAAGCAAAGTGCTTAAATAACTCAGCGCATCAGGCAGCATAAATTCAGTCATACAACTGGAAACAGGCCCCTCGGCCCAACCCACACATGCCGACCAAGATGCTCCATCTAAGCCCGTATCCCTTTAAACCTTTCCTATCCATATACCTGTCCAACTGTCTTTTAAATGTAAAAGTGCCTCACTACCATTTCTGGGAGCTCATTAAATAGACCCACCAGCCTCTGAGTGAAAAGATTGCCCTCGCATTCCTATTAAATCTTTTCCCTCTCACCTTAAACCTATGTCCTCTGGCTTGACTCCCCTAACCAAGGTAAAAGACTGTACATTCATCCTATCTATTCCCCTCGTGATATTATACAGCTCAATAAGGTCACGCTTCAGCCTCCTGTGCTCCAAGGAATAAAGCCTTCCCTGTAGCTCAAGCCCTCAAGTCTTGGCAACATCCTCATAACTTTTCACTGCACTCTTTCCAGCTTAACAGCATCCTTCCTATAGCAGGGTGACCAAAACTGAACGCAATACTCAAATGTGGCCTCACCAGTGTTTTATACAACTGTAACATAACTGTATACTTATTACCCTGACTGATGAAGGCAAATCTACTATATGCCTTCTCTAAGGCCTTATCTATGTATATGTGATGCCACTTTCAGGGAACTATGTACCTGGATTCCTAGATCTCCCTATTCTACCTCACTTCGTAGGCTCTGGTTTGACTTCCCAGAATGAAACAACTCGCACTTATCTGCATTAAACCTCATTAGCTCTTTGTCAGTCTATTTGCCCAGCTGATCAAGATCCTGCTGTTATTTTTGATAATGTACTGCACAGTAGGCTGCACTGGAAGGTTCAATTGCATGGGTTCCAGAGGGATAGAGAATTGGCTTCATGGAAGAAAGCAAAGGGTGATGGTGGAAGGTTGTTTTCGACCTGGAGGCCTGTAACTATTGGTATGTCTCAGGGACCAGTGCTGGGCCCATTGCTGTTTGTGGTTCATATCAATGATTTGGATGTAGATGGCATAATTAAGAAATTTGCAGATGATACTAAAGTGGATGGTGTTGTCGATAGCAAAAATGGTTATCAAAAATTACAGTAGAATCTTGTATCAGTATGACTCTATGACTAACTGTGGAGGTAATGGATAGATGATATTTTGTGTTGGGACTCTTCTTTTTAAGTTTAACGTGGCCTTCATAACAAGAGGAGTTGAGTATAGGAGCAAAGAGGTCATTCTGCAGTTGTACAGGGCCCTAGTGAGATTCCACCTGGAGTACTGTGTGCAGTTTTGGTCTCCAAATTTGAGGAAGGATATTCTTGCTATTGAGGGCGTGCAGCGTAGGTTTACTAGGTTAATTCCTGGAATGGTGGGACTATCATATGTTGAAAGACTGGAGCAACTAGGCTTGTATACACTGGAATTTAGAAGGATGAGAGGAGATCTTATCGAAACGTATAAGATTATTAAGGGGTTGGACACGTTAGAGGCAGGAAACATGTTCCCAATGTTGGGGGAGTCCAGAACAAGGGGCCACAGTTTAAGAATAAGGGGTAGGCCATTTAGAACTGAGATGAGTTGTGAATCTGTGGAATTGTCTGCCTCAGAAGGCAGTGGAGGCCAATTCTCTGAATGCATTCAAGAGAGAGCTAGATAGAGCTCTTAAGGATAGCGGGGGTATGGGGAGAAGGCAGGAACGGGGTACTAATTGAGAATGATCAGCCATGATCACATTGAATGGCGGTGCTGGCTCGAAGGGCCGAATGGCCTCCTCCTGCACCTATTGTCTATTGTCTATTGTCTATCTATTGGCAAGATGCGAACATTAATAAAGAGGAAACAATTAATCAAACCTAGTCAACATTTGTTTTATAACACATTTGCTTCAATTCCCTGAGGATGTGACAGGGAGAAATGATAGAAGGGGACAAGTTGATTTAGTTGATTTAAATTTCCAAAGTGTGATTTTCTAGGCTTATTGAGAGGTTTGGGCTTTCAAGAGTTCCTTGGAGCTTAGACCAAGGTGGGGTGAGCTTAGACCAAGGTGGGGTGAGCTTTTATAAATAAATAAAATCTTCAAGGAACTTGTCAGGTTAAATGTTGCAATATTATCACTGGTGGGAGAGTCATTAACAAGGAGATACAGCTGCATTTAAAACCAAATAATAGAAAATTCTTCTCTCAAAGGGTGGTAAACCACTGAAATTCACTGCTCCTGAAGGTGTTGGAGGCTGGATCATTAGCTAAAGTTAAGGTGGAGATAAATATATATTTGAAAGAATGAGGAATTGAGGGTTATGGGGAACTGGCACAGAAGAGGGATTGAGGTCAGGTTACATAAGCCATGATCTTATTGAACAATGGGGCAGTCTTGAGGGGCATGGAGGCCCAATCCTCCTCCAGTTTTCTTGTGGTCTTAAAAAATAGTTGCACTGAAGTTCCAAACTAAACAGGACAAACCTGTTTATTAAAGAACAAGACACAAGGAACTGCAGATGTTGGAACATTTGCATAGAACACAAAGTGTTGGAGTAACACGGTGGATCAGGTAGCATCTCTGAAGGACATGGATAGGCAATGTTTCGGCCGGGGACCCTCCTTCAGACTAAAGAAGGGTCCCAATACTAAATATTGCCTCTCCACGCTCTCCAGAGATGCTGCCTGACCCGTTGAGTTACTCCAGCATCTTGCATCATATACATTAAATGATCAAACCAGCTAAATATTATCCAAAGTGAAAGATAAGGTATGTGATTGGAAGCGCAGAAAACATAATTTATCATGGATTTAAGTGGGATGTTGGATGAGGAGATTTTTGCCTGGAAATTTCTCCCGCCAGTAGCACTAAATCCTCTATATATGGTGGCATTGTAATCTCTCTTCAAAATGCATTCCAAATGGAATGACCTTCAGAGTCAGAGTATAACAATGCTCATGCAATTGTACACAAGTGGTGCTGAATAGGGATAATTTCTAGGCAACTAAACTTTTCGAATCTAGCTATTGCCAAGAAACACAATTAATCATTGATAGATTAGTTCATTTCTGAGGCCTCAGATTTTTTATTTATTTTTGCTGATTACTGATTCTGGCACACAATTGGAACCATGCCATCACAAATTATATGGCACCTGCCTTTCAATAAACTTAGCTCATTTGCAAATTGGGACTTAGTAGTGAATTGAATTATAATTGTGAGTTGTATGAACTCTGCACCAATCTGCCTCCCTGCAAAATCACTGCAACATTATTGTTCAGTGCTGTTAATTGTGAAGAAAACAGTGGACTGCCAAACCCAACTGAAAAGGATCTCTCTGGAATAAAATGACTTGGCATCTGTTCAATGCAATTAATTAAATAACTAGAGAGCTGTGCAATTCTGCAATTAATTAAAATATGATTTGAGTCATAACCAGGGAAGGGGGAGGAGGGGGGGGGGGGGTAATGGAAATGAGACCAGATATGGACATTCAAATACACAGATTGGTCCTGATTTAGGATTAAAGACCTGTAAAATTCCTACCATGGAACCATCACCACAACACAGTTCCTTCACCATGACAACCAATGGTTCAATTGTACCACATCTTCACACTTTCACAACTATCTGAATAATTTAACACAAACTGTACAGGACTGGCTGGACGCAATGAGGACAACAGAGACTGCAAATTCTGGAATCTAGAACAGAAGCAGAACGCTGGAAAAACGCAGGTGAGGAAAGAGAAAAGATTGTCAGTATAATCACAGTGAGGGTGAGGGGGGGGGGGGTCGAGGCAGGTAGGTGATAGGTGGGAGCAGATGAGGAGGAGATTATGGGCAGATGAAACCCGGCTGGGGAGAGGGTGTGACTACACTTGGCTTCTCCTCTCCCACTGAAACCTTTTAGCACACCTTCTCCAGAAGGAGGATCAAATGCTTCCTTTAAAACATCGATTTGATGAGTATTCAAACTCCTATTCATTGAATTCTTTGGATTAAGATAATATGTAGAGTAAATCTCTGATTATCCACTGAGGATTCAGAAAGCCCAATGATTTGGGATATGATTATCAGGTGATTTTTGCTGCGTTCCCCATTTATTCTCCCTTTCTGCACTCCCTTAAACTCGTGGGTTCCACTCCCGGTTCCTGCACTCCCTATCCATTTGTCGGGACACCAGTTCCTGCTCTCTCTGTCCACTCACTGGGGTTCCAGACCCCTGCTTTCCACCCAATCTCTAAGGCCCCAGATCCCACCTCCCCGCCCATTCATCAGGACCTTAATTCCCCCACAACTTGCCCTCTTACAAAGTCCTAGCTCCCACGCTCTCTGCTCACCTGGACCCTGGTTCCCGCTCTTTCGAATGGCAAGTAGACGGATGTTTACTAAAATTAAAAATAGAAGTGCATTGGGAGAAAACTGAAAGTTGCATGTATTTATCAAAGAGCTGGCACAGGCATAGGACATACAACGTAGAATGGATATAGAAACATAGCACAGGAACAGACCCTTCGGCACACAATGACCACATGGAACATAATGTTGAGGTAAACTAATGTCCACTGCACATAATATTCCTACATTTCCTGCCTATCCAAAAGTCTCTTAAATGCCCCTTTAGTATCTGGCTCTTATCAGATTTGCAGTGCATTCAAGGCACCCACAACTCTCTGCCTGTAAAATCTCTTTTAAACTTTGTCCTTCTCCCCTTAAAGCTATGCCTCATAGTTTTTTTAATTTTCCACCCTGGGAAGAAGTTTTCGACTGGCTACCCTATCTGTGCATCATTTCATTTACTTCTATCAGGTCTCCCCTCATCCCCCCAAGCTTCTGAGAAAACAATCCAAATTTGTCTAACCTTGCATGATGGATTGAAATGGCATTTTTGCTTATGCTTCTATAAATTTATAATTTGAGTGATTAGGGAATATAGAGTCTTAAATTGGCTTTGGACAAGATTGGATAATGCCAATTCAATCCAAATTTTGAATGTAATCCAAATATCCCTGCTCCCCTGCATCTCAGAAAAATGTAGCTACAACATGAACTTAACTTTCAGTTAATGAATTATGCAGATAGTGAGAAACGACCGTACATCAAATGAATACTACTTCCAGGGAATGAGTTTGTAGATTACTTATCCACATGATCTGCATAGATAGCTCTCTGTTCCATTAAAGAACACATTTCCTGTTTCCTTACAAATATAGCAATTTAGAGAGTGACCATGGTGGCCTTAACCACTTAGTGATGTGCCTTGGGATCATTGCTGGGCCTAATGCTGTTTGTCATCTGAATCTGGATGATTTGGATGAGAATATACAAGGCATAGTTTGCAAGTTTAGTAATTTAATTACAGTGAATTCTTGACTAACTGGGCAAGTGGCCAAGGAATGTCCAATAGAGTTTAAGTCAGATAAGTGTGAGGTGTTGGATTTTAGGAGGTCAAACCAGGGAAGATCCTTCACAGCGCAGAAACAGGCCCTTTTGCCCATCATTCCCCGCACATTAACACTATCCTATCAAGCCAATTAACCTACAAACCTGTACGTCTTTGGAGCATGGGAGGATAACGAAGATCTCAGAGAAAACCCACGCGGTCACGGGGAGAATGTACAAACTCTGTACAGGCAGCAACCATAGTGAAGATCCTGCATCGGTCTTGAGTAAGTCTTACTCAATTTTTCTCAAACTCAAACTCAAATCCTGTTGAAGAAAGTCTTGAACTGGTGGGAAGGCAAATGGATGAGGGGTGGGAAGTAAAAGTATGATGACTCCTCTTTGATCTGTATGGAGATTTAAGAGGTGAATGGTGTTTGAGTTATTGACCATCAATGTGTCAGAGTTTAAAAACAAGTCCAATCAATTATCCCGGGCGCTGCAACAACATTACTGTGAGTTGTATTCCTTCTCCATACATCACTATAGCCTTGTGCAGGCCCTGTGGTCCAAATGAATTGCTGATGGAATATCGGATAAATTGATCTTCCGAACACTTTAATATAATGGTGATGAAGGCCACTCGATCTATGATGAAATTACAGTTAATGCTTGCATAAAAGATTTTATCATAAAGAATTTTCATTTATTCAATTACTATGCGTAATGTATTGTATGTTGTATAGCATGGAACAAGATAGGTTATAACTCATAGCATTGTGGACCTGTTGTTTGTGTAAGTGTGCAACACACGAGAGGGTTGCAAAGCAATTTCTCAACGCTGACAGCTTCCATTTATATGGCACCTCTAATGGAAGAAAACATCCCTAGGCATTTCACAGGAGGGTTATCAAATACAATTTTGAACTGAGTCACATAAGGAGGCGTGGGTCCCGGTGAACGAATGTTTGGTCAAGGCTGTGATTAATAGATTTTTATTGGATCTATTTCCTGAGGAGGTAGAAAGAGGCAATTCATACATCAATCTTTACAGGGTCTCAGAGTTATCCTGTTAGTCTCATTGCCCCACTTGCTTTCTACCACACAACTATCCTAGAGGCAATTTACAATGGCCACTTAACCCTCCAGCGCACCTTGGAGATGTGGGAGGAAACCAAGGCATCCAGAGAACACTCATGCAGGCACAAGGAGAACCATCAAGTGGCCAGCTCAGGAGGTCAGGACGGCACCTGAGTCATTCTCAGCAAGCACTGTCCTGACTCACCCTGTGTGATAAGACCATAAGACCTAGGAGCAGAATCCATCACACAACCAGAACCCATCACACAAAGGGTGGTGGGTTTCACACAAAGGGTGGTGGGTGTATGGAACAAGCTACCAGAGGAAGTAGTTGAGGCTGGGACTATCCCAACGTTTAAGAAACAGTTGGACAGGTACATGAATAGGACAAGTTTGGAGGGATATGGACCAAACGCAGGCAGGTGGGACTAGTGTAGCTTGGTCATGTTGGCTGGTGTGGGAAAGTTGGGTCAAAGGGCCTGTTTCCACACTGTATCTAATAAGATTCTAATTAGGCCATTCGGCCCACCGAGTCATTCAATCGTGGCTGATCTATTATCCCCTGTTAACCCCCCTTCTCCTGCCTTCTCCCTGTAACCATCATGGCCAATGACCGCTATCCGAGTGGATCCATCCTTTTCGAAGTTGGATGGCAGGATGAGCTGGCCCTCTGTGCCCCAGTGGCACCCATGTGGCAGAGTGGGCATCAAGTGCAAATAGGCCTCCAGTCTAGGCTTTGTCTTCTCAAAGCACCAAATGACCTTTGATCGTTAATTGGTATCAAACTACTTTGAACAATTTTATGGGTCTCTGATTGAGGCATTTAAAAATAATTCAAGGATATCCAGATAAATTTTTAAAAATGACTGAAATAAAAGGGAAGGCGCAGTGGCACGGCGGTAGAGTTGCTGCCTTACAGTGCCAGAGACCCGGGTTTGATCCAGACTCTGGGTGCCGTTTCGGGTCGAGACCCTTCTTCAGACTGAAGAACGGTCTCGACCCGAAACGTCACCCATTCCTTCTCTCCAGAGATGCTGCCTGACCCGCTGAGTTACTCCAGCATTTTATGATACCTTCGATTTGTACCAGCATCTGCAGTTATTTTCCTACACAGACTCTGTGCAGAGTTTGCACTTTCTCCCTGTGACCCCGGGGATTTTCTCCGGGTGCTCTGGTTTCCTCTTACACTCCAAAGATGTGCTGGTTTGTAAATTAATTGGATTTGGTGAATTTTTTTAATAAAATTTTCCCTAGAGTGTAGAATAGTGTTAGTGTACGTGGGTGCAGTGGGCCAAAAGGCCTATTTCTGCTGTATCTCTAAAAGAAAGATTATTGAAAGTATTAAAATAAAGTGAAACTGGGAGTTCCGATTTCGTCCCACATTCCAAAGACGTACAGGTTTGTAGGCTTGGTAAAATGTAAATTGTGCCCAGTGTGTGTAGGATGGTGTTAGTGTGCAGGGATCACTGGTCAGAATGAATTCGATGGGCCGAAGGGCTTGTTTCCTCACTCTATCTATAAACTAAAGTCAACTAAACTAAACTGAACTGAAATTCAAACCAATATCTGAACATACCACTGATTGAATGGGGTCATGACTTCTATGGCAGAACTCAGTGGCATAAGGGTGAGTTTCAGATACATTGCCCATCTGGCCACTTTTCCCCAGTTCTTCAGCAAACGACTGTTGGGCAAATCTCTAAGTGGGGTCAGGGGTCAGCATATGCTGGTGTTCCCGTTGTTTCCAATTTTCTCCTCTGGAGACTACACATGGGAGTTGGAAAGAGTTGACTCAAGAACTACAGACAGCTGGCATTCCCTAAAGAATCACCAGTTAGGAGTTGACTGGACTCAACCCAAGAAAAGGGTGACAGAACAGCGGTGGGTCAATGGAATTTAGATTTCAGTTGACCTAATTTAACAGCAGAACTGGTTTGAGGGGCTGAATAACTCCCTCTTGTCACGATGATCCATAGATGGGGTAGCTGAAGAGTCAAATATATTTAATATTCATAGGCACCAATATAGGCAATAATATTCATAGGCACCCGGAACAAGCGATGAAATGCTTACTTGTTGTGGCTTTACAGAGACTTAAAGTGCAACCACATAACAAATAATGATGTTATAAATCATGGTATACTAGGTAAGCCAGACTATAATAGTGCAAGCTAAAGTATGTAGTTCATGCTTCATAGTACAAAGTCCATAACATGGTGCAGCGGTAGGGTTGTGGTTAGGATTTGCAGTGTGGTTGATGGTAGCTGGTTTAATGCCTAATCTGGATGGGGAAAGATCAACGTTATATTCTTGTGGAGGAGGAGGAAGTAGGCATTTGGGGATCAGGGGTTATGGGTTTTATCCGATTCCCATTGGCAAGGGTAGTTTGCTTACCTTCTCAGTTATCAGTTGTGGTGCAAACCCCTGAGGAAGGGCCCCCACCCAAAACATCGCCTATCCATTTTCTCCTGAGATGCTGCCTGACCCACTGCGTTATTCTAGGATTTTGTGTCTATCTGTGATGCAAACCCTTCTGGCTTTCAACATTCATGGCAAGCAGAGAAGATCTGGGTCTATGGTTACAATCTCACTGATAATTTGGAATATATTGAATGTATGCCTTCAACAAACTCCATCACGGTTACACTTTTAAATCAATGCCCTGCAATGTTCGTTAAAAATCATCTTGGCACTGATTCAATTAGATTCAGATCCGCAGCCAGGCCGATAAAGTGGTCGCATTTTTTCAAATTTCAACTGAGTTCAATCTGGTTTTATTGCAATGCCCCTGATCTTCTTGCACGACACACCATCCAATCTTCACAGCATTTTAGGCTTATCTTTTCAAATTCCCTTTCATTAGTTCAAACTGCTAGATTACGCATGGATCAGTAACATCTGACTAGTTAGAAGACTAAAGTCAGCATTGTTGAACCTGTCACAAAAACAACTCCCATGACATTAATTTTGCTTTCTCTGAGAGCAGCTTAGTTTGAAAATGGACTTTAAAAGTGGTGAGTCATTCACATTATTTTGAAGGAAAACAATTTCTGACTTTGCAAATGTAATCTCCAAATGTTAACCTTGTTAGGTTGGACAATAATTGGACAAAATTCAGTTTAAGAGATTGAAAAAATTAGGAATCAATATTCAAGCAAGCCTCTTAGTTAAGAACTTAAAAAAAAAATTGTG
This sequence comes from Rhinoraja longicauda, assembly GCF_053455715.1. Taxonomy (NCBI): domain Eukaryota; kingdom Metazoa; phylum Chordata; class Chondrichthyes; order Rajiformes; family Arhynchobatidae; genus Rhinoraja; species Rhinoraja longicauda. The sequence goes on from NC_135959.1 coordinate 21,626,706, forward strand.
GTTGTTTAAGAGCTGAAGTATCCAAAGTAGTAGTATGTACAATATCAAATGAACACAAGGTACAAAAGATCACCTTAGGTATCACAAAATGCTGGAGTAACTCAGCGGGTCAGGCAGCATCTCTGGAAAGAAGGAATGGGTGATGTTTCGGGTCGAGACCCTTCTTCAGACTGAATGTAGGGATCACCTTATATTTATATAGTTAACTGTGCAAAATATATTAAAATAATAATACGATTAGTTAGTCGCATCCTCTTGTTCCACAGGGCACATCAGCCTTTGTTTCTAAATTGCCCCTTCCTCACCTAGCTCCATATGCCCATCTTCCCCCACCACACCTGGTTCAATGTATCACTTACCAACCCCTTTCATCTCTTTGGCTATCTTTCCTCTACACTCTCGGTCCTAATGCAGAATCATAACCTGTAATCTTAACCATCTCTCTGGCTCCACAGATACTGCTTCACCTGCTGAGTGCCTCCAGCAGTTTGTTTTCAGGGATCTTATCAAAACATATAAGATTATTAAGGGGTTGGACACGTTAGAGGCAGGAAACATGTTCCCAATGTTGGGGAAGTCCAGAACCATGGGCCACAGTTTGAGAATAAGGGCTGGGCCATTTAGAACGGAGATGAGGAAAAACCTTTTCAGTCAGAGAGTTGTAAATCTGTGGAATTTTCTGCCTCAGAAGGCAGTGGAGGCCAGTTCTCTGAATGCAATCAAGAGAGAGCTAGATAGAGCTCTTAATGATAGCGGGGTCAGGGGGTATGGGGAGAAGGCAGGAATGGGGTACTGATTGAGAATGATCAGCCATGATCACATTGAATGGTGGTGCTGGCTCGAAGGGCCGAATGGCCTACTCCTGCATCTATTGTCTATTGTCTATTGTCTATTGTTTTTTGTTTGGAGAAGATATCTTGGATTATCAAAGGCATTCAACAAGGTGCATAAGAGGTAATTAAACAAAATCAGAGCACATGGGTTTGGGGATTTAAAAAAAAGGCTCGCACTGAGCATTGACAATGACAAGAAAACAGAAGCTGGGTATAAACAGATCTTTCTGGGATTGGGAGTTTGTCACTTGTGTGGTGTCACAGGAATTGGTGCTGGGGCCCCAGTTGCTCACAATACCCATGTTAGATGTCCATCTTTAGTTTCTTGAGAAAAACCTTGCTCGCGAGGAAGAAATTGGAGAGGTTCAGTGACTGCAAGTCTTAGGGAATGAATTCCAGTGCTTCCAGGATCCAATCTTGGAACAATTAGAATCAGACATGTGACATTGAAAGGATTAGAGGAGCCCAGAGATCCGAAAAGAATTGCAAGGTTTGAAAGGTGCAAGCAGGATAAGAGATGAGACAATGAAGAATGTGAAAATAAGGGTGAGTATTTTAACGTTTAGCCACTGATGAACAAAAGAAACTTGTCCTCTGTGAAGGGCTGAGAGTGCCTTGGTATGTTGACTGTTTTTATAAAAGGTGCGGGTTGTTATTATTAATATATCAAACACACATGTGATGGCTGAATTGAACTGGGTACAGGTTAGGGAATAGTCAGGAGATTCCTTTAGACCATCTTATAGTTGGCGCTTATTCTCTGTGTTAGGGTACTCTCCCTCACTACTGTAGGGTAAGACTATGCTGTACATTTATACAGAGCTCATTTGTCCTCATTCAGTATAGTACCAATAAAAAAAATGTTTTTAATTTAAAAATTTCATTTTTAAGAATACAAGAACATAAAAAAATAGGATTTGGAGGAATCCATTCAACTTTCAAGCCTGCCTTAATTGATCTGCCTAGACCTTGTCATTTTTTGTTGCAAATCCCCATAGCACTCAATTACTGGGCTTTAAAAACAAAATCGATCTCTTCTTTAAAACCTCCTCAATAATCCCTCTGGGGTGGGGAATCGCAGTGATTCAGCACATTCCTAGAGATATTCCTATGCACCTCAGTTTCAAATGAACCATCCCTAATCTCGTACCTAAATTCCCTAGTTTGAGATACTTCATTGGTTGAACCATCTCAACATCTTTCCTGCTATGACCTCAGGATCTTATATAACGTTATCCGTCACTCTTTAGAGCTCCAATTGTTGACCTGAATGGAATTAATGATTTTTTAATGTGCAGACTCAGTATTAATCCCCACGGTGAACTAAAATGCATAAAACTCATGTTCTCTCTGAACCAGTTGGCTTTGAAGGCACTGTTTAAGAAAATGCATGAAATTATGCATTTTATCTTCCAAAGACTTTCTGATTCTAACTAGATGATCAAAGTGGCAGTTCCATCAGTGTCAAAATTGGTTGTGCTATAAACAATATTCAGAGAAAGTGCACTGCATCTATATACTAAAACTCTCATTTGTTTGTTTGTTTGTTCCTGAAATACAGCCAAAATGGTACATGATAGCGCAACAATTTTAGGCCCACCTTACTCACCGTCATCCCTTTGGTGGTAATGGAAGAAGTTTCATTGCAATCGGTTATATTTTAAAAGTTATTCACATTTTAAAGTGTAAATCTATCTCTTAAGGAGGGAGGGGGGAGGGAGGGAGGGAGGAGGGAGAGAGGGGGAGGAAGGAGGGTAAAGGGGGTTGATGGGGATGGAGTGGGGGGGAGGTGAAGGGGAAGGTGAGGGGGAGGGGGTGGGAGGGGAGGGAGGGGAGAGGGGAGGGGGGAGCGGGAAGGGGGGAGCGGGGAGGGGAGTGGGGGAGGGGGAGGGGGAGGGGGAGAGGGAGGGGGAGAGGGAGGGGGAGGGGGAGAGGGGAGGAGGGAGGAGAGGGTGCTGCACCAATGCAGGAGAGGTTTGGGCCCAATGGGTCAACTTGGTCTAGTCTTTACTAAAAATGTACTTGAGGAGCATGTATGCCTGGATGTGTGCAATTGGAACAGCACTCAAGAAACTCAGCAACATCCAGGGCAAAAGAGCATTTTTATTGGCACGGCATTCATCATTATTGAGCATTCACACCCCTCGTCGCTAGCATGCTATGGCTACATTGTGTGGTAATGATTCATTGTGGGACAGGAGCTGTCTGTGTGTAGTTTGCACATTTTCCCCATGATCGGGTGAGTTTCCTTCGGGTGCTCCGGTTTCCTCCCACATCCAAAAGACATGCAAGTTTATATTTTTATTGGAATCTGAAATTTGCCCCTAATATGTATAGTGGATGCGAAAGTGCAATAACATAAAACTAGTGTGAACAGATGATCAATGGTTTGGCAAGGACGGTGGGCTGAAGGACCTGTTTCCATATTTCCATGTTCCAACGTTTTGATTTTAAAGATCTCATCCTTGCTTTCAAATCATTTCATGGCCTGTGTCCCTACAACCCCCTCTACACTTCCCCAGTTCTAGCATCCTTGGCCCATTCCCAATTTTCTTCATTTCTCCAGTGAAGGCCCTTTAGTTGCTGGAGACCTGTTCTGTATATTCCCTCCCTGTAACTCACGTCTATTCGAGTCTCTCCTTGTTGTTTTGTCCTCAGCTAGACATTGTGGCATCAGTCGCAATATCACTTTCTGTAGCTCAGTATCAAATTTCACCAATGATTCAGTGAGCCGTGTTACTGTTGTGATGTTACTGATGTTGAGGCTGTTCTTAAACAACTTCGTCAAAAACAAAGTTGTGATATCATTATTCTTCCTTTGTTGTTGCACATCTTTAAAGATGGAAACCTCAAAAAGCAATGAATGTTTTCCCGGCTTGGACGCTAGGATTGATAGATGTTATTTCTTTCCTGACGTACTAGGACTCCGTTCAAAAGTGAAAATTAACTCTCTTTTTCCTTGGGGACACATTTGTGTTCCACTTAAATTCAATGAAGCATCAATGTACCGTAACTTTGCTCTCCAGGCAAATCATACCATGCATGGGTACAAAAGAAAGAAAAAGCAAGGTGCAGAATACAGTGATACAGTTACAGAGAAAGTGTAGAACAAACAAAATGTGCCAGGGCCGCAATGCGTTGGATTGAAAGTTGGGGAATTCATTCCTAACATTTGTGAGGCCAGAAGATTGGCACAAAATGCTGGAGTAACTCAGTGGGATAGGCGGCATCTCTGGAGAGAAGGAATGGGTGACGTTTCGGGTCGTGACCCTTCTTCAGAATTTCTCTGGCAAATTTCCTTCCTACACTTATGTGAGGTCTGCTCAGAAGTCTGATTACAGTCGGAAGTAAACTGTTCTTGAATCCGGAGGTATGTTCTTTCAAGCTTTTGCATCTTCTGCTGATGGGAGAGGGGAAAAGAGGAAATGGCTGTGATGGGTGAGTGGTGCTTGATTATATTAGCTGCTTTCCTGAGGCATCGTGAAGTGTAAATAGAGTCAATGAGGGTGGGGAGCTGGTTTGTGACTTTATTCGGGCCGCTGGAAACCTAAAATTAAAATGGATGATGTTGGAAACATTTTGCGAGAGGCAGTGCCTGCAGGAAACGAAACAGAGTTTGTTTCATCAGAGCTTGGAAAATGATAAACAAGTTGCAGACAAGGTGGGGAGGGATGGGCAGAACTTAGTGAACTCCGATAAGGCGAGGCAAGGATTGTTCAGATGGTCTCAAAGTTAACCGATCTATGAAGGAAGTCAGAGAAAGAAAAAGCAAACAGAAAGTTAAAGACATGAAGAGCTGATCAAAAGGAGAATGCTAGAAAGTTTCAGCTGCTCTGGCAGTGTCTGTGGGCAATGAAGAATTGAAGAAGTGAGAGAAGAAATGATGGTTGGATGTACAGCTGTGGTTTTTGTCTCCCGGATCTACTCCCGTTAATTTTTATTGTTAGATCCTTTTTTTTTTTAACCCTCTTACTCTCTCTCCCCAAGTTTATAGTTTTATATTTTTATTTTTACTTTCTCTCTTCAAAAATTTAAAAATTGAAGCTATGTAAGAACTTTGTAACAAATGTGTTTTTTTCTTATTTCGATTTGTACATATGCTTTTCAAAAATAAAATTAAAAAAAAAAAAAGAAATGATGGATACACCGACCTGGCTAGATGTATTGCAAACGACCCAAGAAAATTAGTTGAAGTTGATATTAAATCCCAAATGCTGCAATGCGCCCAGAAGAAAACAAAATGCTGTTCCAAAGTTTACATTTGGCCTTGATGGAGGCTCTCCTTCGACTCTTTGTTTTCAAGTATTGCTGGCTGATTTATTTTTGTCTTTTGCGAAGGTTGACTCAAAGGATTTGCTTAACAAGATGTTTCATTGTACCTACACATCACTATACTTGTGCATATGATAATAAACTCAACTGGAACTTGACCACCGAACGAACCACCCTGCCATTTCTGAATTTCCCTCTATAATATTGGCTGCCCTCACTAATCTTTGCCTTTTTTTACATACTTACAGAATCTCTTGTGTTCCTCTCCAGTTCCCTCTCATATTTTGTCATCTCACTCTATATTCATTTTGAGTTCTCAGTCCTATTGAGTTCTAAATTACACTCAATTCTCACATCTGCCGTTATTTCTGTCAATTTTATAAATCTCGTTAATTTCTCCTGTCTGCCATGGATGGATAATTTTTCCTGTTGAGTTTTGTGATTAGAAGGGTTGTTTAGTTTGGCAAATCATATTTAATTTCTTTAAATGCTAGCCACTGCTGGTTCATTCTTTTTACCCTTTAATGTAGGCTTCCCATTAACCACAGTGACGTCTTTCAAAAATACAGAACCCCCTTCATATTGTAACAAAACACCAGATTAGAATGAAGACATAAGAGATTGCAAAAATGAATTGCTGAACATTTCAGGACAAAAAATTCCCATCTGTCCATTTCCTTCCACAGATGCCACCTGACTCGTTGACTTTCTCTAATATTTGATCTTTTTACACTATATTAGAATGTTCTACGTAAATACCTGGAGGAGATGCAGAGTAACAAGTACTACCTACTGGGAGCTGGTCGGCAGCCAATAGTCGATAGTCCATTTATTTGTCACATACACATAAATGCACAGTGAAATGAAAAATTACCCATAGTCCAACAATAAGACCAATAAAAATAAGCAATACAAATAAGCAATATCACACACAATCATAAACCAACACCAAACAAAAAGAAACATCCATCACAGTGAGTCTCCTCCAGTCCCCTCCTCACTGTGATGGAAGGCCAGAATGTCTTTTCTCGTCCCCTGCCCTCTTCTCCCGTGGTCAGGCTGTTGAAGTTGCCACGTCGGGGCGGTCGTGGCTCCTGACATTGAAGCCCCAGGCGCACAGAGAAAATCCCGCGGCCTATTCCAGGCCGTGCCGGACGGTGAAATGTCCGCGGCGGGCCGACCCAAGCCCCGCGATTCGGGGCAGGTGAAGACGCTGCCACTGCCGGAGCTCCCGATGTCGGCCCCCACCCAGGGACCTGCCAGCTTCCAACGGCCACGCAGCCTGCGGCCTGCGGCCAAAGAAACCTCTGGAGACGAGTCGCAGCAGCTCCCGCGGCGCCACCACAACCTCCGAAGGCAGCCAGCTCCGCAGATGGTGAGTCCGGTCCGAGGGCTCTACGAACCAGCGCCCAGGTGGTCCCAGGTGGAGGCCGCCAGCTCCAGGTGTTTGGCCGATGGTAGGCCGCAGCGGGAATGGAGACACGACCCAGAAACAAAGGTCGCGTCTCCGTTCAGAAGAGACAATTTTACAGTTTTACAGTTCCCCTCCACCCCCCACCCCTCCCCCCACATAACACACAACCATAAAAAACACTACATCACATCTAAACACTAAATTTAGACAAAAAACAACAAAAAACACAAAAGACAAAGGGACTGCAATGTATTTACTTTGAAATGAGCAGTGAATTTATTCTGTTAACTCTCTTCCAAGTCCAAGTTGTTGAGAAACAGTGTTAAAGATAGGATGGTGACAACACTGATTAGTGTCTTTGTTACCTCTCTGTGGATCATGATAAGCGGCTGTGATTTAAACAGGAATTTCAAAGATCAAACTGAGAAAGTTACTAGCTTTCAAGACATCAAAAGACTAGTATTGTTTGCTAAGTGGCAAATGCTTCCTGTATTGGTGCCGCTGGGACCTTTTAGTTTCTCTGGTCCTTTAATGACTGTTCATTTTCCTTGGTCAAATCATCTTAGATGAGCGGACAGTGCAGGCAAATTTATCACATTGAAGCCAATCTACAAATTCAGCATGATGCCTGTCCACTAGATTCATTCCAGAAACAAATGGTCTGCTGCTCATGTGATTAGCTTCTCAAAGCCTTGCCTCCTTCCAATCTGAAGACATCACTGTTGTACTCCTGGAAATGAATCACTCCAGACAAGCCAACTGAGGTCATAGAGTCATACATAATGGAAACCGGCCATTTGGCATATATGCCAACCAAGATTCCTCATTTAAGATGGTCCCATTTATCTACATTTGGCCCATGGCCCTTTAAATGTTTCCTATCCATGTACTTGTCCAAGTCTCTTTTAAATGTGATTATTGTACCTGCTTCAACTACTTCCTTCAGCAGCTTGAGATATACACCATCATGTGTGAAAAAGTTATCCCACAGGTTTCTATTACTTCTTTCCCCTTTAACATTAAACCCATGCCCTCTAGTTCTTGATTCCCCCAAAAGACAGCAAACATTCACTCTATCTTTGCTCCTCATTGTTTTATTTCTCTCTATATATTTCTCACTCCCTCAATCTCCTGCTTTGCAAAGAATAAAGTCTGAGGTAATGTTCAATAGTCTTCGACATATAAAAGTGGCCATAAGGCTATTTGTGTTACTTTGTGCTATAAGCATTGCCATGTGTTATTGAGTGCAAAATATTTCACATGAGATATTAAACCATTCCATTAGCCTCTTCGAATCAATAGTTCCATGGTGTCAATTGAAGAAGAGCAGAGAATCAACCCACAATGTTGAGAATTAATTTCTCATGCAGCCAACACATCATGGTTGATTGAATGGTCAGTTGATTCATTGTTTCTAGATCAGATTGGAGTCTGAAGAAGGGTCTCGACCTGAAATATTACACATTCCTTCTCTCCAGAGATGCTGCCTGTCCCATTGAGTTACTCCAGCTTTTTGGTCTATTTTGGTTATAATAGTTGCCTGAATAACAACAGTAAACCTATTTCATTGTGTGCATGTATCAGGGTGAGATAACTCGAGGTGATAAATAGAATGAATAACAGAATACCTATTACAACCGTAGGTGCTTTATAGTCAATTCAGTACTTTATGGTGCAAAGTTGGAACAATGGCCAAAAAAATATGTTCACAGGATTTTACAAACAATGACAAGAAAATAACCAAATAAAGCATATTGGTTTTGTCTTTGTTTTCATGCCCAATTCATTATTTCTTTCTTCATGGGTTCTTTTATAGCTTCTGAAAAATTAAGATTAAAAGGCTGATTAAAAGAGAGATGCAGCTCGGAAACATGCTCTTCAGCCCACTGAGTCCATTGACCACCCATTTTTACACAAATACTATCAGGACTCATTTTATTCTCCCTATATTCCTTCATATTCTGCACTCACCTACATCCTCATGACCATTTTTACAGATGCCAATTAATCCAACCGCAAGTTTTGGGGATTTGGAAAGAAACAGGAGCACATGGCAGAAACCCATGTGGTCAGAGTGAGAACGTGCATATCTACGCATGGAACACCAAATATCAGGATTGAACCTGGGTTACTGGACCTATGAGGCAGCAGCTCTACTATTGCACCACAAAAAGTGCTTCCTCCCAAATGCTCACTCGCCTTTTGGTGAGCAGTGTTACCGGAGATATGCTGTTTGCTTGAGTAGAAGACTTCAGAATGGTTGAAATTACCCTCACCAATCCCATTAGCCTGTGTATATGAACATCCCCTGTTTAATATTTTAACATTCCGTTAATCCATTGCAAATAAATAGGGTCATGACTTCCTTAAAGCAGCAGCCAGAAGAAGCTTGTACAAATGTATTCATACTTTTATTACCAGAAGCACACAGCGTTGTTTCAATATTGAAGAGATGATGAGATCATGACTTAAAAACATACCCACAGATTATTAAATACAAGGACAAATACAATTTGCAAAAGTAAACATGCTAAACCAGTGGAGCGAATCAGAGAAAGGTAATTGCACGGAGCATTAGAAGAAGCTTAGAGAGAGCAAAATATTTAAGTCTAAAAATAAATTCACGTAGAAAGCAAAATATTCTTGACATTGAGCTTCAATATTTCAGACTTCCTTTTATTTTGTTACACATGAGCAATATTAAATATTAATTAAGCAATATTGCTTACGTCAAACCAAACAGCGTGGCTGAGGTAGTAGATGGTAGGAAATACCCTGATACACTGGACAGTTATGGTTAGATACAACAAATACCTGAAGGCAAGTGGCCACAACTTTGGATAAGTCGTTGATTGATTAATTCCACAGTTAACGCACAGTTTTCAGAAGTAGAACCCTCCCGTAAACTGGGGAGGACCTGTAAGTATCTTACCCCATAATGCATGACCATGTGCTATTTAGTTTAGTTTAGTTTAGAGATACAGCGTGGAGAAAGGCCCCTTGGCCCATCGAGCCCGCACCAACCAGCGATCCCCGCACATTAACACTATCCTACACACGCCAGGTACAATTTACACTTGTACCAATATCAGCCATGATCACATTGAATGGCGGTGCTGACTCGAAGGGCCGAATGGCCTCCTTCTGCACCTATTGTCTATTGTCTATTGTCTAATTAACCTACAAACCTGTACGTCTTTAGAGCATGGGAGGAAACCCAAGATCTTGGAGAAAACCCACGTGGTCACGGGGAGAACGTACAAACTCCGTACAGGCAGCACGCTCGTTGGGATCGAACCCTGGTCTCGGGCGCTGTAAGCGCAGCATGGTAGCACCTCTACTGCTGCGCTACTGTGCCAGCCTACTAACAAGTAAGTCTAAAGGCTGAAAGCATTAATGCCTACAGGTGAACAAAACCAAGATATGATCTTTAAGTAAAAACAAAAACTACTGGTTGCACACTCCAAGTCATGGGACAACCTATCCTATCCAGTGAGGACATTTACATCAGTCTCCTATTTAATTATGATATTTCCGACTTTAACATAATAAACCCAACCAAACAAGTTTCCAAAGTCCCACAGAGGAGCCAACAGCACCCCTGCCACTGGATCCTTGACTTCCTGACCCATGGACCACAATCAATGAAGATTGACTGCAAAATATTCTCTGTGATAATTTGCAACACTGATGCCCCACAAAGGTGTATTCTCAGACATTTACTGCACTCCCTGTACACATATGCATGTACAGCCATATTCTGCTGCAATAAAATTCACAATTTTGCAAATGATACCAGGCGATGGGCCAGGTCTGAAACAATGACTGGGCAGAGTACAGGAAAGAGATAGAGAACTGAGCAACAACCCTTCCCCCAATGTCAGTATGATCAAGGGAGCTCGATATTTATTTCAGAAATTGAGTTGGCGTACATGTCCCAATCAACATCAATGGTGCTGAAGTGAAGATGATTGAGGCCATAGTTGCTAGGTGTTGGGAAGTTTACCATGCCTTTACATCCTTACAAGTCTAAGGAAGCTTATCATGTCTCCAATGACTCTTACCAACTTTTACAGATGTACAGTAGAAAACATCCTATAGGGATGCATCACAGCCTGGTTTGGCATCAGCTCTGACCACAAGAAATTGCAGAGAATTGTGGATGTAGCCCAATCCATCACACAGACCAGCCTTCGCCTCATCAACTGCATCTACACATCCAATTGCCTCGGGACAGCAGCCAACATGATCAAGGACCATTTACACCCTTTCCGGAAGATACAAAAGCTTGAAAGCAAGTACTACCAGATTCAGGAACATCTTATTCCCTGCTGAATGGTCATTTCATAATCTAAGGGTGTAGTCCCATGCATTTTTATCATTTGCATCATTTCTGCAGTTGTAACGCTATAACGCTGTTGCACTATATTTGCACTCGGTTGTACTAATGCATGTCCTGATTGCACTCATGCATGGTATGATTTGACTGCAGAGCATGCAGGTTTTTCACTGTATCTTAGTACATTCAACAATAATAAGCAAAGATCAAGTCACGAGTCAAGAGTCAAGTCAAGAGTATTTAATTGTCATGTGGACTGAAAAATGGACCAATTAAATTCTTTCTTGCAGTAGCATAACAGGCCTGTAAATGCAATATACATAGGTAAAATATAATAAGCGATTAAAAAAACATTAGTAACCCAATACTAGTGCAAAAAAAACCCTGAAGTCCTTGGTGCAACCAAAGATAGTCTACAGTTCATAGTTGAGGTTAGAATTGCATAGTGTTCAAGAGACTAATAGTTGTAGGGAAGAAGCTACTCTTGAACCTAGTCGTATCAGGGTTTACAGACTCCTATTCCTTCTTCCCGAAGGTAGGAGTGAAATGAGATCATAGCCAAGGTGGTGTAGGTCTTTGATTGCCATTAGCTTTGGGAGCTCTGACCCCTCTGACCCTGGCCACAAAATCTTTGAAGCACTTCCCTCTGGAAGGCGACTCTGGACTGTCAAAGCAGCCACAGCCAGACATAAAAACAGCTTTTTTTGATGAGTAGTAGCTCTACTCAATAACCAAAGTCTGTAGTCTCTTTTTTGCTCTGGTTTATTTTCACCCACATGTTTAGGCCGTAATTTTGCATCCTTATTGTTTTGATGTGTTTATGCTTTATTCTTAATTGTTAACTATATGTTTGTGTTGCCATTTATGAGCGGGGCACCAAGACACATTCCTTGTATATGCACATACTTGGCCAATAAACTTATTCATTAATTCATTCATTCATTCATTAATTCATTATGAAGCAGTGCCTCCTATAGATCCCTTCGATGGTGGGGAGCTCAGTTTCTGTGATGGACTGCACAATATTCACCACTCTTTGTAATCTCCTTCATTCCTGGGCATTTTAGTTGCTGAGCAAGCAGTCAAAATGCTCTCTACCATACACCTGTAGAATTCAAGAGATTATTCGTTGATGTCAATACTTAATCCTCAATGTCACGACAAAGTGAAGCAGGAAATGCCGGAAATATGCAATAGATCAGACAGAATCTATGGAGAGAGAAATCATGTTAGCATACCAGATCAATGATGTTTATTTGAAGAAGAAAATCCATATGCTCGCTAACATCTCCAAGGAAAATACTGGATCATCTCACAAATAGAATTTCTTGTCATGATCACGATGGCATTTGTGAAAGCTCACTGTTCAAAAACTAACCCCTATGTTTCTTACCATGCAACATTGAGTACACTTGAAAAATCTTAAAAGTCATTTTCTGATATATCATGGTTGTGGAGATGACAAAATAAATCTGTCTTTTTCTTTTGGATTTCCAGCATTAGCAGGTATACATGTTCCAATCGATAATCCATTCATTTGATGATTAAGTAGAATCTAAGCCAATATTTTTCTTTGAGGTGATATACCAACATATTGAATTTTGCAACCCTGTCCATGTACTGTGCGTGGTGAAATCATCACTGATTTAATTTTAAATGGTTTTTGCAAGATGACACAAATACTACATTCACGGGAAACAAATCTTTGTAAATTGTGCTTCGAGTTTACATAGCTGCTATGATCACTGACAATTCATTTACAAATGCACTGCAGATATTTATTTAGTGTCATATACTTTCTATTCTCTTTACCTTATGCTCCAAATGAAGTGTCCATGAAAGTGTTATCACATGAACTTCTGCCTCTATCTGGCCCACCATAGCTCTCTTTCCAGGAGGGGCATATTTTTCACATCGTTGGTGTATGCAATGTGCTGGCAGGGGATGTAGTTGAGGCATGGTAACAACATTTAAAATACATGTGGACAGATATGTGGAGAGGAAAGGGTCAGAGAGATATATATGCCAAAAGTGGGAGGTAGGACTAATGTAGATGGGGTATCTTGGTCGGCACGGGCAGGTTGGGCCTAAGGGCCCGTTTCCATAATGCATGATTCTATGACTCAGGTTCTAATGCGATTATCAGCCATATCAAAGGTTCATGACTCCTTAACCTTAAGGGCAAACACTCTCTTTATTTTTATCGCTTGTTTCCTTGCAGTGTGAATTTCATGTCAGTGGACACATCAAATATGACACATCAAAGGATCTAACCAACAAAAAAATAACTTACTGCAGCATCTTTTACATTGAAAAATATTCCAAAGCAATTCATAAGACGTCTGACCAGAAAATGCACGTCAAGTCAAATGTGTGACCAAAAGCTTGGTCAGAGAGGTTAATATAAGGTAGTTCTGAAAGGGGTTGAGAAATGGAAGAGTATTAGGGAGGAATTACCAAGTTCTTGCCAGTATGGGCAATGATTTTAGGGCAACGTGATGTGGGATCCACAAGAGGTTAGAAAAATGGAAAGTTGGAATTGTGGTTAGGGCTGAGAAAGTAGATATATGGATGTTAGAGAAGAAAGTGAAATAGTGGATTCTGTTTTTGAATGCTCGGCAGTAGATCAAATTGGGCAGCAAGAGAGTTAAAGCTTGTTCCTTATAAAACTACTTGTGGGCCAAGAAGTCAAAGAATGTTCATATCTTGCATTTTTCAATAAGATCACCTCTCATTCTTCTGAGAAATGGAACATTTTACTTACTCTCATCTCTTCTCATCTCATTTGTGCCAACAAGCACAACTTTGGTTGCTTCTCCTTCCTCTTGAGCTGCACTGAGACAACCAGCACCCTGGCACTTGGAAGGCAACACACGATCCAGAAACCTCGATTGCTGCCTCAGGATCCCTTGTCTGCCCCCTAACTGATGAATATCCTACCACTATCCCTGACATCACCCTGCTGTGCCTCAGAGCCAGGCTCGGTGTCACAGACCTGACTGCTACTGTTGTTCAGATGGGTCATTCCCCTCAGTATCCAAAAGCGTATGCCTAATTTGAAGGGGAATAGCCACAGGGGTCTCCTGCAATCTTTGTCTACTCCCTTTCCTTGTGGACACACACCTACTCCCTTCCTATTCCCTAGGAATGACCACCTCGCTATAACTCCTATCTATGAAGTTCTCTTTCTCCTGGATGCTCCTGGGGTTGTCCAGCTGCAGCTCCAGCTCCCTAACATAATCTTTAAGGAGCTGCACCTGGACACAATTCCTAAAGGTGTAGTCATACCAGCAGTTTCCCTGACTCCCCACATCCCGCAGGAGAGACATTGCACCATTCTACCTCCTATCACTAGTGCACTAAAACTAAGAGGCAAAAAAGCACAACAATCACATACAACAAACTTCAGACTGTACCATTAACTCCTGCCCTTCAGCACAATTAGCAAATTTGGTCACTTAACCAATCCAACGGCTGCCTTTTAAATCTCCCACCGTTGCTCTGACATTGAAATACACTGACTCAATCAATTAAATTATTATAGTCTTGAGTGCAATCTAATTTAACATCGGGTACAGTTTATTGTACATGTGTGGCGCTTGTATGATTATTGTGGTTTTCATTGAACATTTCATATGAGGTACATTAAGATAGCTCACTCCTAAGACTCCTATATTACTGTGTTAATTTGCCCATATGTATGTTTAACTGGAGCACTAATACTCAAAATAACTCAAGTTGATGCTTACTATTTAAGGAGACATTGACACAATAGGGTTATCTTCTCACTATAACTCTCAAATGGCAATTACAGAGATAAAATTCTGATACCTTGGGAATGAATATAAGGTGAGGTGACCTGTGTGTGTTTAATTCATTTGTATTGACAGTCTCAGATGCATAATATGAGATATCAACTGGATTAATGCTGTCATCTGAACTTGTTCACATTAATTCATTAATTCAAGCTCTAGATCTGACAACAGCTGGTAAGGCCCATTTCTACCTGTCATGAATGTGTTGGTAAGCCACCTTCTCGGGCTGTTGTTGTCCTCTTGATGAAGGTGCTCCAGGGTTTAGCCTGAGCAAGGATGAAGAAACCATGCTATGTTCCAAGTCTGGGTGGAATGGGATTTGCACTGAAGTGGTCGGAAGGTTATTAGAGAGTAAACTGAGGGTTAAGATATACATGCATTTGGATGGGCAGATGCTAATTAAGGATAGTCAGCATGGGGTTTTGTACATGGGAGACTGTCTCATGAATCTGATTGAGTTTTTTGAAAATAATTTAAAGTGAGGGGGGAAAGATTTAATAGGAACCTGTGGGGCAACATTTTTTAAATAAGGGTAGTAGGCATATGGAACAAGCTGCTGGAAGGAGGTAGTTGAGGCAGGTACTATCACAACCTTTAAAAAACATTTGGACAGGTACATGGAGCAGATAGGTTTACAGGTATATGGGCCAAATAGGCTGGTGGAACTAGTGTAGATGTGGTGTGTTGGTTGGTGTGGGCAAGTTAGCCTGGAGGGCCTGTTTCCACACTGTATGACTCCATAACTCTATGTCTCAGTACGTAAGGGGTAATGTACCTGTCTGCCTGCTGCTCAAGGTAGAAGTAGCAATCAGGGATATGGGAAGTATTGCTGCAGATGCTGCACTCTGTAGCCACAATGCTCGGGTGGTGGAGGGAGTGCGTATTTAGAGTCATGTTCTGGTTATAAATCCATGAGCCACTAAATTCTAGCTAAATCGTTGAACAAAAACTGTTGTCTATTGGGGCATATCCTGTTCTGAGTCTTCCTACCTCCTTGTCAATGTCACCCACCCTACTACATCTTGAATCTCACACCATCATTAAATATTGACCTGTTATGGACAAGAAACTAAACAGAGTCCTGGAACTAAGGTCTTTGGCTGATCTATTCCAAAGCATCCTTTGATAAGGGATATTTAATCAGAAACATTGACTGTTTCTCTCCCAGGGATGTTGCTTGACCTGTTGAGTGCTTCAAATATTTCTTTTGTTTTTGATTCTGTCCAGATACTGTTGAAGCCTGATGAATTAGCACAAAGGATATCCTGAATGTATAACCATTAAAGGGTTCTTGGTATAGATCAGTCAAGATGTTTAATCTCATGGATCTCCATCAAACTCGGTACACTTGGACCTTTCTAATTCTAAAGACAATAGATAAAAGACAGGACTACAAGTAAGTGTTATGTGAAACTGAACAGAGCAGCATAATTTAGATCTGCCTGTAGTGACAAAGAGATTAAATCCAAATAAAGAATCCCATTGAGAAGTCAATAAATAGATAAACATTCTTGGAAGATACAAACTGTTGCCATTTTTTTCTCTGTGGCATCCGTACAGTTTTGGATGATCTCTTATTACTTGTATTCTTGCTTGCAAATCATCCATTACTCAAGAGAGATAGTTTTTTTTCTAATAATTTTTTGCCTGTTTCTGTAGATTTGTTAACCTATTTCCTTTGTTCCTTTCCTGATCAGAGCCACACTTTTGTTGAGAATCATGTCAGAGGACAATATATTTCTCCAATCGTTTGCAAACTTAATCGAAAGATCAGTTTTGAACCAATTGCAGATATAGTTTGTTTGCATTGGTCTACTTGAGATACAACTGGCCAAGATTTAACTTTTACAAAAAACAATAAATGGGCCTTACTACACAGTAAACTACAGTGCATTCAGAAAGTATTCAGACCCCTTCATTTTTCCATATTTTGTTATGTTACAGCCTTATTTTAAAATGGATTAAATTCATTTTTTAAATCCTCAATCTACACACAATACCTTAGAATGAAGAAGGGAATACAGGTGTTTAGAATTTTTTACAAAGTAATTAAAAAGAAGTAACGGAAATATCACATTTACATAAGTGTTCCGACCCTTTGCTATGACACCCAAAATTGAACTTAGTTTCATCCTGTTTCCATTAATTATCCTTGAGATGTTTCTACAACTTGATTGGAGTCCACCAGTGGTAAATTAAATTGATTGGACATGATTTGGAAAGGCACACATCTGTCTATATAAGGTCCCACAGATGACAGTGCATGTCAGAGCAAAAACCAAGCCATGAAGATGAAGGAATTGTCCTTAGACCTCCGAGACAGGATTGTGTCGAGAAACAGATCTGGGGAAGGGTATAAAACAATTTCTGCAGAATTGCAGGTCCCGAAGAGTTTTTAATGGAAAAACTTTGGAACCACTAGGACTCGTCATAGAGCTGGCCACCTGGCCAAACTGAGCAATTGGGGGAGAAGGGCCTTAGTTGGGGAAGTGACCAAGAACCTGATGGTCACTCTGACAGAGCTCCAGAGTTTCTCTGTGAAGATGGGAGAACTTTCCAGAAGGACAACTATATCTGCAGCATTCCACCAATCAGGCCTTTATGGTAGAGTGGCCAGACGGAAGCCACTGCTCAGTAAAAGGCACATGACAGCCCGCTTGGAGTTTGCCAAAAGGCACCTAAACAAGGTTCTCTGGTCTGATGAAACCAAGATGGAACTCTTTGGCCTGAATGCCATGCGTCAGGTCTGGAGGAAACCAGGCACCGCTCATCACCTGGCCAATACCATCCTACGGTGAAGCATGGTGGTGGCAGCATCATGCTGTGGGATGTTTTTCAGCAGCAGGAACTGGGAGACTAGTCAGGATGGAGGGAAAAATGAACAGAACAAAGTACAGAGAGATCCTTGATGAAAACCAGCTCCAGAGCGTTCTGGACCTCAGACTGGGGCGGAGGTTCACCTTCCAACAGGACAATGACCCTAAGCACACACCCAAGACAACACTGGAGTGGCTTCATGACAAGTCTGTGAATGTCCTTGAGTGGCCCCGCCAGAGTTGAACCCGATCGAACATCTCTGGAGGGACCTGAAAATAGCTGTGCATCGACGCTCCCCATCCAACCTGACAGAGCTTGTGAGGATCTGCAGAGAAGAATGGGAGGAATTACCCAAATTCAGGTGTGCCAAGCTTGTAGCGTCATACCCAAGAAGACTTGAGGCTGTAATCGCTGCCAAAGGTGACTCAACAAAGTACTGAGTAAAGGGTCTGAATACTTTCAGTTAATATATTATGATATTTCAGTTATTTTGTTTTAATTACTTTGCAAAAATTTCTAAACACCTGTTTTCGCTTTTTTATTATGGGGTATTGTGTGTAGATTGATGATTTAAAAAAAAAGAATATAATCCATTTTAAAATAAGGCTGTAACGTAACAAAATGTGGAAAAGGTGAAGGGGTCTGAATACTTTCTGAATGCACTGTATCACCTTTAACCTATGAGGTTACATTCATTGTCCCATTCAGAAAACTCTCCATGGCACTTCAAATATTACCAAACATTCATAAAGTAGGATTGATTCACAGAAGTGACATACATCATTTGATCACATCAATTAGATTACCACCATATAATCACTTCCTGACTGTATTTTCTATTTAGTTATATGTCAAGACAATAAACTGACATTTTAAATAGTCATTGTAGAAAGGGATTAAGTTGTTCATATTAGACAGCCTGTCATTAATTAAAAATAAAGTTTGGCACGGCATTGATGATCTGTTGTTTGATAGCAGAAGAGGATTCAGTAAGCATATGAAATATATTTATAAAATGTGTAACAAAGACAATTAAGTGCTAATCGTCATTCCAGGTTTCAATCCAAGTTTACACTTTGGAGAATTGAATGATTATTTTCATAACATTCCACAATTAATCATTACCCTGTCATTCATGATTCAGTATGATTTACAAGTTATACAAGTAATAAAATGATATTCATTCTAACAAGTGGAAATTGTACAGAAACTATCATTTACTCTGAATGAATCCATACATTCATTAAACAAATAGAAAGATAGATGTAAATTATTCACTACATTTATTTATGTGCTACACTCCAAAGGATAAACCTCTCTCAACTAAGAATCTCAACTAGTTTTGCACTTTCCAAGAATGTTTCCATGATCAAAGATTTCTCAGACCAGCCAACATCACACTCTTCTTTTCAGTTTTCAGATGACACTTGTATAGAGTCCTATCTATGACCTATTGTCTTAATCTTTGGTTCAAAGTACAAAACTTCTACTACTGCAACAATTACTGCTTGCTCACGCTCATTCATACTTACTTCCATCTTTCTTGATTTCTTCGGGGAGGAGTTCAAATCTGTTATGTATGCAACGTTTGTATTCGTCATCAACATGTAAATGTGAACGCCCTCTAGAGGCCAGGTTTTCATTAAATAGGCGGGCCGATCTCATTGGTGTCGGACACCGTCTCTTTATTGTGCTAGTCACAACTCAGTTACACACAGACATTACAAAATCCTTCTGCAAGAAAATGCCAGTTTCTTTTTCACATTTTCGAGTTGTAGAGTAAACCTATATGGAAGTCTCCAAGAATGTACATCGGTATAGTGCCCGACGGGCCGCGTGGCCAGAAGGCTTCCCGACGGGCTGCGGCTGTGGACTGGGAACGCGGCCGGAGGCCTTTATCGAGGCGCCGTGGTTTTGTGACTCCCAGATTGCTGCTTAGAAGCCTGGGTCGGGGTCTCGCCAGTGGAAGCTCGGGTCGTGCGAAACGGCCGAAGGAGCTCACAGCTGGGGCCCGGGTCAGCAGTGAGGAGGGGCGTGAAGAGGGGCGACATGAAGAGGGGTGACGTGAAGAGGGGCGCCGACAGCAGTGAGGCCTCGGTGGGGGTAGCGGCGATGCCTCGCTACGATGGGGCCTCGGCGGTGGTGAAGCTTCACGGCAGCGGTGGCGATGCCTTGCAGGTTGACCTGCGGCTGACGGTCGATGAGAGCGTGGAGGATCACTGTGAGGGGGGGGAGGGTAAGAACAAAGGAGGACCCAGCATAGGAGGACCACCGTGAGGGGAGAGGGGGGAGAACAATGGAGGACCCGGCATGGGGGGACTGCCGTGTGGGTGGTGGGGGGAGATCAATGGGGACTCGGCGACAAAAGGGGGAGCCAGCGTGCTTTGCAACTTTGTCAGCACTGTAAGTTGCAGCTATTTGTATACATTGTGTATGGGAGCAACGAATCTCACTATGCCTAGTCACATGTGACAATAAAGTATTCCTATTCCAAAGGGGATTAGATAACCAGGAAGTAACAACAAAAGGATCGCTATTCAACAGGTGCTAATTCAAAGAGGGGCAGGGAGTTCTCCATGGTGCTTAGGTCAATACTTATCCTTCAGTCAACATCATTAATAGACCATCAGATAGCTGTCTATGGGAACTTGTGAATACATTGGCTGCTGTGTTTGCTACGTTACTACAGTGGCTACACTTCCAAAAGTATTATACAACGTGCTGGAAGAATTCAGTGGGTGCAGCAACATCTATGAAGGGAGCTTTTGATTCCCTTCTCAGATGCTGCCTGGCCTGACAGCACTTTGTGTTTTTCTCAAGATTCCAGTATCTGCAGTTTCTTGTATCTCCGAAAGTACTATGTTGGCCATTAAGTTACGTAAAGTACTATAGAAATAAAAAGTCTCTCTTGTTATTTCTCTGTCACTTTCTCGCTTTTTTGCATTTCTCTCTCCCTCACTTTCCTTATGGCTCCTTTTTCTTATCTCTCTCCCTCTCTCCCTTTCTCTCCCTCTCTCTCCACCCCCTATCTCTCTCTCTATCTCACTCTTTCTCTCTCTCTCTCTCTCTCTCCTCATTGATCACTCTGCATTTTGCTCTACTTGGTTTCTCTCCATCTCTTTCTTTCCCTTTCTCTTCATAGAAAAAAATCATAATTTCAGAACTCACCATTTCTGTGCACTTTTTGATTGTTTTTGATGAATAGGATACATGTGAGGTATCCTATTCAAACTTACCTAAGGTCGTCTACTTAAATTGTTGCAGAAACTTTACAACAAAGGGTCCTTTATACAGAATATGGCAGAAGCACAAAAGGAATTGGGCTATTACATGTTATCATGAAACAAACTATACTCCATTGAAATGAGCAAGTGCTAATGCAATATGGTTTAATAAGAGCACAAATTGAGTTCTCGTAATTTTGAAAGTATAGTGGTTAAATTAGCGTTGATTGCAGTATTTACAGAAGGCTCCAATTAAGATAATTAACAAAGTAAGAGAGCAGTATAAATTTAAATTGTTGAATCCAAAATAATATTAGACAATGAAATTATTGACATTGTGAGTTGGAGGTGAGGTGAAACTCATAGCGAGTGTGCAAAGAATTTCTGTGAATGACAACAGAAACTGTAGGAAGGTCTCCCAATTACAGTTTTTTTTTTCATGCAGAGAGCAGAGAATGGAAGATAGTTCCGTCATGCAAATCAAATGCATGGAGCTCCAGCATGGAGCTGGAGAAGTTAAGTGCTAGGAGTGCGCAGGTAGGAGGTTAAACCAGGGTAATGCCTCCAGCACCTTCAAGGTAGTTTGCAGGAGGCACCCTCGGGACACAAAGATGGCGAGCGATGAGAAGGACGTCGGTTCGCGGGAACTGCTCCGGTACACTGAGCATGTGGGCCGACCGGACTTTGCACTTTGAATGGCGGTGCCTACATGTGTAATAAATGCAAGAAGAATTTCACCGTGCAGTCGCATATGTAACAAATAAAGGACTATTGAACTATTGAACTATTGCATTAAGTGGATACTCAAAGAGAAAACAAAAGTGCAGGGGTCTGGGGGCTTGTATTTATATAAATCCAGCATTGTCATTAGTTTCATCAAGGAATGCATAAGCAGTTATTATCTACCCTAACCATAAAACAAGGAGAATCACTCTCTGCTGAAGTCCAGACACCAGGCTTTCAAAACAAATGTGCCTGCACTGGGGAAAAGGACCAAATACAATCTCCAAGGTATCAGGAATGCCAAGAGAGAATTACAGAGCAAGCTGGAGGTTCAATTCAATCAAGTAGATGCCAGGTGACTGGCTGTGCCTGTTTACCATTGTCAGCTACAAGCTGAAATAAGGGGTAATATCTGGCAACGATGCACCTTTATCCATGCTCCATGCCTTTTTGGCTTGTTTTGAGCAGGCAGAGAAATTTCCATTTAGGTGCCTGCCCACATCCCCTGCTGCTCTCTGTCCCATACATCTACTTCCACAAGGGTAAACCCTGGAAGGTGGCCAGGCAGGATGAGATCCCTGGACAGGTTCTGAAATTATGCGGCGATCAATTGGCACCAGCCTTCGCCAACATCTTCACCCTGTCACTTCAACAGTCCACTGTCCCCGTCTGCTCCAAGTAAACCACCATCATTCCAATCCCAAGACAAGTAAAGTGACCTGTCTGAATGATTACCGCCCAGTCGCTCTAACATTGACCACGATTAAATACTTTGAGAGCTTAGTAATGGTCACACTTGCACCAGTCTTCCAGACAATCTAGGTTGAGCTAGGATGCCATTTCCCTCGCACTGCAGTTAGCTCTGAATCACGCTGATGATCCGAACACATACATCAGGACACAATTCATTGACTACAGCTGAATAACCTATTCCAAAACTTCTGACATCATTATTCTCAGCAAAATCAACAACAATGATGAGACAAAGTACAGGAAAGAGATTGAGAACCTTGTTTCTTGGTGTTATACAATAAACTATTTCGTAGTGTCAGTAAGACGAGAGTTGTTTGTTGACCTAAAGAAGTGAGAGGTTGAACACTACACCAACCTCAACAATGACGCTGCCTTAGAGATGGTCAACAGCTTCAAGTTCCTCAGCACTCCAACACCCAAAGCTGGCCATCTCACACTAATGTGGTGATCAAGAATGCATATCAGCATATTTACTTTCTTAGGTCTTTGGGAAGATTCAGTATTTCTATGACTTTCTTGAACTTCCACAAATGCAACAGGAAAGCATTCAGATAGTATGTACCTTGGACTGGCCTGGCATGCCGCCTACTGCAGCGGCAGGTTCGCCCAGAGGAACTGAGCTGTGCATAATTTCAGGACATCACAGAGACGCAGCAGTAGAGTCGCTGCCTTAAGGGCTTGTCCCACAGGCGATTTTAAGGCGACTGCCGGCGACTAGGCTGTCGTCGACAGTTTGCCGGTGTGTCACGGGCATGATCGTGAGGAGTCTTCCAAAGATCGTAGTGGATTGTAGTGGATCTCAGCGCGTCGCTGAGAAATCAAACAGTTTGAAATTTCTCGGCGACAGCTGGCTTGTCACCAGGTATCGTTGCTTATTGCGGTCGCTGTCGCATGCTGTCCCCAGGTTTGATAGGTTCTCTTAAGATGCATTTAGAAGCACATTATATTAAAATAAGTAACGTCATTTCAAAGTATCATAAAATGCTTGTGTTTAACGAATTTATTTACCGTCACGACATTTGACAGGTAGATTGGAGGCGACAGTTTGACGGTCAGATAAGCGTGGGAATTTTCGCGATGTTTTTGGCCTCAGCCATTACATTTAAAGTGGGTTCCAAGCCCTGATATTCAACCCAGAAAACAGATATGCATCTCCCTTACATTTTCAAAGAATGCCCACACACTTTTCACAAAAATCCACTGAACCATTTTTAAAATTAATTTGTTTAAATACCGCTATTAGTAAACTGGAAGTAAATCCGGTTTATTCCTTGTTACAGTGAAGCTTGGTTTTTAAGTAACCCATACAAGGTGTTATAGTTCAAAACTCTCAAGTAGTTACCGACTTGTCAGTGATTTCAGAGAAAATTAGGACGCCGGAGAAGCATTGACAGCGTGGGATTTTTCGCGATGTTTCAGAAGACGATGTAATCTCGACCTGACTTGGTATTGTCGTGGTCATTGTCGTCGGGTAAAAGAAAAGTTCGGCGATCTGCTACGACTTTAACAGTCGCCGGCAGTCGCCAAAAAATCACCTAAGTGGGACAGGCCCTGTACATATTCGATCCTGATTCTGAGTGCTGTCCGTATGGAGTTTATACGTTCTACCTGTGACCTGCGTGGGTTTTCTCCGGGTGCTCTGGCTTCCACCCACGCTCCAAAGACGTAGAGGTTTGTAGGTTAATTGGCTGTGGTAAAATTGTTAATTGTTGCTAGTGTGTGCAGAATAGTGTTAGTGTGTGGGGATCACTGGTCAGGGTGGTGGACCGAAAAGGCTTGTTTCTGTGCTGCATCACTAAATTCCAAACTAAACTCTCTTCTCTAGATTTCTTGAATTTTCAGAGAGCGGTGAATACAGCACAGCACAGCCCAGCACAGGTTCAACTCTTCCTTCCATCACCATATGCTGCACCAGGAAGGCGAGATATATTTTCAAGAATATCTTTCACCCTGGACATATGCTTTTCGCTCTTCTATCTTCTATGAGAATGTATAGGAACTTGAAAATCAGAATACTTTCTATATAAACATAACACAAAAAGTAAGGAAATTTGTGTTTGGTAGATTATTTCTTTGTTGTAACAATGCTTCTTGGCAATAAATCTTATACCGTTGGAAAGCCTGTTTATTTCCCTTTTAAATGGTGCCACATTTGTAAGGAACATGCATTTGTGGGATGAGCAGCAGAGCTGAGTATATGGGTTGCGCCCATGAAAAATTTGCCAAATCTTCTCTGCCAATGCCAAACAGCTTATTCTGCTGTTGCTATTGACTCTTGTTTTGAGCTTCTGGTACCCCCCAGGTGCTGACAATCAGGTTTGGCAGCATCTGTGAGCATGGGCCCTGCTACAGTGGTCAGTAGGTGTCTGCTCCAAGAATCGGCATGCCACGTTTGACTGATCTGGATAGGGCCCGTGCGATAGGGCAACTTCAAGCTGGTGTTCCGCAAAACCAAGTTGCGGCATTATTTGGAGTGAGCCCTAGTACCATCTCCAAAGTGAAGGCCAAGTTCCATATAACGGGGGATGTCAGAGACAGGCCGCGAAGTGGGCGTCCCAAGAAGACGACACCCGAAGAAGACTTAGGAACCGTAGGCTGTCTTCTACAGATTTGCAGTCAAGGTTTGCAGGACGATATGGCCGACGGCTCTCTGCCCAGACAATTCGGAACAGACTGCACGCAGCCGATCTCCGGTCTCATGGGGCTGCCAGGAGGCCTGCCATGACTGCCCTTCACCGTCAGGCCCGTTTGCGCTGGTGTCGGCAACACGTGCACTGGAACCTGAACATGTGGAGGAACATTATGTTCAGCGATGAGTCCAGATTCTGCCTACGGCAGTTGGATCATAGGGTCAAAGTGTGGAGAAGACGCGGAGAACGCTATGCTGATTGCTGCACCGATAGAGTAACATCTTTTGGTGGAGGCAGTGTGATGGTGTGGGGTGGCATCTCCCTCACTGGATAAACGAGGTTTGTCATCATTGGAGGCAATCTCAATGCAGAGAGATATCGAGATGAGATTCTGCAACCAGTGGCAATCCCATATCTCCACAGTCTGGGACCGAACTCTATCCTCCAAGATGACAATGCTCGCCCCCACTGAGCAGGGTTTCTCAGAGACTACCTCCAGAATTTGGGAGTGGAGAGGATGGAATGGCCTGCCAGCAGTCCTGACCTCAACCCCATTGAACACTCGTGGGATCAGCTTGGGTGTGCTGTTCGTGCCAGAGTGACCAACACAACCATGTTGGCTGACTTGCGACAAATGCTGGTTGAAGAATGGGATGCCATCCCACAACAGTTTGTGACCAGGCTGGTGACCAGCATGAGGAGGATGTGCCAGGCTGTTGTGGCTGTGTATGGTTCTTCCACACTCTACTGAGGCTCCTGTTTATTAAATGAATAAATTGTTAAATTGCCAATATGTCTTGTTTCTTCAGACTTCAATCATCCAATCCACCAAACAACACCGAACAAGAGTGAATGGCAGAATAAGCTGTTTGGCATTGGCAGAGAAGATTTGGCAGATTTTTCATGGGCGCAACCCACATACTCAGCGCTGCTGCTCATCCCACAAATGCATGTTCCTTACAAATGTGGCACCATTTAAAAGGGAAATAAACAGGCTTTCCAACGGTATAAGATTTATTGCCAAGAAGCATTGTTATAACAAAGAAATAATCTACCAAACACAAATTTTCTTACTTTTTGTGCTATGTTTATATATATAGATGTTTGTAGAAGTTTGAGATTTAAGAACATTTTCTTCCCCAAGCCTATCAGACCTCCTGAACATCACTTTCACATCCAGTTCCTAGAGGTGCTGCCACATGGATTTGTTATTCAATTATGATTTTTTAGTTTTAGTTGCAGAGATACAGCATAGAAACAGGCCCACGTTGACCATTGATCACCCATAAATGGTTCTACATTATCCCACTTTCACATCCTACACACTAGAAGTCAATTTTCAGAAGCCAATTACTCCACATAACAGCATTCTTTTGGAATGTGCGAGGAAACTAGAGCTTTTGGAGGAAACCCACGTGGTCACAGGGAGAACATACAAACTTCGCAGAGACAGCACCAATAGTCTCAGGTCCCATGAGTCAACAGCTCTACTTCTGCGTCACTGTGCTGTCTCTATAATATCTTGATATTTTTGTGCTAGTTCAGATTGTATTTAATTTTTGTCTGTTGTTTTGATTCAACGTTGTATTTATTGCTGTATTTATCATTATTTTATGTACTCTATTTACTCAGTGAGCCTCATGTGAATAAAGAATCTCATTGCACCTTAATATGAATATATATTGAAACATAGAAATGTGTTCCTATATGTAGAGAAACATAGGTTCAATATGCTTAAATGCATGGATTTCAAATTGAACCTTTATCATTCTAACCTTTTTGAATTACTTCTTACTTATTTATTCAAATTAAATTTGAAGAACCACTGACAAAACTTTATTACCAATGGTTGAGTCTTGGAGACCATTCAGTGGTGCGGGAGGTTGCTCAATGTACAGAGTGGCAATGTCCTAGATGGGTACTTTGTTGAGAGTATTGGTAAATATGATGAACAATTGAACCTCAGCACATTTACCAAGGATGGTGCTTTCATTTTCTATTTATGACAGCCTTCTATGTATCATTTGGGCGGCACGGTAGCGCAGCGGTAGAGTTGCTGCTTTACAGCGAATGCAGCGCCGGAGACTCAGGTTCGATCCTGACTACGGGTGCTGCACTGTAAGGAGTTTGTACGTTCTCCCCGTGACCTGCGTGGGTTTTCTCCGAGATCTTCGGTTTCCTCCCACACTCCAAAGACGTACAGGTATGCAGGTTAATTGGCTGGGTAAATGTAAAAATTGTCCCTAGTGGGTGTAGGATAGTGTTAATGTACGGGGATCACTGGGCGGCATGGACTTGGTGGGCCGAAAAGGCCTGTTTCCGGCTGTATATATATGATATGATATGATATGATTCAAATATGAAATTTAAAAATGCTAACTACAGCCCTCTGCCCTCTTGTATCTGTGTTGTGGTAGACTACACCAAACTTTGACAAGAAACAATGTAACAAAAGCTTTATTTCATTTGTTAACATCTCATGTGATTACTGATTTCCAAGGTTGCACAAGCTTTACAAGGTCATTAATCAATTAACTACCAGGCAAAAGATCTTTGATTAAAAGTTGAAAGTGAGAAATGAAGGACAAGATTACAATGAATAACACTGAAATACATTTATTTCAAGTTAAAAATGGGAAGTCAGGTTATTTTTCAGGTTAGCTGGCTTACATATAACGTGTTTGTGAATTTTTGCTTCACCGGCTCCTAAATTAACAGTTTGAAGCAAAAAAATAGTAGATACTGGAAATCTGAAATAACAATAGAGACGCTTGAAATACTGAGCAGGTCAGGCAACAGATATGGAGAGCAAAACAGTGTTAGCCTTTCAGATCAATTAAACTTCATTAGACATCAACGTAATTCATCTCCTGCAACAAACTTGCTGCCTCACAGCGCCAGACGCCCAGGTTCGATCCTGAGTACAGGTGCTGTCTGTATGGAGTTTGCATGTTCTCCCCGTGACCGCATGGTTGTCCTCTGGTGCTCCAGTTTCTTCCCAAATCCCAAAGACGTGCAGGATTTAATTGGCTTTTGTAAAACTGTCCCTCGTGTGCAGGATATAACTTGTGTGTGGGGTGATCAATGGTCGGCACGGACTCAGTGGGCCGAAGGACCTGTTTCCACTCTGTATATGAACTAAACTAAACTAAACTGCATCTGTTGATAACAAGAAGAAAGTTGAGCTGGCACATTACTGACAATAAAGAGACTTAGTCAATAATTTAGATTTCAGAAATTGCTTCCTTTTTATCAGCATGTACTGCTAACTAGCTCATAGGAACCCTGTGAGGCAGTCATTGAGAACTGAAAGGAAGGGACAGGTCTCTTGGATACCCAGTGTTGGAATCAATGATGTACGCATGCATATATTATGTAGCCTGCTGTTAAACTAAAGGCCAACTAGATGAACATCAATCAGATCAGATTTTTCTTTCTGTGCAGGATGTTTCATTTAATTTAGTTCTGAACCACAGCAATCCATCCAGCACATGGTGGAGATCATATTGCCCAGTTGTATCACGGCTTGGTTCAGTAACTTGAAAGCTCAGAAACAAAGGAGATGACAAATGTTGGACACCTGGTCCACCACGGGCACTGAACTCCCCTCCATTGAAGGGATATCTGGGAGGCGCTGCTTCAAAATAGCACCCAGAATCATCAAGGACCCACATCACCCTGGCCATGCTTTCATTTCACTCCTGCCATTGGGAAGAAGAAATAGGAGTGCAGTTTCAAGAACAGCTTCTTCTCTACTACCATCAGGGTTTTGAACAGTACAAACACTAAACAAACAATGAATGGTGAACAGTCTTGGTTGCACCAATGACTTTGGCATTTGTACATTAATATTGTAGTTTTTAAGTGATTGAATATTTTTATTTATTGTAGTATCTATGAGTACTGTGTTTACAGGCTCGTTTTGCTGTTGCAAGTAAGAATTACTTTGTTCCATTTTTGGCGTACATAACTATCAAACACTCTTGACTCTTGATTCTTGATAGATTCAAACCTTTGC
Organism: Rhinoraja longicauda; assembly: GCF_053455715.1. Lineage (NCBI taxonomy): Eukaryota > Metazoa > Chordata > Chondrichthyes > Rajiformes > Arhynchobatidae > Rhinoraja > Rhinoraja longicauda. The sequence goes on from NC_135959.1 coordinate 21,655,544, forward strand.
CGTCACACTATGGGCAATTTACACTGATCAATTAAGCTATCAACTCATTTGGAGATATGGGGAAAAAGCAGGGACAGGGTATTGATTCTGGATGATCAGCCGTGATCATATTGAATGGCAGTGTTGGCTCGAAGGGTTGAATGGCCTACTCCTGCACCTACTTTCTATGTTTCTATGTTTGTATATGCTTTTGAGATGAGGGGAGAAACCAAAGCATCAGAAGGAAACCCACATAGTTACTGAGAGAATGTGCAAACTCCACACAGACATGACTGCAGATCAGGATTGAATTTTAGTGTCAGCAGCTCTACTAAGTTCACCACTGTGCCACCTCTACAGAACACTGAGGCTTTGTCGCACCATATTTTCAGTGAACTGAGTTGATTTCCTCCCTTGCAGGCTCTGGTTGTAATGTATTTATCCAAGGAGTATTTGACCACACTTTTAACCTTACAAGACTTCACCCTCCCTTGCACTGAATTGGTTTCGAGACTCCTTCTATGACTCTATTGACAGTGTGACACTATAGCTATTGTAGAACCAAGTGGGTTTCAAGATCTAGCAGAATGGAAGAGTACAGAAACAAGTAAAGAAGAACAGCTTGGCTGGTATCTCCAGGCTTGTGAACCCTGAGAGATCGGCATTGAATAATGAGAGCCCAGAGCTGATAAATTCTGTGAAAATTTGGATTGGTAAAGCACATTTAATCTTTTTACTTGCTGTACAATGTGCAAGGTGAAATTTGCATTGCATGGAAGCATTGTTATAGACAATAGACAATAGGTGCAGGAGTAGGCCATTCAGCCCTTCGAGCCAGCACCGCCATTCAATGCGATCATGGCTGATCACTCTCAATCAGTACCCCGTTCCTGCCTTCTCCCCATACCCCCTCACTCCACTATCCTTAAGAGCTCTATCCAGCTCTCTCTTGAAAGCATCCAACGAACTGGCCTCCACTGCCTTCTGAGGCAGAGAATTCCACACCTTCACCACTCTCTGACTGAAAAAGTTCTTCCTCATCTCCGTTCTAAATGGCCTACCCCTTATTCTTAAACTGTGGCCCCTTGTTCTGGACTCCCCCAACATTGGGAACATGTTTCCTGCCTCTAATGTGTCCAATCCCCTAATTATCTTATACGTTTCAATAAGATCCCCCCTCATCCTTCTAAATTCTAAGACGGATCAACTAATTGACCTGTTATAATCTTAATGATCTTTTTTTTTTGCATGGTTAGATAGACATATGTCAAAGTCTTCATGGGATTAGAACCAGACTTGACAGTATTCGATTTTTATTGTTTAATAATTTTAACAAATAAAATCAATGTTTATTTTTAGGTGTTTATTTTGATAGATTTGCACAAAATTACTGGTGAGCAGGCAATTTATCAATGTTAGCATCCCATTGAAAGCTTTACCTAATCACCTATCAAAATATTAAAAGTAACTATCCAAATATCAATTAGATAGTACATGATTTAAATTATTGAGTTCAGTTTGCTGTTGCGTTATATTCATAAGGGAAAAATGAAAAATCCAAACATAACTACCTCAAGCTATCAACTCCAATTGAAATGGTTTACTTGATGGTGAGATTCATTATTGAATTCCAATCATTAATGATCTAAATAATTTTTCAAAGATTTATGAATGTAATCTGAAAGTATCATTTATTGATGTTTGCTCATAAAATTCCATCCTCCTAAGCCTTAATATAACATTTAGGCTCTGATAACAAAGATTTCTCTAATGCACTCAGTGGCCCCAGCAAATATCAGAGAGTGAATATTTGTATTGGATCACACTTTTAATGCAGTAATAAATGCACCAAAATGCCTGGGATGGAATTATTTACTTTTACTGAATTCAACGAGTTGGTGTAAACTCGTGTCTTTTGAAGTGAGGACCCAGGAGGGTCTTGTGATGCATAAATACCAGAATGAGACTGATGGGCCAAATGGTATGTTTTGTTTTGTGATCTGGGTTTTGCTGCCAAGACTGCAGTTTATTTCTGATTGCCCCTTGAGAAGGCAGCAGTGAATTGCTGCAATGCTACTCCGACGGTGTTGTTTGAGTGGGGAGTGCACTGATAAAGCAATGATAAAGGAACCGGTGATATATCTCTCAGTCGGATTTGGGTATGACTTGGAGTGGAAGGGCTGGTTCCCATGCACCTGCTGCCTACGACTTAAAAATAATTCACTTAAAAAATAGTTCAATGGTTCAATGGGGCTTTATTTGTAACATGTGCAACTGCACAGTGAAATTCTTTTTGCATATTTACACATGCAGGCGGGGCCATGTTTTGGCACTATTTCCCGAATCCAAAGTCCGGTCCACCTGTACATTCGGTCTTCTGGAGCAGTTGCTGATCCTGCAAAGCCCTAGGCTCCTGCAGGACTTCCTCCGGTCGCCTTTGACCGGATCGGATCATGAACCAAAGTCCCTCTCCTCCCCCATGGCGTCTATGGTGTCCCAGGGGTGCCTCCTGCAGCTGACCTTGAAGGTGTCGGAGGCATTACCCCGCTTCTTCCTCTCACCAACCCTTGCTCCACGCTTCTGTCATTTCCAGCCGTCCACCGAACTATCGGGTCTTCAGGGCATGCATCCCATTCTGTGGCCACCGGGTCCACCGGCGGATTTCTGGTTTTGCGGCCGTAGCACCTCGGGAAGGCCTCTGCCGTATGCGGCACCTGCATAACTGCAGTACATTTTTTACCATGTATTCATGCAGCCACTGTGCACCAGTGAAGGAGATAATGAATGGTCAGGGTGTTCATAAGTTCATAAGTTCTTGGAGCAGAATTAGGCCGTTCAGCCCATCGAGTCTACTCCGCCATTCAATCATGACCGATCTATCTTTCCCTCTCAACCGCATTCTCCTGCTTTTCCCCCATAAACCCTGACACCCTTAATAATCAAAGGTGGATGAGGTATCATTCAAACTTTGTCCTTGCTGCTGTTGAACTTCCTGACCATTGTTCGTGCTGCAGTTATCAAAGGCAGTGAAGAGTGTTTCATCAACCTCCCAACTTATGCTTTGTATACTGTGGAAATGCTATGGGGTATCAGGAGGTGGATTGCTTATTGTAGAATTCCCTGATCCATTCTTCTTGCTATGATATTTATGTGGATAGTCCAGTTGAGTATCTGGTCAATGGTGCCTCCCATCCCCACCCACTCAAGACATTGACAGTGGGGGATTGGATGATGGTCATATCATTGAATGTAAGAAGTAGTTGGTGATATTTTCTCTTGTAGGAGATTTCCATTGCCTATGGTGTGAATGTTATTCACAAATATTCTCTGCTGTACTTACAGTTAGATAAACTAGAGACCAACATAACAAAATTGTTCCAAAATCTGATCACCAGTCAGTCAAATTTTCAAAACTACAGGGACCATTTGCAATAGATTACACCTCGAATAAATTTGCATTTATTTAAAGCAGCCAATACTTTAAATAATCAGTGATATAAATGCTGCTATATCTTTCTCATTACAAATACAATGCATTATGCATAACACAATATTTATTTTTAAAGTAATTGCATTGAGCACAAGTTTATCCTGCAAGTACATTTATGAGGTAACAATAGGATAAATGATCTTCCTCGACATTGCTCTCTGATCGTCCCCTGAATGTTTAATAAATAAATAAAGTTATATGTTCAATCTCCACATCTTCTCACAGTGCAAAACAGTAATTCCTCACTGATTAAGGATGATTTAGCTGTTGTTATATGTTTGCTGAAATGGCTCAATGAAAGGTTTTTATTTTCAAAACATTACCCAGAGATTCATCCTGATCAGCGTAGTAAAATGGGTCTTACAGATGTGACAGAGCATTGTATTCTGCCTCTAAAGTTCATTCCATTGACTTCAATGAAATTAATTTAATAGACAGTATATCATATTCTGATGTGGATATACACTTTATTTACTACTGCTAACTAGACTGAATTTCTGCAGGCCTGCATAGAGTCATAGAGTCATACAGTGATATAGTGTGGAATCAGATCCTTCGGCCCAACTTTCCCACACCGGCCAACATATCCCAGGTACATTAGTCGCACCTGCCCGTGTTTGGTCCAAATCTCTCTAAACCTGTCCTATCCATGAACCTATCTAACAGTTACATAAATGTTGGGATAGTCCCTGTCTCAACTCTGGCAACTTGTTCCATACACCCACCACCCTTTGTGTGAAAAATGTTACCCCTCAGATATTTTTGCTTTGTAATCTATTGCCTTTTATTCCCCCTCTCAATGTGCATTATGTCAACCTTGGTTGCTATTACTGTGTGTTTTAATGGTTTCTTTTTATCACGTGCAGTGAAATACTTTTTTTTTGCATTCAGACCTGCAAAACCATCACCACACATAGGCACCATCCACTGGTTAGCACGGAATGTACAGAACATCCCACTGTGTCCAAATGCAAGAGATGCCATTTTGGCACATTTTACAATCTCAGACTTCTTCCAAGTGAAAAACGACAGCAATTTCCAGTAAGGTTGCAAAGATAGCTCAGAACTTGCAGCAGATACATTTTGGCAGGAACATGGATGAGAAGGATTTAGTGGGATATGGGTCAAAATGTTGGCTGGTGTGATCAAGTTGGGCCGAAGGTTCTGTTTCCACGTTGTATGACTCCATGACTCTAAATGCGGGAAAATGTGAAAACCATAGATGGGCATCTTGGTTGGCCCTTTGGTTTTGAGTTGAACCAAAGGGCCTATTTCCAAGATGTATGGATCTCTGACTCTGTTTTTCCAAACCTCTTCACGAGATCAGATCAAACTAAAACTAATCCACAGTGGACATACTGAGGCAGTTAACTAAGTGCCTTTTCAATGGAGTTTTTAAGAAATGTCTTAAAGGGGAAGAAAGTGGTGGAGATGGGGAGAACTTTAAGGAGTGTATTTCAGAATCTTCCCCCTAGTCTTTTTCCCCTCTCTCTTCCCTGTGCCCCATCTTGATGTGCACCTATTTCCTTTCCCCTTCCTCCCCTTTCCCCTTCCACCTATATTCCTACCTCTGGCTTCATATTTTGCGCATCTTCTATCCTTATCTCAAGCTTTTTGATTTCATTAGTTTTGTTCAACCATCTGTGAATTAATCCCCCCGTCCACCTGTATCTATCTATCATTTGCCAGACTTTGTTCTGCCCCACCTATCTTCCAGTTTTCTCCCCACCTACAACAAACAGTCTGAAGACAGGGTCCTGACCCAAAATATTGTCTACCCATGATCTCCAAAGATGCTGCCCCACCTTACTCCAGCATTTTGCGTCTTTGTTTGTAAACCAGCATCTGCAGTTCCTTGTGTCTCCATAGAAAGCAAACTGTTGGGTTGCACCACAGATTGGTTTGGGAAGAGCTCTGCCCAAGAGTGCACAAAATTGCAGAGAGCAGTAGATGTAGCTCATTCCATTCACACAGAGCAGACTTCCCACTATTGATTCCATCTACACTTTACATTGCGTCAGTCGGAAAACATACTCAAAGACTCGTCCCACCCGTCATTCCTTCCTCTCTCTGCACCCGCCAGCAGATGATACAGAAGCTTGAAAGCACGCACCACCAGTCTCAGGTACACCTTCTTCCCCTCTGTAATCAGGTTTCTGCATGGTCCTTCCATAAGCTGGAGTACTGTCCAATTCACCTCTACCCCTTTGCTAATATTGTCTATGGAACTGGCACGCTACAATGCAGAGAACTATATTATGCACTCTGTATCTCCTGCTTTCTATCTATTGTATTTGAGTTTGACTTGATTGTATTTATGTGCAGTATTATCTGATCTGATTGGATAGCATGAAAAACAAAGCTTTTCCATGTACCTTGGTACACGTGATAATAATAAACCTAATCTTAAACCCAAACCAGAACTAAAATGTTAAAATATAAATTAAATTCCCAAACCTTAATGTTTTGTGAAAACTGGAATTTATCAAATTGTGTTCTGAACCTTTAATGCAGTTGCACTTCTGATATATAATTTCTTATGCTCCAGTTTCCTTACAACATACTTACCTTGCACTTTAGAATTTCTTCCTAAGACTTTTCTGTGGCTCAATTCAAAACAGCTTTGTACTGTCTGATTATCTTTCACCTCTGATATCACAGAGTGTATAGCCTGAGATGTGTTCAGTGAATTGCTTCTGTTCAAATAATTGCATGAGGTTTTAACCGTGCCTCAGATGCAGACTGCAATCTCTCCTTCTTAGACTGTAATTGGTAGTCTATTGCCTGTCAGGTTATAGAAGTGACCTTGGTCTTGAAATACTCTTATCTAATTCTCAATTACTGGTCAATAGATTGTTACCACATCCCTGGGTTGCAACAAACTTCTGAATGTTTAATTCAAAGATGTGACGTCTGGTTCCTTTGACCTAGATACCAATTCACCTTCCTTTGTGCAGAGCAGCACGGCTACCTGGCAGTCCTGGCTCAGTGGATTGACTTTCATCTCTGTCAATAGATGTGGGCTTCTGATCCTACTTCAGTACTGAGTTTCAGTGCAATGGAGAGGGGATCATCGACTCATACAGCACAGAATTAGGCTCTTTGCCCACCATGGGTACGCCAACCATCATGTACCAGCACTTGGTCCAGAGCCCACCATGCCATAGTGATTTAAATGCTTATCGTTAGAGTTACATTTTGTGAGAGTTTCTGCCTTCATCACCAACTCAGGCAGTCATCTCCTGATTCCAACTATCTTCTTGGTGAAAACTTTCTCCTCAGATTCCCTTACTTCGAACAAACCTATGCCCTCTAGTTTTTGAACTGCCAAGGGGAAAGGTTTCTTACTCTTTACTCTTTTTATGCTTCTCAAAATTTAGTATACATCTATCAGGTTCTCCCTCAGAACTTTCTATTCCAAGGAGAGTAAACTGTATGTCTCCAGTCTCATAACTAAAACATTGCACCCTGGACAATATCCTGGTAGACACAAAATGCTGGAGTAACTCAACGGGTCAGGCAGCATCTCGGGAGAGAAGGAATGGGTGACGTTTCGAGTCAACATCCTTCTTCAGACTCATATAATAATATAATAATATCCTGGTACATCTCCTCTGCACACTCTCCAGTGCAATCACTGCTGCACTTAAGGTGATTACTTTAGACTGGTTGCTAGACAGAAACAGAAGACAGCAGGAGCACCCAACAGGTCAGGCAAGATCCATCAGGACAGAAACATAGCTGTTTTCAGACCCTGTAGCGTTGACTCTGGTCTCTCTCTCTCTCTCTCTCTCTCTCTCTACATATGTTGCCTGAGCTGTCGAGTGCAAAAAACCTTTAGATTTGCCAAAATCTGCAGTTTTCTGTTTGCAGAGTTCTGCTCAGGTATAAAATGAAAAATTGTTCCAACCATGGCCCATACTTGATCCTGAGGTCTCAGAGGAAACAGAGCAGGAAAAGCTTACTCAGTTACCTGTACATTGCTATTAGAGTCATAGAGTCATGGAGTGATACAATGTGGAAACAGGCCCTTTGGCCCAATTTGCCCACACCGACCAACATCCCAGCTACACTAGTCCCACCTGCCAGCATTTGGTCCATATCCCTCCAAACATGTCCTATCCATGTACCTGTCTAACTGCTTCTTAAATGATAGTCTCTGCCTCAACTACTTCCTCTGGCAGCTTGTTCCATACATCCACCACCATTTGTGTGAAAAAGCTACCCCTCAGATTCCTATTAAATCTTTTCGCCTTCACCTTAAACCTATGTCCTCTGGTCCTCGATTCATCTACTCTGGGCAAGACTCTGTGCATCTATCCTATCTATTCCTCTCATGATCTTATACACCTCTTTAAGATCACCCCTCATCTTCCTGCACTCCAAGGAATAGAGTCCCAGCCTACTAAACTACAGCCTATAGCTCAGACCATCTAGTCCTGGAAACATCCTCATAAATCTTCTCTATAGGCTGGTATTGCTAGGCTGGGTCAATAGCAAGGTATCTGACCTGACCCGATCATATTATGCACCTAACACATCTCAAACCCAACACATGCAGTCTGATTTCCTGACTTCATGAAGGACTGCCCTCTCAGCTGGTGTACACAATCCCAATGCATTATTTCGAGCAAAGTCACATGGGTTATTCCTTATGTCATGTTTAATATTGCTCTACCATTATCGCTCTGTTAATTAAGTAGAATTCATCATAGGAAATTTGATATACTTGTGGAATAGAGTCATGCAAGCACATTCCATCAAAATGAATCGTATGGAATTTTGGAAAGGGAGCAAAAGGTACAGTTGCTTCAGCCTCGTTCGGCAACTCGAACACCCAAGAACAAAGAACACTGCCCAGTCGATCAGAAGTGCCAACCTCCCCACCATCGAAGGCATCGAAGGCATCTACAGGAGTTCCTGCCTCAAAAAGGCTACTAGCATCATTAGAGACCCACATCACACTGGCCACAATCTCACTTCACTTCTGTCATTGAGACATAGGTATAGGAGTCTGAAAACTGTAAAGTCCAGGTTCAGGAATAGCTTTTTCCCATCAGCCGTTTGAACAATACAACCTCCACATAAACTCCAAACTACATAGATTATTGCTTGATTGTTTTTTTACATACTGAACTTTTTTATGTCGTTTATTGTAGTAATCACAAAGCACCATGGTTACACATCTGTTGTGCTGCTGAAAATAAGAATTTCATTGTTCCCTTTCAGGACATATGACAATAATACACTCTTGACTCTTGAATATGCAAATGTTGTGCGTACTTCCATATTAACATTGCTACTATATGGAGATTGGTGGGCCTACTTCCTGTCTTACAATAATGACTACACTCCAAAAGTACTTCATTGATCGATAGCCCTTCACTTGGAAAGGGTTATTAAAATCGCCTCAGTTTTCCTTTCCAAATATTGTCATTTCCAACTGAATCGTCAGAAGAGAGAATAGTCAACATTATTTAATTTTAGGTCACAAACGGTCAATCTTTTTGGATATGAAGTGAGGTCATGTAATATTGCTATTACATATCAGAAAAATTATCTTAATATTAATGACTTCTAAGAGTAACAACTTTAGGGACAAGTAAAGGTACATGGATGCATACATGACAGGTATTTAGTTGTTCAGTAATTTGCAATCTTGGCACTTAGTCAGATGGTTGGCAGTTCAAGAGTCCTGGAACCAAATCTAGACTGCATTCCCTAGGCACTACTAAAACGTCACAGTATGCTTTTTAAGACATAACATTGAAGTGGACTATATTGGTGCTTCCACAAGGCATGTGGCTCAGCGAGACATAATAGATTCTTTCAGCACTAGTTGAAAGATATGAGTTTATAATTACCCCTCAAAATACATTAACAATAATTAGGGCAGTCTTTCTGTGCAAGTGTTTTCACTGATGCATCAACTTTATTCCTGTTATCTAAGATTGTAAAGGTTCCTTGATTCATTTCAATTCTTCAGATTCGATTACCCTACCTTAACCGCTGTTATAGTATACTGAATAGGTACCAGTGTGCACCTTCTACAAACCTGCTGTTACTTCCTTAGTCAGTTCTGACTGGATTGAACAACCCCTTGACTCCACCACCGAGAAAGACTGCGGTAGCATGAGCAGAGGAACAGCAGCACCTTCAAGTGGCACACCATTCTGACTTGGAAAGTTATCGCCGTTCCTTCATCCTCCTTTGATCTGAATTTTGGAGCACCTCAACAGCACTATAGGAGTATCTTTAACAGAAGAACTGCAGAGGTTGAAGGTGGTGGACCACCTTGACCTTTCCAGGGCAACTGGAGATGGACAATAAATGCTGATGATATCCACATTGCAGAAATGAGTCGGTTAAATTATTTCTAATTCAAAGGAATGGCAAAATATTTAGGCTGCATTGGTAAAATGATTGCGTGGGTGACTGATTCATTTGAAAATGGAATCATTCATTGCACTGAACGAATTAAGCAAGTTAAGGATCTGAAACTTTGGTGACCGAGATGATAAAGGAGACTCGCATACCTTAATTTCTTTCCATGTTGTTTTATAATACTGGCTTTTTATTATAATGCATATTTTAATGTTCTCAGAATTCTATTTCTCATTAAGGACTGAGCTGTACTCAATGTTCTTGGATGCAATATTGATTGTTATGTGAGACTTGAATTCAAATAGGTAGAATTCGCTGTTCAGCTGCTTGCTTTAATCATCCGTCATGATAGCAGATATGCGCTGTAGTCCATTTGAAATATTCAGTTGCATTGAAGCCAATATAATATCTTGTTCGCCCATGATATCCTGGGCCATTTCATCTTGATTTCCATTTAGGATGTTTACTGTTGAAAGGGACAGAAGGGGAAAGGTTTGTCGCCAAGCAACATTCATCATTTATGCACCTTTGCCATCTTGTCCAACCTGGCAAATCCAGATATGTTGTCCACCATTGCAGTGCACATCTTTGCAAATGAATAGACGTCCATTATTTCGATTTTGATTCTCAGGAGTGAAAGTTCAAATTACTCTTGAGTTGGAATCCTGCCGTGAATGATGTTTCCACCAAGATGCTTCTCTCTTTTAGCATAATTCATAGGCTAAAAGTCTTGTTGAAGTATCAGACAAAAGCACTTCAATCCAAATTATTTGAGCCGTGACTTGAACAAGAAAATATGTGCTTTTGTTGTATCAGGAACCCTTGCACTCATTTACATTGGCGACATCATTCACGATCGGGAATATTATTATCTGCGTTAGTTCTGCGGAAACAATGTTATTTCTGTTTTCTCCACAGATTCCTGTGTTACATTCATTAAAAAAGATTTTTTTGCCTGGGTTATTTAATGCATTTTGCATGTGATATATTGTTTATTCACTCATTCGCAAATAAAAAACATCCACAGGAACAGAAAAATAATTAATCTAATTTCCCTCCTAAACAGATGGTGCTATGTCAGAAAAAACAAACTAGATTCCTGTCTCTTCCTCTCTAATTAAAGCTATTCACATTGAGGGAATAGATGATTAAATAGGGACTAGAGGGACCCAGTTAAAAAGTCAAACTAAATCTCACAGGCTAAAGCTTTCTCTCTCGGCATAATATTACAAATAAAAAGGGGTATCTACAAGATGGCGTTATTTGTGAATCTTCAGAATTCTCTACCCCCAGAGAGCTGTGAATTCCCTGTCAGTGAGTATATTCAAGGTTAAGATAAATGGATTTGAGGGTACAAAGCAAAGCAGGGATTGAAAGGCTATTCCATTGCCCTTTGGGGCTAAGACAAAATTCATTTGGATGAAAATCTTGTTTTCTCTGAATTTGGAATGAGGTAATGTTAATGAGAGAATTACTTTGCATACACTTATTTGATATGATTTTGAAACATTTGCCTAATTGATTAGAAGGCCCTTGGCTTGCAGCAGTTGTTTTCTTTGTAACAGAGGAGATTGAGATGAGATTTACTTGGAGGATATAAAATTGTAAGGGGCCAAAATATTGTGAAAAAGAAGAACAAATTTGGCTTAGCAGCAAAGTTGGTATTCAGGTTCATTGATATAAGGTGATATAAGACTTGTGGATATTTGTGGAAAAATCTTTTCAATCAGAGGATTGTAGGAATCTTGAACACAGTGACTGGAAGAAGGTAGGAAACAGAAATCGATTACTTTTCAAAGGCATTTGAAGAGTCATAAATTATAGGGCTATGAATCAAGAGCTGGCAAATGGGATCGGGCTGGATAACTCTTGCAAGGGCATGAAGGGGTAAAATATCATTTCATATAAACGTTTATAAAATAATGGGAGGCACAGGTAGGGTAGACAATCAAAACATTTTTAATCCCAGCGTGGAAATGTCAAATACTAGAGGGCACATTGAGAGGGACAAAAAGTTTAAAGAAGTGTGGGATAAGTTTTTTTACACAGAGAGTGGTGGATGCCTGAAATGTGGTGCCAAGGGTGTGGTGGAAGCAGATATGATAGTGCTATTTATGAGGCTTTTACATAGGCACATAAATATACAGGGACGGAGTGATAACGTGCAGGAAGAAGGAATTAGTTTAAATTTGCATTGAGTTTGGCACAGATTTTGTGGACCGAAGGGCTTGTTCCCATGCTGTGCTGTTCTATGTACTATGTTCCATGTATATGCCATAAACTTCCAAGATGTGATGAGTCTATAATCTAGAAAGCAAAATGGCAGACTTTCGTACATCAATGCTTCTGAGACAGGCTTTTGCAAGCCAATCCGTGGTACAGAGCCAAAGCCTCATAATGAATCAAATGAGAGTCGTTAATTTTAACATAGTGTGCGCAGTGGCTTGAGAAGCAACCCACAAGTCAATCGATCAAGAAAAAGATTCTATTTTGTGACAGCACCAGAGAGGTTTTTGTGATTCTGTGGAACCATTAACAATAAAAATGTTTATCTCAAAAGGCCTTACCATCTGTTCCAGCTAAAACGTTGCCAGCTCTCAGCTTGCTCAGCAACTGCAAAAATCAATGGTTTCGGCGCAGCCTGAATGAGATAGTTTCACTCTTGCTTAATGAGTTTTGCCCTTGCTCAACAACTTTTTTAAGTCTTCCAGACTGGGTACATGCATGGGTGGCACGGCGGCGCAGTGGTAGAGCTGCTGCCTTACAACGCCAGAGATCCGATTTCGATCAATAATGAGGAGGTATACATTTAACGTAATTAGTGGAAGCCTTGCAGGGCAACTGATGAGGAATTTTGTCACCTAAACATTGGTGAGGGCCTGAATCTCACGCTGAAAGAATTGGGAAATGCACAATACTATTAAGGAGTAAAGGATGGACATATTAACTTTTAAGGCTATGGGCTCACAACTAGCAAGTGGGATTAGGGTCTTCATCAGCAGGCATGGCCATTGTGGACTGGATGGCTTCCATAAACATAGAAATGTAGAAACATAGAAGATAGGTGCAAGAGGATGCCATTTGGCCCTTCGAGCCGGCACCGCCATTCATTGTGATCATGGCTGATCATCCACAATCAATAACCCGTGCCTGCCTTCTCCCCATATCCCCTAATTCCACTAGCCCCTAGAGTTCTATCTCTCTTAAATCCATCCAGTGATTTAGCCATTTCCCTCTGTGGCAGAGAATTCCACAAATTCACAACTCTCTGGGTGGAAAAGTTCCTTCTCACCTCAGTTTTAAATGGCCTCCCCTTTATTCTAAGACTGTGGCCTCTGGTTCTGGACTCCCCTAACACAAGGACCATAAATTTCTGTGATTATATCTATGTAGTCCCAACTAAATGTTGGAAAAGATTTTGAATTAAATTATATCTTCACAAACCGAAGAAGAATAACGGTAAAAGATGTATGTCGTCTCTTTCCAATTGACTTCTTTTAACACCAACGCTGTAGTTGTAGTGCGAGGGAATGATAACATTAAAAGTGCCTTTGAAAAGCAGAAGAGATGCCTCTTAACCTCCTGGAAGCTCTTTGCTGGATACCCATACCCTTGTGGTTATGGTATGGCAGTAGCAAATGTTGGAAAAGCCTATTCACAGTTAGAAAACATAAGAAGCAACAACAAATTCCAGTGTAAACTTTTGATCATATTTTCTGTTAAGAATGAGTCCCAGGGTAGTTCATTAACCTAGAGTAATAACTTTCATTATCTCTACACATTTAGTGCCTGACTTTCTGTTTGTATTTTAGATTTGCAGCATCTGTAGCATTTTGCCTTCATGTCAAAATATTTCAGCTGAGTCTTTGCACAAACCCGATATTTGCACTTGTGTGCTCAGCATTTTGCATTATAGATCAAACTGAGGGTTAGGCAGTAGACAATGCAAGAGGGATTAAAAAAAAATCAACTGCTTGGTTTGTCTGATACAAAAACCTCCAAAGAGAGTACAAACTTTTAATTTAAAGAATACCAAAGAAGAGCTGTCATTCGCATTTATTGTTGAAAATCGTCAACATTTTTCGGTTATGGGAAAATGTAAAACTTAAAAGAAGAAATATTTAGTATACTATATATGTGTTTCTTTGGAAAATTAATCAGCTCTACAATCCCCTACTGATATTTTAATTGAGGGGTAAAATTATTTTTAAATATAATTTCCAGAGTGCTGAAGTAAAATGGATGTTCATTTGATAATCACAATGGGTTCAGGAATGTCAAGCAGCTGTTATTTTATTGATGGAATAAACCAACCTATATATTTTGTGAAACTAAAAGCTTATCATCATAGCATCATTTATTGGGCTCTGGTTTCCGTGTCAATTGATCTCATTGGCAAAAGCTTTGCCAAGTTTAAGTGATATTGCATATTATACTGGAATAATTCATGATTTTTGGCAGTGATAAATGTATTTTCCAAAACAATTGTATATTACAAGGCACATAATGATTGTCCCAAAAGTGAGGCAGTTTTAATACCTCAGGAGTAATCGGGAGCTGAAATTTCTTCCACAGATTTAACTACATTATCTGCACAGGGGTTGCGGAAACATGTTAAGTACTGACCTCATGGTACAGACACCGGATAGACATGCCGCAGCTATAGTGCATTCAGCTGATGATGAACACAAATTACTTTAAGCTCTTTTGTGCCGATACTGGGAGAAAGCCAACGTTACAGCGCATAGTCTCTGCAGGAGATTTCGGACTACTGTCAGGATGAAATATTGTTTCATGAGTATTGGGCACCATTTGCTCAGGACAACATCCATCAGATTGGCTTAATACTTGAGCAAACAGGCCATAGACTTCATGCATCAAAGTGACATTCAAAAAGACAGCATTTCAGAGAGATGTCCAAAATAAATCCCAGATTATACATTTTCTCTTTAATGGAGATAGGAAGGAATTCATAAAATCAAAGAAAATCAGAATGCACAGAGTAATGGTATATTTTATAAGTGAGACAATATACCAATCTCTCTAAACTGGATTAACACATTAGCAACAGGCTTGCTCAATACATGTGGAGGTAATCAAACTTGTCAGTAAACAGACTGGCCTGTTATTTTCAGGTTTATCTTTAATCCGGTTTTGAACAAGGGTGTAATATTTAAAATCCTCCAGTTATGAAAGTTGCTCTGTTGACTGGAGAAGTTCTTTTGATTTCTCGACACAAAATGCTGTAGTAACTCAACGGGACAGGCAACATCTCTGGAGAGAAGGAATGGGTGATGTTTCGGATCGAGAACCTTTTTCAGACTGAATTTCTTGCTGGTGATTGTCACATTATTTCACTGAATATAGCAGGCTATGAGACATTGATCTTCACTTCACTGCCAAGCCCCCTGGCAAAGTCTCCATGGAGATGCGATTTTTTCCATATCGATTCTCCGTCCCCACTGCGACCTAACATCGTGGAGTTGGCGGCCTTTCCTGGAGACTGACCCGGCGCTCCAAGCCGCGGGAGTCTGCGGGACTTTAACATCGCGGAGCTTGCAATCCCTTTGCCAGGAATCGAAGCTCCAACCGTGGGGCCTGTGGACTTTAACATCGTGAAGCCTGCGGTATCTGGTAAGAAGAGATCGATTTGGGAGAGAGTTTCAACCGCCCCGGCGTGGGAGTTTCGATCATCCCGACGCAGGCTTCGATCGTCTGCTGTGGGGGCTTTGATCGCCCCGACTGCAGATGGTTTGACTGCCCCGACTGTGGGAGAACAAAGAGGAAGAGATTGAACTTTATTGCCTTCCATCACAGCGAGGAATGTGGAATCCACGATGGTGGGTTTTTATGTTTATGTGTGCTGTGTGTCTTGTTGCTTTTCACAGTATGGCTGCATGGTAACTCAAATTTCACTGTACCTTAACTGGTGCATGTAACAATAAACTGACCTTGACTTTGACCTTGAAATTGATGAAGAAACCAATAATGGCGAATACATTGATTTGAGAGGTAAAGCTACGATTATATATCACAACCTAATAAGATCAGTAAACTAAAGAAATAACAGCAGATAATGGGTTTGAAAAATACGATGCAAAATAGAATCGCACAGAACAAGTTCACAAAGTTCTCTGGATAGGTGTAATGGGAAATGGGCACCTGACAGATGGCTGAAAAGTTTAACCATTCAGGACATAGGCAAGCATAAAAGCTTCTCCATATTCTGGGGCAAGTTTAGCTTGCTGCAGTTGAAATTCAGAAATATAACAAAGATTTAAAATACCTAAACATAGCCCAGGCTTGAGCTGAGGGAGTGTGCTGACATTCCTTAAAAGAAGTTAACACATTCAAAGCCTAAATGCCTAGTACTGGAGCCGGTCATGAAATCTTCACGAGGTAGTTGCTTCACCTCAAGCATTGGCTCTTTTATATAGCCAGCAGAATGTCAGGAAATTGAATACACATTTAGTTGCATAAAGGCATTGAATAAATCAGTGCCATTATGCAACTAAATGTGTATTCAATTTCCTGACATTCTGCTGGCTATAAAAAAGAGCCAATAATTTTTGTGAACAGTTACACAAATTATTCAAATTAGAGTTTGACACAACTGGCTGGCAATGGAGGAGAATGTTGGAAAAAGGAGAGGAATGCACAAGGATAGAATACTCAAGATAAAGCCATAGAGGTATATAAAATGAAACAGGCACTGTGGCCGTGCTATTTCCATGCTGACCCTTTTGCTCATCGGTCCCGATGTTGGGAATGCACCCTTCTATGACATGCGTCTATAAGTGCCTGTCTATATGCTCCTTAAACATAGTGATTGCATTTGATTCCACCACCTCCTCCAGCAGCATGTTCCAGATTTTGACCATTCTCTGTGTAATAAACTTTTCCTTCAGATCCCCTTTTAAAACTCCTACCTTTTACCTTAATTCTCTGCCCTCTTGCTTTTAACACCCTGAACATGGGATTTTTCTTTTGGACTATTTGCTTTAACTATTCCTTTCAAAATCTTACCTACTTCAATCAGATCACTTCTCAGCCTCCTTTACACTAGGAAAAACATACCCAGCCTATCCAATCTCTGACCATAACTGAAATTCTCCAAACCAGACAACACCCTGGTGAAGGTAGACACCAAATGCTGGAGTAACTCAGCGGGACAGGCAGAGTCTCTGGATAGAAGGAATGGGTGACGTTTCGGGTCGAGACCCTTCTTCTGACCCTGGTGAATCTCTCCTGCACCATCATCAGGGATCTGGGACATAAAGCTGCATCCGAATCGTACCAGCGATTTCAATAAATAATGATGACTCATTCTAGATTAAAAGGTAACAACTCCTGGATTCATTTTCACAGACTTCGCCTGTTAAAGAGAAATGGTTTTGTTAAAGTAGCCTTCTCTTTTGACTTTTGCCTCTTGCAATTTAAATGTTTAAAAAAATAGGCCTAGCTTCTAACACCAGTGTTCTCAATCATGCATCCCACTAACTAAAGGCAGCCTTTTGTACGAAAGGATGAATGCTTTGAGAATGTGAAAGAGAAACAATGCCAGACATATGTAAATCATTCAGATTGGGGAAACGCACGCGTTATCTTTGTAATATAATTCAAAAATTATTCAACCAGAAATAATTTTTTCATTCCAAGAGGTTGAACAATAAATAACTCAATAAGCTGATCGCGGGCTTGAATTATTTATGGTCTGCTAATCATCCATCTCTGCTGTGGTATTGGAATATTTCAAGCTGGCACCTCTCTAAATGTTAATTAAAGCCATTTCATAATAGCTTTTGGGTATCATTGGGACTGTGCTGGATTAATTTAACATCACTCATCTTTGGAAAATGTTGTCACCGGAATGCTATCAACGCGCAATTTAGGACTTCAATCTCATTAGATGCTTTCGGTCACGTGGTGAAAACTTAGCCTAATGAACGTGTTTTTTTAGTTCTCAGCGCCGTCTTCATCCCGACAATGATACAAATGCCGTTCATGCTCTTCGGCCACAAACACATTTGTAAAATATGTTATCATCGCTTTCTGGATGGATCGAATGTAAAATAATAAATATGTAGCAATATTAGTTGGAGAGTAATTGGAATATTTCCATAATTTCAAACTAAGGTAAAGCAAGTTTAAATTGGATTGGTCTTGCTCAGTTCTCTTCTACTCTAGGCTGAACGGTTGCTTCACCAGTTAGCTCCTGCTCAGTTCTCTTCTACTCTTGGCTGAACGGTTGCTTCACCAGTTAGCTCTTGCTCAGCTCTCCTACTCTAGGCTCATTTTATCTAAAAATATTCTTCCCTAGTTCTCCATGCTGAGTTTGAACCAATTATATTTCCTCTCACTTTTGTTCAGCAGCTGAACAGTTGCTTCACAGAACTGTTCAGGAGGAGGTACAGCACAAAATCAGAAGAGTTGGCTCAACTGCTCCATGTTGGTACTTCTACACCACACCAGTCTCAATGGATTCCTTTCCATCTCCTTCCATTCCTTGTTCCCTCATGCGTTTATTCAACATCAATTTTAACATTTTTATCGAGAACATACTGTGGTTGCATAATGGACTGGTTCAGTAACTTGAACACTCAAGAATGGGGGAGGAACAGAAAATGGTGGACATTGCCCAGTTCATCATGGGTACTGACCTCCACACCATCGATGGGGTCGACAGGGTGCACTGCTTCAAGAAGACCCACATCCACCCTGGCCATGCTCTCATCTTGCTGCTACTATTGGGAGGCACAGGAACCTGAGAACTGTTACCCTCATCTTCAAGAATAGCTTCGTCCTAGGCTCTGAAACCACTCAGCACAACTCTAACCACAATCTGACCTCAGAAACAAACTACTGTAGCTTTGTATCACTTAATGTTGCCCTACATACTTTGGTTTGCACCATTAGTGTGAGCCCAAAAGAAGTACATAGTTGTGAACTGTAAAGCATGTTGAACCATTTTTAGTGTGGGGGGGGGGGGGGAAGAAACCAGTGCAAGGTCAACCAGGGTTCAGGGGAAAGGAGTGAGGGGGAAAAGGTAAGGGGGGAAGTATTGGTAGGGAGGAAGGGGAAGGAGAAGGGGGGTGTTTATAGAAGTTACCAAAAAATGGAGAATTCAATGTTCATACCATTGGGTTGTAAGCCACCCAAGCAAAATATGAGGTGCTGTTCCTCCAGTTTATGTGTGGCCTCACTCTGGCAATGGAAGAAGCCCAGGATAGACAGGTCAGTATGGGAATGGGAATGGGAGTTAAAAAGTCGTCAAGTTAGGTTTATTGCCATTTGCACAAATACAGTGAGGTACAGGTGCAATGAAAATTGCAGTGGCATCACAAGCACATAGATCCAGATAAACACACAAAAATAACATACAGAAATACGTGTACATTTCTAACAGAAAGAAGTCTATGCAATAAACAAAGTATTGGTGTAACAACATAATAAAATAATCCAAGTCCATGATAGACCATACTTTTCCTTTGTCAAGGTAAGATTAAGTTGTGCAGGTCAAATCTGGTAGTGTAGACATCAGGCTCCTGTACCTCCTGCCTGACGGTAGAGCGAGGAAAGGGCATGGCCTGGATGGTGTTGATCGTGATGATGGATGCCACCTTCCTGAGACAGTGCCACATACAGATGTTTTTGATGCAGGGGAGGGCTGTTCCCATTATGAGCTGGGCTGAATCCATCACTCTGCAGCCACTTGCATTTCTGTGTGTTGGAACTGCCATGCCAGACCAAGATAAAACAGTCAGGATACTGTCTACAATACATCTGCAGAAGTTTGCTGGAGCATTCGGAGAGATTTTGATTCTCTTTAAACTTCTAAGAAAGTAGAAGCAACTTCTTTCTGCTTACAACTGTATGCCAGGCCCTTTCCCTGTTCAATCCTGCATTTAGGTGCTGTCTGGTGGAGTTTGCGCAATATCCTTGTGACTGCAGGGGTTTCCTTCCAATGCTCCAGTTTTGTCCCTAATATACCGTGTCAGCTTAGAGATGTTCATTTAAAATTATTTTATCTGCAGGTGTTGCAGCAAATAATTTGCGCTTAGTACTTAAACAATTAAAAAAATTATCCTCCAACTATTGTCAGAGTTTAATTATAAAGGCTCAGGCTGAAAAATGTTAATTGTCGGCACCAACATTATAAGTTGGGACATTTACATTAGATGCACATATAAAAAGAAGTGGATGTCCACTGGGACCATACTTAAGAAGGAAATGAAGAGCAACCAATACAATTTACGGTGATCTTACTCTGCTTTACCTCCATTAAGTGGCTAATATCTTTTTTTTATGACATGCATTAAATAATTAGTATTTTCGTACCAGAAGTGGCTAACATCCACCAGAGTGAACATGCATAGAGTACTTCTGAGAGGTTGTCAACAGATGGTGCATACATTGGCATTGGAAGTGAACTTATAAGCAATGAAAAAGATATAAGGCCTACATTTCACTTGCTATGTTCATCACATGTTCATGACCTGTCATCATCACCTGTGATGCAAACAAACTCAGCATTCGTCATGTCTGAATTCTAAACATGTGATTTAGTTTGAGAAGTGATGAATTTATGTTTTTATTTGGATAGGATCAAAAGCAAATTGATAAACTTGGCAAACAGTATATTATTTCACTCCGTCCACAATAGTCCAGTTTTAATTTAGTTAGTCCTTTAAAGTTAGAACCATCCAGAAGATTGCAGGAAATTGTGACCAACAATTTTTTTTTGTAAATGTAAAAGAAAAGGCAAAATTATTTGGCATTTTATATTTATCCCATTCGTAACTGGTTCTTAGGCCTCACACAAGCTTCTTCCTGGTCGAATCATTTTATTTTATCAGCATACTCTCCTACTCCTTGTTTCCCTCACAGCTGATCTATCACTTGGTGTGGGAGCACGATGTCATACTATTGCACAAGTAAATGAAAAGGTGACACCAATCTTCCAAGGACATGAACCAAACATCCCCACCCTACTTGATTAGTATGGGTTTCAGGGGTTATGAAGCCAAGGCATGAGAATGGAGTTGAGAGGGAAAGATAGATCAGCCATGATTGAATGGCAGAGAAGACGATGGGCTGAATGACCTTATTCTGCTACTAGAACCTATGAACTTATGAACTTATGATCCCTCATTTGGAACTTTTTGGGTATCATTCATTTTGGGATTCATGTTTGATTGAAGGAATTGGAATTGAGAAAAATAAACTAGAACAAGTAGTAATGGGGCTAAAGTTTCCAGACTACCATAAAATCCAGCTAGTGGCACAGTGAGATTTGACTCTGACCACAATTCCCCATTCCTGCCATCCCTGATATCTTGCACACCCTTGCCTATCAATTATCTATCTATATTTTCACCTTAAACCAACCAAGGTCTCTGCTTCCTCTGTCCTTTGAGGAAGTGAGTTAAAAAGACTGTCAATTCTCTGGGAGAAAACAAAAATCATCTCATCTCTGTCTTAAATGTGTAACCATTCAATTTCAAACAGTGGTCCCCAGTTCGAGATACCCCACATGTAGAAACATCCTCTCCACATTCATCCTGTCAAGCCCTCTCAGCATCTTACATGTTACAATCAAATTGTCTTCAAACGAAGCAAGCCACAATCAAACTGTTTCACAATCTTACAGACTCCCATTCAGCCATCCTCCAATCTTCTGTTTTCAAGACAAAAAAACCTCAGCCTGTTTGGACTTGCCAAGTAATTGCAACCTACCAGTTCTGATAACATGCAGTAAACACTAACTTTGTCAGCCTAATACATCCAGACACACATTGACAACCTCAGAGAGATTCATAGTCAGCAGGAATCAATGGCTTGATTTCTTTATGGCCCTTCATGCTTTCTCCACAGAATTCACTCCGCCAACCATTTCAAAGTTAGAAACATTGCCCAATCTTCATTGACAAAACCGTTCTATATAATGTCCCATATTTTCCAACCAACATTTACCTTTGCAACAGTATGGACATTTGGGAGTCCTGCAGAAGCAGGAGTGAATGTTTAATTCCTGAACTCTCTCACAGCTATTCATTTGGGCGGCACGGTGGCACAGTGGTAGAGTTGCTGCCTTACAGTGCCAGATATCCAGGTTTGATCCTGACTACTGGTGCTATCTGTATGGAGTTTGTACCTTCTCCCCGTGACCGCGTGGGTTTTTCCCGAGTGCTCTGGCTTCCTCCCACATCTCAAAGACGGACAGGTTTGTAGGCTAATTGGCTTGGTAAAATTGTAAATTGTCATTGGTGTGTGCGTGGGATAGTGTTAACATGCAGGGATCGCTGGTCGGTGCAGACTTGGCGGGCCGAAGGGCCTGTTGCCACACGATATCTTTAAATTAAACTAAAATTTCCTGTTTGCACTCTGTCCTCACCGTGGAATTTGGGAGGAGCTTTTCAGAGTTCCTTCTCAGATTTCCCACTGGAAAACCTGCTCTCTGCACTAGCCACAATATCTTTGAATTCAGTGGAAAGGAACAGCTTCAAAGGAACGATGTTAAGTTTCAGGTAATATTCATTCAATTAAATTAGATGAGTTTTCTTATGTGATTTTAATTATGCTCATGTGTTTTCTAATGCTTTAGTTATTTTACAAAATATAATTGTTTGACTTAATAAGTTTCAAAAATTTTGAGCACGATTAATTTTTAATAGTATTTGGTTGCTTGTGAAAATCTGGCACACAAACATTCACACTCTATGATAGTTGGTTAAGGTGGATAAAGGTGGGGAGGTAGGTAGGGTGTTGGTGGACCATGGGCTAATCTGATTATCAATTAATTTCTGTAGGCAGGATGTTCAGTGGGCCTTGTGGCCAAATGGCTCCACAAATGAATCCTGATCAGAAGGTTGAACGTTCAAATCCGGGACCCGCGCCGCGAGAGCGAGGAGAGACCCGCAAGCAACCGCTGAGAGTGAGGAGGGCCGTCAGAGAGTGAGGAGGGCCGTCAGAGAGTGAGGGGATCGCCGAGGAGCGAGGAGGCCATCAGAGAGCGAGGAAGGCCCTCGGAGAGTGAGGTGTGAAGAAGTTGTCCCACACGTTCCTATTAAATTTTTTCCCTCTCACAAATCTATGCCCTCTGGTTCTTGATTCCCCCGAAACTGGGTAAAAAGACTCTGTGTATTCCCGCTATCTATTCCCCTTATAATCTTCGGCACCTCTATAAGATTACCTCATCCAGCCCCCTGCGCTCCGAAAAAAGACCTAGCCTTCCCAATATCTTCCGACAGCTTAGACTCTCAAGTCCTGACAACATCCTTGTAAATCTCTCTGCACTCTTTCCAGGTTAACAACATGATTCCCATAGCTGTGTGACCAAAACTGAACACAATACTCCACATGCGGCCTCACCAATGTCTTGAACAACTGTGAAACAACATCCCAACTTCTGTACTCAATAATTTAGGTGATGAAGGCCAAAGTATTGAAGCCTCCTTGACCACCCTATCTACCTAAGATGCCATTTTCAAAGAACTATATACATGTATTCTTAGATCATTCTGCTCTACAACACTCCCCAGTGACCTACCATTCACTGTGAAGTTCCTGTCTGGTTTGACTTCCCAAAATGCAACACGCTGCACTTCTCTGCATTAAATTCCATTAACCATTCCCCAGCCCACTTGCCCAACTGATCAAGACCCTGACGTAACTTTTGATAACTATCTTCACTATTGACGATCTCCCACTCACTTTAGCGTAATCTGCAAATTTATTGTCATGTCTTGCACATTCTCATCCAAATCGTTGATATAAACCACAAACAGCAATGGGCCCACCTGCTGCCGACCCTAAGGCACACCACAGTCTTGAGATACAGTGAAAAACTTTTTTTGCATATGATCTTGGCAGATCAAACTATACTTCAGTACAACAGGTAGTTGACTAACACCTTGTCTATGCAACCACGTTAGCAATCTGGACTGGTCACATTTGCCTGCATTTGGCCCATATGCCACTAAACCCTTCCCATCCTTTGCATCTGCCCAAATGTCTGTAAGATTTATAATGACATCTTCTTGTATAGCTTCCTCTGGTAGCTCATTCCAGAAACAGACTATCTTCTGAGTGAGAAAGTTTCCCCTGAGGGTCCCGTCCCTCTAAAATCTGTTTCCACTCTTCTTGAGCCTCTGCCTTCTGGTTTTAGAACTGTCTACTCTGGAAAAAAGACTGTGAGCGTGCACTTTAACCCTGCTTCTCATGATTTTGTACACCTCAGCAAGGTCACAACGTCAGCCTCCTATGCTCCAAGGAAAAATGTAAAGCGTGTCCATCCTCTCCCTATAACTCAAAACCCACAAACACAGGTAACATTCTCATGACTTCCTTCTGCACCCTTTCCAACTTAGCCTTACTCACTAGGTAAGATCAGTTATGGGCAAATATTTTAATAGGAATTCTGCCCACATGGGTTATTAGGGCCCAGTCACTGAATAGATTCAAGGCAGAAGTTTGGATATTCAGGGAGCCGGGAAATCTTGCTCCCTAGGTGGTACAGTGGCACTGATGATAGAGCTGCTGTCTCACAGAGCCAGAAACCCGGATTCATGTTATACTTGTATACAGTCTGTGTGGAGTGTTGTAATATATAAGACAAGGGGGATGTTGTGATATTGCTGGGACTACTTTGTGTATCCAAGAACTACTTTGTATGGCTGTGTATATAAGTGATGGGTGTGATTAGGCGGTCACTCTGGATCCAGGCGGCCTTGGAATAAACAGCCTGGAGTACAAGCTCCACCATGATAACATCTTAAACATGTGCACTCGTGGTCCGTCCAGAGTCGCAACAAAGGTACAACAGGTACCGGACCACGAAGAACAAAGGTACAACAGGTACCGGACCACGAAGAACAACATGTTGTTCTTCGTGGTCCGGTACCTGTTGTACCTTTGTTGCGACTCTGGACGGACCACGAGTGCACATGTTTAAGATGTTATCATGGTGGAGCTTGTACTCCAGGCTGTGTATTCCAAGGCCGCCTGGATCCAGAGTGACCGCCTAATCACACCCATCACTTATATACACAGCCATACAAAGTAGTTCTTGGATACACAAAGTAGTCCCAGCAATATCACAACATGGAGTTTGCACTTTCTCCCTGTGACCATGTGGGTACTCTCTGGGGTGCTCCGGTTTCGTCCCACATCCTAAAGACGCGTGGGTTGTAAGTTAATTGATCCCTGTGAAATTGCCTTTTGTGTGTAGGAAGTGGATGAGACAGTGGAATAACATAGAACTAGTCTGAAGGGGTGATCGATGATCAGTGTGGACATGGTAGGCTGAGGGACCTGTTTCCATGCTGCATCTCTAGACCTGAGGATTGTACAAGAGAAAGCTGCTGAGATAATAGATCAAACATGATTTTGTTGAATGGTGGGGATGGCACCATTTGTAGCCTGGTCTATCCCCGCTTCTATTTCCAATTTTCTTATGTCGGAAAACTCATTTAAATTGAAAGTTAACATTGTAATCTTTCCACAATCTGATCAAATTCTTTTTTTTTGTGGATTTTCGACTTGGTTGCAGTGCATCTTTTAACTGACAGAACGTTTTAAAATGGTTAAAACCAACATACTTACAGGAGAGACTGAAGTGACTTGATGCATGGCTTCGGTTTAACAGTAAGTTCACAGTGCCTACTTCTGTGCTGTAATTTATGAAGAGAACCGGCTCAGGAAATGAGTTTCAGCATTTGTGAAGAACGCAAGCATGAATTTAAAATCCTCAAAGGGCTTGGCTGAAATATCATAGGACAATTATACTTCCAGTGCTGTAGCTCAAGTGCAATGGACTGATTTTAAGTTTGCTATGATGCTGTGCAAATATTTTGTCAGAGTTTAACGTTGCGATGCCTGATATAACCTATTATTTTAAAATATCGACAGTTGGAAAAATCTTCACTTTTGCTGTTTCTATGTATTTCATTCAATTAATTCTTTGAGCATCGTAAGTTATTGGATATGCTCCAGAAATGTCACAGAGCACTGTCACAGATGCATAGTCATAGAGCCATATATCACAGAACAGACCCTTTGGCCCATCTCATCTGTCCTGACCATCAAATAACATCTGTACTAAACCTATTTACCAGTATTCAATCTATAGCCTACCATTTCTTGGAAATTCAAGTGATTATTCAGATATTCCTTGTGAAAGTAACATTCTTTCCACCACCATATCGGTGAATTCAAATGTTTTAACCATCCTCTGGCTGAATGCAATTCTCCCTCAGATCCCCATTAAACCTCTTGGTCCTTCCCTCAAACCTCTGCTACCTGGTCCTAAGTACTGTGTAAATTTCCCAATCGCCGTAACTCTCCATTGTCTCCGTTCACTGATGCTGCCAACTGAATCAGCCTCATGGTAAACACTGTCTTAATGCATAAAAACAATGCATCCGATGTAGACTCAAAGACTCTCATGAACATATGTGAGAAAGACCAGAAAATGGTTACGTGGGATAAATATTGGACACTGAGATAAATCCCCTTTTCTTCTAGATGATCTTGTACCTCCTCTGGGGAGAGCCAATTGTGTCTAGCTTTTCATCTGAAAGATGACGCAACTCCCACAGAGTAGCACTCCCTCATTGAGGAAGAAGTAGAAGCAAAAAACTACAGATGCCGGTTTAAACCAAGGAAAGACACAAAGTGTTGGAGTAACTCAGTGGGTCTGGCAGCATCTCTGGAGAAAAAGGATGGGGGATGTTTCAGGTCCAGAAAGATTTTTCTCCAGAGATGCTGCCTGAGTTACACCAGTACTTTGCGTCTATCCCTCATTGAGGAATTAGATTAGATTTTGGGCTCAAGTCTGTAGAGTGGAACATGATGCTACAATTTAGAGCGGAGGCAAGGATAACACCACCAAATCATGATCAATATAGAATAAACTGGATTTGTTTCAAAAAGATGAACATAAAATGATAGAAACTGTTAGCAGATCAGGCAGCATCTGTAAAAAGAAAAGCAGAGCTTATGTTTCAGGTCAATGAACCTTCCCATTCTTAAAATCTTTTCCCCACATAAACAAAATGTGTTTGAAACTAACAGTGATTTCAACGTGAAAATCCCTCATTATTGGCCTGAAATTTGAGTCAGAATAACAAAAGAATCAATCATTTGACTGCAATTGTGTAGAACCATTTATTTGACCTTAACTTGACAGTGATGATTTGATTCTATTTCTATATGGCTTCAACTTAGAATCATTTACCTTTACCTTAATATTGTGAAATAAGTTTTAGCACTTTTCAAATAAATACCATATAAACTAGTGGGCAAATGACACACGACATTTGTCATATGATTCACTTAATAGCCACAGTTGATAAATCTTCCCATAATTACTTTGAATATTAGTGAAAGAAATGTATGCAATATAATTCTGTCCAGAGGCACATTATGATTTTCCCCAGTGATTATTAATCAACATAACTTGACAGCTTTAAATTGAATATTGCACTATTTAGAGGCTGCATTGTAAAGCTTCCATTTTTTTATCAGGAACTCCAGTTGAACATATTATAAAATCAGAATTCAAATTGAATCTACTTTTATTAAAGTGTACCGGTCCTGGTTTACGACAGTCTGCTAGTTCATCTTCCAGAACATGTCATTCAAGAGGGGAACTAACTTCTTGCTCTGCTTCAAAACTGTGCAAATTTTACATAATCGAGAGCGCAAGTGGTCCCTCAATGGACTTCCCTTCCATTAACTCCATCTACACTTCTCTTTGCCTCAGCAAGGCCACCAGCATTATCAAGAATGAGTCTCAACCTGGCCACTCCCTGTTCCCCCCCTCTCCCATCAGGCAAAAAATACAGAAGTGTGAAAATGCACATCTCCAGATTCAGGGACAGTTTCTTCCCAGCTGTTATCAACACATCCACTTTCCTTCTGTAAAGGAAAGTGATGAATGCCATGAATAGCTATTGCAATGCTACTAGTTTTGTATTAAATCTAGTTTAGTTTATTAATGTCACATGTACCAAGGTGCAGTGAAAATCATTTGTTTACATGCTATGCAGTCAAAGAAAAGACTATACTTGATTACAATCAAGTTGAGTACAGAACAGAGAGAAAGGATAATGGATACAACTTTTAGTGCAAGATAAAGTCCGATAAAGTTTGACTCAAGTTAGTTCAAATGTTTCCAATGAGGTAGATGGGAGGTCAGGACCTTGTGGCCTAAGTACCACACAATTAATGATCGTCTGATCATTGTTCTTCAATGTTCTTCAATGGCTGTAAAGTGTCTTGGCTTATTCTGAGGTTTTGGATGATGCAATAGAAAGGAAATTCATTAGTAAAAGAATTCAACTATATTTTACAGATATGATGAAGCTTCCGAGAATCCATTGCATCCCAAAAGTGAATGACCAGTTTTGTCTTCATTTTCTAACTTTGTCACTCCTAGGCCAGAGCAGGTAAGGTTTTATTTCTCTTGAGGACATTACTGAAGCATATGAGTTTTTAAAATCTAATTCACAATTTTGTGGTTGCCATTAGTAAAACTACTCTTTTAAATTCAACAATTTTGTATCCAATTAATTAGCAGCGTCTAAATTTCCAGCAGATTTCAAGACTTAAATTAACGATTTGAAGTCATGTTTCCAAATTATTAATACAGGCGTCCGAATTGCTAGACTTGCAATTTAATCAGTGCACCACCTTTAAAAAGGTCAGAGATTTTTGTTTCATTTGTTCACATTTTTGGAAGCTAAGTTGTCTATTCTCGGGCATTAACATGTCTGCAGAGAATCAGCAAGGAGTCTGGTGCAAATGTTGGCACTGTTTACAAATCATAGCTGATGACTGGCTCTGTCTTTCAACTCTTCAATTAGGTACAGGACCTCTTCTGTGCTGTTAAATTGCAGTGTGAGAATGCCTTGTTTCCAAGCTGAGAGTCTATTACAGTGCACTCTGAATTTCCTGTCACAAGCAATATTTCTTCAGAACCAATGAAGAGAAGCTGCAGGGTGAAAAGACAGAGGGATTAAGAATATGTTCTGGAAATGCGTGAGTTTGATAAACTGGGAAATTTGAAATTCAAGGTTGACATCAATGTAATAACAAAAACTATCCCAAAACTGTCTGGCCTCCCCAGCAATATCCAATTATGTTGCCTGAGATACAAAAAGGCTCAATATTTTCGAGCATCCCAATCATTTAGTGAAAGGTGAAATGGGTTTTGTCCAGCTTCCAGCTGGATATAAACGTGCAAATTGGTTGTTCATTTCTTAAAATGTATTAATAATTTTTCTTAGCAGTAAAGTACACAGGATTAACTATGTGGATAGAAAGGTAGCTATGAAAATGCAAATATTTATTTCAGCTGGGATTATGGTGGAGTGCAGCATCATAGTCAGATTTACTTCGTAGAGGGAGGGGACTTGCCTTCCTGGGATAGGGAAGAGCTGTCCCACATCCCAAGCTAATCCTACTTCCCAGCTCTTGGGCTCGAGTGATGGAATGCAGCACCTCACAAACTCATCCAAGCACTTGTTAAATGCAATTAGGGTTTCTGCCTCACTCACCTTCACGTTGTGGATTCTCGACACTCAACCCTCTCTGAGCGACAACAATACTATTTCAATCTCCTCTAATTGTTTTTAGCCAGTTGCCTTGTCCATGTGAAAAACTAGTAAATTGCTGGAACTCAGTGGGCCAAACGGCATTTGTGGAGGCAAAAGGAATGTAATGTGGTTTTTGGTCAGGACAGAAAGTGAGAGAGGAAACAAAGGTATGGGAGGGGTAGAACAAGAGCTGGTAGGTGATAGGCAGAACTGGATGGAGGGTGAGGGGTAAATGTTAGGCAGGTAGAGCCAGGTGGAGGGTGGGGGAGATGTGGAAAAGCTGAAGAAAAGGAGAGAGGCCCTGGGTGAACTGGTGGGAGTGGGAAAGAAACATGGTATATAGTGTCTACGTTACCTGAAATTCTAAAATACAATATCTCTACCATTGGGCTGTAAGCTACCCATGCGGAATGCGAGGTGCTGTTCTTCTAGTTTGCATTTGGCCTCACCATGGCATAGGACGTGGGAGGTTCCATACTTGTCCCTGCGTCTCCTCCCACACTGCTATCTAGGGTCCCAAACAGCCCTTCCAGGTGAGGCAGAGATTCACTTGCACCTCCTTTATTGCATTATTTGGGGCTTATGATGTGTCCTCCTCTACATTGATGAGACCAGTAGATATCTTGAGCTTCCAGTTGTGGGTTACAAAATGGTGGAAAGAAAGAGACGACATCCAGCTGTGGAGAAGACCACAACTAGAGGCTGTCAGTGTAAGATGGACATAGAGTCATACAACACAGAAACAGGCCTTTTGGCCAACTTGCCCATGTCAACCAAGATGCTCCAAATACACTCGTCCCACCTACCTGCGTTGACCCATATCACTATAAATCTTTCTTATCCATGTACCAGTCCAAATGTTGTTTAAATGTTGTTATAATACAGCCTCAATTATCTCCTCTGGCAGCTCATTCCATTTACCCACCATCTTGAAAGTTGCCCCTCAGGTTCCTATTAAATCTTTCCCCTCTTACCTTAAACTTATGTCCTCTGACTCTTGATACCCCCTACTCTGGGTAAAGGACGGTGGAAATTCACCCTATTTATTCACCCTCATATTTTCATACATAAATCATGAGAGGAATAGATAGGGTGAATGCGCAGTGTGATTGAACAAATTTAATAAGCAATTCAGAGGAAAGCTCTTTACTCAGTGGAGAATGTTGAACTTATTTCCACAGAGAGTGGTTGAGCAGAATAGAAAAAAAGGCACTTATGATGACTTTGAACAAGCACATGAGGTAGAAGAGAATAGAACATAGCCAGCTGATCAAATAAGCTGAGGAAAGATGGGAATCTTCCCAAGAAATGTAACACCTCACATTTTCCAGCATTCATTTTTATTTGGTATTAGTATCGGCATATTATTGTCACATGTAGCAAAATAGAGTGAAATACTTTGCTTTGCATGCTATTCAGGCAAATCACCCCGTACATAAGTATAATCAAATTGTGCAGAAGTGCAACATGGTGTGTAAAGAGAAAAACAGAGTGCAGAATCATTCAAGATTCAAGATTCAAGATTCAAGATAGCTTTATTTGTCATCCAATATTGGACGAAATTCAGTCACCCACAGTCCAACAATAAAAACATTAAATAGGCATTAAAATTACACAACCCCAAAAAACCCCAAAACACAGTCCAACAATAAAAGCATTAAATAGGCATTAAAATTACACAACCCCAAAAACACACAAAAAAAGAAACATCCATCAAAGAAACATCCATCTCAGTGAGTCTCCTCCAGTCCTCTCCTCACTGTGATGGAAGGCCACAATGTCTTTCCCTTCTCCTGCCGTCTTCTCCCGCGGTCAGGCTGTTGTGGTTGCAGGCCGCGCCGGACGGTCCGCAGCGGCCGGAGCCTAAGGCGAGTCGCAGCCGCTCCCGCAGCCTCCGAAGATGGCCGGCTCCGCCGATGATAAGTCCGATCCGGGGCGGGCGAACACGCTGCCGCTGTTGCTGCACGTCGGGGCGGTCGTGGCTCCCGACATTGAAGCCCCCGCCCAGCAGAGAAATATCCCACGGCATATCTTAGGCCGCGCCGGACGGTGAAATGTCCGCGACCCAAGCCCCGCGATCCGGGGCGGGCGAACCCGCTGCCGCTGCCGGAGCTCCCGATGTCGGCATCCACGCGGCTCGAGCCTAAGGCAAGTCGCAGCCGCTCCCGCAGCCTCCGAGGACGGCCGGCTCCGGTGATGGTAAGTCCGATCCGCGGGCTCTGCGAACCAGAGCCCTGGAGGCAGCCAGCTCCAGGAGTTGGGCCGATGGTAGACCGCAGCAGGAACGGAGACACGGCCCAGAAAACAAAGGTCGGGTCTCCATTCGGAAGGGACACCTATTTACAATTTTACAGTTCCCACCCTCCCCCCCACATACACACATAGTACACAAACACAAAAACACCACATCACAACTACAATTAAGACAAAAAAACAACAAAAACACAAAGACAAATGGACCGCAGGTAAGCCGCAGCTGCTATGGCAGCGCCGCCATTTTGGATCCAGATGTAGAAATAGTGAGTTTGAAGAAGGAAAAGTGAGTCTCAAACGAAAACGTTACTAATCCATCCTCTCCAGAGATGCTGCCTGATCCGCTGGGTTACTCCAGTACTTTGTGTGCTTTTCAGTGGAATATAGTGTTACAGCTACCGAGAAACTGCAGATTTAAAAAGGGCAAAGACCGCAATACGGTAGAGTGAATGATCGGAGATCGGATCTATATCCTAACCTAATGAGAAATTCATTTAATACTCCGTAACAACATGGATATGTTATTTTTGAATCTGGTGCATGCTTTCCTGCGTTTGTATCTGCTGCCTGATGGGAGAGGGGAGAAGGGAGAATGACCGAGGTGTGTGCGATCCTTGATTGTGAGGCAATGTGAAGTGTGGATCAAGTTGTTTGGAGCCACACTGGTTTGTGTGATGCAACAGATTCAACAGATTCAACCCTTAACCAAGTGCGCTGTTCGTGAAATCTTAAGTTTAGAGTTTAGTTTAATTTAATGATACAGCTTAGAAACAGCCCACTGAGTCTGTGCTGACCAGCAATTACCCTGTACACGGTTCAGTTCAGTTCAGTTCAGTTTCAGTTCAGTTTAGTTTATTGTCATGTGTACAGAGGTACAGTGAAAGTTGTGTAGGAAAATAACTGCAGATGCTGCTACAAATCGAAGGTATCACAAGAAGCTGGAGTAACTCAACGGGTCAGGCAGCATCTTGGGTGACGTTTCGGGTCGAGACTTTTTGTTACATGCTACCCAGTCAACAAAAATACAATACATTATTACAATTAATTTATTTACAGTGTATAGATACATGATAAGGGAATAACATTAGTGCAAGGTAAAGCCAGCAAAATCCGGTCACGGATAGTCCGAGGGGGATCAGAGGTAGATGGTAGTTCAGCACTGCTCTCTGGTTGTGGTAGGATAATTCAATTGCCTGCACACGAGGGACAATTTACAATTTTGCCGAAGCAAATTAACTTCCAAACTTGTACGTCTTTGGACTGTGGGAGGAAACCGGAGCACCCGGACAAAACCCATGTGGTCACAGGGAGAATGTACAAACTCCATACAGAGAGCACCCACAGTCAGGATCGAACAAAGGTTTCTGGCACTATAAGGCAGCAACTCTACTGCCACTCCACTGTGCTGCTCCTTTTTAAAATTATATTATTGAGTCCAGGTCTGGACATAACCCAGAAAAAATTGCCTCTGAAGGCTTTGACGTGTGTATTCCAATAGTTAATTTACAAGTTCCATTATTCATTGTCATTTGGAATTATTAATTGTGGTAGACAATTAGGTTTTACTTATTAAAGCCAAAAATTATTCCAGGTTAAGGGGAGTTAATCAAATTGATTGCAATATTTAGATAGTTCAGAATAATGCAACTATTCTGGTACATTACAAAAAACATTTGTGTCCAAATGTTGTAAGTAAATTCAAATTTTTGAATTTTATTTTATTTCAGGCAAATAAAAAGAAAATGAACAACTTGCTTTTTTCCCCATGGATTTGCATGATGTCAAAACACTTTATAGCCAATGAAGGTTAAGAATGTAAAATTTTTACAACATACGTTATAAGCCTTGGCAAATCATTCAACCTTCACAACAAATATTTAGCTGGACTATTTATGAAACTTATAAGGATATCATTTCTTGGAATATATATATCTTTGTAAGCAGTGTAAATCAAAAAAAAAAGAAAATTCTGCATAAACTGTGCTTGCTGTGAATGTTAATAAATGTTCTATGGGGAAACAAGTCTTTATTTATTTCAATTTTATATTCAAAGTTTAATGTCAATGCTGCATTTATAAAATGATCAGATCACTCCCAAGCACAAGTACAGTTAAACTTACTAGACATAATAGAAAATAATATTTGAGGGGGAATGTACATTTTAGAGGACATCCAAAAGCAGAGGGAAGACTAGGTCAAGATTCTTGTTCCAAGTGACGAGCCGCACCCCGGCCACTCCCTCTTCTCCCCTCACCCATCGGGCAAAAGGTATAGAAGTTTGAAAACGCACACCTCCAGATTCAGGGATAGTTTTTTCCCCCAGCTACTATCAGGCAACTGAACAATCCTACACAACTAGAGAGATTGGCGATCCTTGGACTATCTTTGATCGGACTTTACTGGTTTTATTTTGCATTAAACGCTATTCACGTTATTCCCTTTATCATGTATCCGTACACTCTGAATGACTTGATTGTAATCATTGTCTTTCAGCTGACTGGTTAGCATGCAACAAAAGCTTTGGCTGTACCCCGGTATACGTGACAATAAACTAAACTAAACTAAACTAAACTAAGATGGAACATTTTCCACTACTACTCTGCTGGAAGGTGGAGGGAGCAAAATGGGGAAGTGCTGCAAGTAAACTAAGCAACTCAGGAGTGCATCTGATGGAGATGGGAATCCGGGGAACTCCTGTGGAAGGTTTGGGCCAATGGTGATCAAACAATGGAAGCGAAAGGAAAGCTCAAACCTCTGGAAACAGTTTATTTGTAACATTTTAATTGATATTTGGAGTGTTGATCAGTATATTTCTAACAACTTCTGTATGCACTTCAGAGCTTTGAGAGGAGGAGAGGTACGTTAGTGTTGTAACCGGCTTAAACAAATCCTCCTGAACTCAAGTGGTACTCTTGAGATGAGCTTCTGTCACATTCGATGGAGATAAAAAAAACTGTAGAAGATAGAAATCTGAAATAAAATTAAACATTGAAAATGCTTAGCAAGGCATGCAGCTCTGCAGAAGTAAGACACAATTTACTACTCCAAACTGAAGTTCTAACACTTTTTATCTCACCGCAGATTCTAACTGACGTACTGAGTGTTTCCAGCATTGTCTAATTTTATGGCAATCATTTAACTTAGCTGAGAAGTCTCGTTTCGGCTGCAAAAAAGTAGCAATCTCTATACCATCCATGCAATAAGCTCTGGTATTACCTCTCTAAATTCTCCACTTCTTCGTCTTACTCCTCTCCTCCAACCCATTACTTTAAGTCTACCTTTTGGATCATGGTATCTCATTATGTGGCTGGGTGTCAGATATTATTACCAAACCTTGCAAAGTATACCAAAGGATATATTCATACTATTAAAATGCATTAATTGTATCCCATAAGGATGCCAAACTGCTGTCCACAAAGTCTTACTTTTAGTCTTTCCATTCGACTTTAGAGATACAATATGGAAACAGGCCCTTTAGCCCACCGAGCCCACATTGATTAGGGATCTCCCATATACTGGCATTATCCTACACACTAAGGGCAATTTACAATTTTACTGAAGCCAATTAACCTACAAACCTGCATGTCTTTGGAGTGCCAGAGGAAATCGGAGCACCCGGATTAAACCACTGTGGTCACAGGAGAACGTACAAACTCCATACAGACAGCAGCCATAGTCAGGATCCAACCCAGGTCTATGGCGTTGCAAGGCAGCTACTCTACTGCTATGTCACTGTGCCACCCAAATTTTGAGGGATGAGATTCAGTAAATTGAGGAAAATATTACTGAAAGAAAAACACAGGAAATGCTGAAAATCTCAAGAGGTCAGGCAATATCAGTTGAGAGAGAACCAGAGTTAATGTTTCAGGTTGAAGGCACTTTGTGGGTTTAATTTCAGATTTATAGCATCTGCAGATGCATTATTTGTTTTTTTATTTTCATTTATAGATTTTGAAAAGTTGTTTTTGGTATCTTCGCCTACAAAACAAGAAATTCAACCTGACCTCACATTTTCAGTCTTAATTCTCAACGCTGACACCATAATGAAATACATTCAGTGATGCAGAGCATTAGACACTTAATGTATTTAGTTTTTCAAAATTTCAGCTTCAAATGCTTTGCATCTTGCAGTTTAACTAATATTGACATTGTCTCTATCATCCGAATCCAGTCTTATGTGTACCAGATCTATACCTAGCATTTATGTCGAGAGGGCTTGTAAACAAAACAAGGAATGTAATGCTAAGGCTCTATCAGGTGGGTCAAGCTGCATTTGGAATATTGTGAGCAGTCCACTGGACTGAAGAATAAGGGGAATGTTGAAGGAGATGAAGTTTGCATTGGTTCATAAGATCATAAGTGATAGGAGCAGAATTAGGCCATTCAGCCCATCAAGTCTACTCCGCCATTCAATCAAGGTTGATCTATCTCTCCCTCCTACCCCATTCTCCTGCCTTCTCCCCATAACCTCTGACACCCATACTAATCAAGAATCTATCTATCTCTGTCTTGAAAATATCCACTGACTTGGCCTCTACAGCCTTCAGTGACAAAGAATTCCATATATTCACCACCCTCTGACCAATAAATTCCTCCTTATCTTCGTCCTAAAAGAACGTCCTTTAATTCTGAGTCTATGACCTCCAGTCCTAGACTTTCCCACTAGTGGAAACATCCTCTTCACATTGACTCTATCCAGGCCTTTCACTATTTTGTATGTTTCAATGAGGTCCCCCCTCATTCTTCTAAACTCCAGCGAGTACAGGCCCAGAGCCATCAAACGCTCATCTTATGTTAACCTACTCATTCCTGGGATCATTCTTGTAATCCTCCTCAGGACCCACTCCAGAGCCAGCACATCCTTCCTCAGATATGGTGCCCAAAATTGCTCGCAATACAGCCTGACCCACCTTATAGAGTCTGAGCATTACATCCCTGTTTTTGTATACAAGCCCTCTCGACATAAATGCTAGGTGTAGATTTGTTACCACTCCATACCTGAATAACCTTTCTATATGAATACATTCAAAAGAGGGCAGAACTCCCACGTCTCAACGCACTGAATTACTAAATCAGGTCATTGGGATGGACATACACAGCTTGGAGAATTTGTGCTGTTGCATTTTTATTGATTGGATTGTGAGTTCAGAGAATCGCTGAGCATTGCACGTCTGTGACTGGTCTTAATAAGGTATCAGTGGGTGCATTTCTATTGCGCTACAGATGAAGGGAATTTGAGGATTCCCATGATGATAGAGTCAGGGTGATCTGTGACGTGATGATGGTTTATTTTTTTGAAACACTTAGCCGAATGGTACCACACTGCCTATCTGCCCCTGCCTGGAAAACCGTGACGGAATGCTGCCGAACGTACTCCTCGGAAGGCAGATAGCTGCCATAAAGCCAGGGTCAAGCAGAATAATTTAGATGGGTTGGACAACATTCTTCTCTTCTGAAGCTCCTACTAAATGCCGCCTCCAGCCTTTGCGTTCCTGAGAAGTATAGACATTTGTTTACCGTCAGCTTCTTCAACAGAGACACAGAGGAAAAAAAGTGAAAGTAAAATGATGTTTTTTGGAATATTTCCGATGCCTCAAGTAAAGCGGAAAGGAAAAGCATTAAGAAAAATGTCTCATTTGCTTCCTTTGAGAGGGTAGCAGGAAGCTGGTAAAATTAGTAAAGGTTTGGACATTTGATAAAGCTGACTGCACTCAATGAATATAAATCCTGTAAACCCATTGGCTGCAGTTTGCAAAGGGCTTGTAACTGGGACATTTCTCTCATTGCTCCACCATAATAATGCCCCATGGGGACTTAGCTCTCAGAAGTTGCTGAACCAACAATATCCAGCATATTGATAGATCTCCTGTCGGAGTGTATCAGGCATTTTGGCTCGGTGTAATTGAAGCCTTGAGTTTTAATACTTTAAGGTTGCTTTTTAGATAATATACATTCTATAATGTTCACTCTTGTGACCAGTATTAAAAGAACATCTTGAATTGTATATAACATCTTGTATTCTCTGGGAATTCCAAAGCATTTTACGTAGAGTCATAGAGTGACACAGTGTGGAAACAGGCCCTTCGGCCCAACTTGCCCACACCGGCCAATATGTCCCAGCTACACTCGTTCCACCTACCAGCATCCGGTCCATATCCTTCCAAACCTGTCCTATCCATGTACCTGTCTAACTTATTCTTAAATATCTTAAAAAAATATATCTTTTGAAGTTTATCCACTATAGGAATGCAGGAAGTGGAGTAAGTAACCAATACACAGTGTGCTGCCGCAAACATGATTACTATAAATAGCCGGATATTTTTGGGCATATTATCTGAGGGATAAATATTGACCGGAACTTTGGGTTGATCTGCCTTACCCTTTTAGAAAATAGTGCCAAGAGGCTCCACCTGAGAGGGGGTATCATAGTATAAAGTCTTAGGCAGAGAGTCACAGAGTTATACAATGCAGAAACAAGCCCTTCAGCCCGCCATGTTAACATCTATCACCAATCACCCATCTATATTAATCCTATCTAGCAGCATTTGATCTGTAGCTTATATATCTATTCAATTTAAATGCTCATCTATATACTTCTTAAATGTTGAGAGAGCACTTGCTTTACCACTCCCAGATTCTAACCAACCTCTGAGTAAAAGAGTTCTTCCTCCATTCTCCTTTAAACCACTTTCCTTACCCTCGACTTATATCCATTAGATTTTGACACCTTTGTTACAGGGAATAGAAAACAGGTGCAGTAGTAGGCCATTCGGCCCTTCGAGCCAGCACCGCCATTCAATATGATCATAGCTGATCAACCGAAATCAGTAACCTGTTCCTGCTTTCCCCCATAACCCTTGATTCCGTTAGCCCTAAGAGCTATATCTAACAGAGTGGTTAGAATAGTTTCCTTCCATCTCCCATGTCCATGCCCTTGATAATTTTATGCGCCTCGATCTTCTCTAACAGCCAACACTATGGTGGTGTAGCGAAATATGTGTTGCGTGGCAGCGCTGGAGACACAGGTTTGGTCCTAACTACGGGTGCTGTCTGTGCGGAGCTTGTACGTTCTCCCCGTGACCTGTAAGGGCTTTCTCCGGGATTTCCGGTTTCCTCCCACACTCCAAAAATGTACTGGTTTGTAGGTTAATTTGCTTGGTATAATTGTAAATTGTCGCTGGTGTGTGTAGGATAGTGTTGGTATGCGGTGATTGCTGGGCAGCATGGACTCGGTGGGCCGAAGGGCCTGTTTCTGTGCTGTATCTCTAAACTATACTAAACTAAACATCCAGCAGTGAAGCACATCGTAGGCACAGTGGTGGAGTGGAATTTGAAATGGGAACACTATGGTTGATAGATAAGAGGAGAACTTGTGCGAAGCGGAAATACCAGCCTCGACCATTTGGCCCAAATGGCCAATTTCTGAAGTGCACTTTCGATAATTAATATTATTATTCAGTGAGTAAAGTATAAGAAATCTTCAGAAACTTTGTCTAATGCAGATCACAGTTATTTTTTCAAGGTTTCAAATGACAACAATCTATCAATAATGAGTTGGTAGCAAATAGGTCTTTTTTCTGGGTTCATCGTAGTCCACTTTACAACAAGGTTTATCTACTCACTAAACAGTGTCTGCTTAAAAACAAGACCAGAGAAACTGGAGCAATTTCTCCCACTATCAGTTGGATAATACAAGCAGAAAAACTCACTGAGTGAATGGCAAAAAATGGTTTTCTACTCTGTTTTGATGTTAGCAAGGCTTTTGAGAAATTCCTATAGGGCAATTGATCAAAATAACAGAAGTTATTGAGACCCAAGACAAATATACATGCTGAAGTTAATGGGAGTTTTAATAACTAAATACCAGCATGCTGCAGAGTTCCATGCTTCTGTACATTTAAAGGAGATTTAATGGAGACTAGACCAAGTGGACCCATTGGGTCCAAACCTCTCCTGCATTGATGCAGCACCCCCTCCTCCCCCCTCCCCATCCCTTTCACCCCTCCCTCCCCTCCCCTCTCCCCCCTCCCCACCTCTCACCCCCCACCCCCTCCCCATCCCCTTCATCCCTTCCCCATCCCTTCGCCCCTCCCTTCCTCCCCTTCCCCTCTCCCCCCTCGCCCATCCCTCCCCTCTCCCCCCTGACCCCCTCTCCCATCCCCTTCACCCCTTCCCCCATCCCCCTCCACTCCCCTCTCCCTCCCTCCCCACTTCCCCCTCAGCCCAACCATGGCCCGTTGCCGGACGGAGTGCCCCCGTGGACGTGGGCGGGCAAGGGGGGGAAAGGGAGAAGGCACTGACCACAGCCCCATTTCTCCTGTGGGCCGAGCATGGAGCCAAAGCCTCTCCTGCTGCTCGGCTGCGATCGGCGGGGAGCAGCGGGGACGGCCATCATGTGGATCCTCTGCCGCAGCCTCTGCCGCACGCTGCGCCACGAGGGAAAGGTCAGGCGCGGAGCATGCCGGGACGGACGCCTGTCCTCTTGCTGGTCCTCCGGGGGGGGGGGGGGGGGGGGGAAGGAAGCGCATTTATTAAAGTTTATTAGGTAAATTGTTTTTAAAAAGTAACAAAAGTGGGTTTATTCAGACCACGGGGGAATGGTGAGTAGGGTGGGCCTAAAATTGTTGTGCTGTCGTGTACCGTTTTGGCTATGTAGAGGGCATGGTACACACATAAACATATACACACAAACAAACCGAGAGTTTTAGTAATATACTAGACCAAGTGGACCCGATGGGTCCAAACCTCTCCTGCAATGGTGCAGCACTCCCTCCTCCCCTCCCCTTCACCACACCCCCATCCCTTTCACACCTCCCTCCCCTTCCCTACCCCCTCTCCATCGCCTTCACCCCTTCCCCTCTCCCCCTCCCTCCTCTCCCCCCTCCCTCCTCTCCCCCTCCCCTCTCCCCCCCCCTCTTCCCCTCCCCTCTCCCCCACACCCCTCTGCACCTGCTTTTTTTTTAAATTTCAAGATCCAATAGGAGATTTAATTGAGCTATGTAAAATGATGACTTGCCAAAATAAGGACCTATTCCCTAAGCAAATCGCTCAGTAACTGCTGAGCAGAGATTTAATTGGAAGCGAGGCTACAGGGGAGCCGTGGGGAAATTATGTCAGTCGGTGATGAGTGGATGTTTGGAACTCACTTCCTCAAAGGATGGTAGAGACAGCACTGCTCTTCATATTGAAAATGAACATGGGTGAAAGGTGGCGGAAGAGTTGCTGCCTTACAGCGCCAGAGACCCGGGTTCGATCTTGACTATGCATGCTCTCTGTATGGAGTTGTATGTTCTCCCTTATGACTGCGTGGGTTTTCTCCAGGTGCTCCAGTTTCTTCCCACACTTCAAAGACATGCAAGCTTGTAGGTTGTACAGGAAGGAACTGCAGATGATGGTATACACCGAAGATAGAACAAAATGTTGGAGTGACTCAGGAAATCAGGCAGCTTCTCTGGAGAAAAGGAATAGGTGATGTTTCCGTTTGTGTCTGAAGAAGAGTCTTGATCCGAAAAGTCACCTATTCCTTTTCTCCAGAGATGCTGCCTGACTCGCTGAGTTACTCCAGTATTTTGTGTCTATCTACAGGTTTGTAGGTTAATTGGCTTAGATGAAATTGTAAGCTGTCCCTAGTGTGTAGGCAAGTGCTAGCATATGGGGATCGCTGGTTGGTGTGAACTCAGTCGACCTAATGGCCTGTTTCTGTGCTGTTTCCCTGAAGTCTAAAGTCTAAAAATCTAAAGTCTAAAGGGTGAACACTTGAAAAGTCACAACAGCAAGGCTGCAACTTGAAAGCTGGAGAATGGGATTAACGTGAATAATTCTTTTTTTTACCAGCAATTTTAATGGACTGAATAGACCACATATATTTTGTAAATTATTTTCAAGATGTGTAATGGATATCAGACATCCATAAATATAAATGTTGTATAGTATATTTCAAATATTACCATCATATTTTTTGCTATATATTTAAATAATATTTATTATATGTGTGTGGGGACTGAGGAGCTCAACACTGCACAGAATCTACCGAGCTACTTCTCTGAAGGATTATAAATGCAATTAACAAAAAGATATTATTCAAATATTAATGACCTGTTTTACATTTAAATTATCCCAGTGATACACTGTTTGCCACATAGGCTCTCAGAAAATAGTTTCCTTGTCTCAAAGCAGCCGAACTTAAAAATCAACCAGGGGCTTTTTTACAAGCTCTTGTTTTCTAAATTGCAGAAATTTGAACAAATAGCTGAGAGTTGGCTTGTGCTGATTTTTTATTGGTTGTCAAGGGTACCAGTTCAATAAGAAGGTGGATTTAAGTTCTCAGTTAGTAATGGAGGGAGGGTAGCTGATATCAGTCAAATAACCAGCTTATTGGCAATTGATGTTAATCCCAACTCCACAAATAGTTGGGAACTGCCATCAGAGTAAACCACTGAATATATTTGATCAAACAAACGTGTCCATCAATCGACATGATGTTCTAAACTCCCCATGTGTTACCAGACACCATTGTTCTAGTGCTGGGTGGGAGAGGCTTCCTTGTTGCGATCCAACCTTCTCCATCAGGAGGTATGGGGGGAAGGCAGGAACGGGGTACTGATTGTGAATGATCAGCAATGATCACATTGAATGGTGGTGCTGACTCGAAGGGCCGAATGGCCTACTCCTGCACCTATTGTCTATTGCCTATTGTATTATCACTAAAAAGTCAGAAGTGAAATTAGACTAGGGTGGCACAATGGCACAGCGGTATAGTTGCTGCCTTACAGCATTAGAGATCTGTGTTCGATCCTGACTATGGGTGCTGTCTGTATGGAGTTTTTACGTTCTCCCTGTGACCGCATGGATTTTCTCTGGGTGCTTTGATTTCTCCCACACTCCAAAGACGTACAGCATTGTAAGTTAATTGACTTCTGTAAGCTGCAAAATGTCCTAGTGCGTAGGATATTGCGAGTCTGCGGGGTGATTGTTGGTTGGCACGGACTCGGTGGGCCGAAGGGCTTGTTTCCATGCTGTGTCTCTAAAATCTAAAGTCTAAAGAAATCAATTTACCTGAATTAATATTTAAAAAATGATAGATACTGAGAATGTCAGAACCCATTTT
This sequence comes from Rhinoraja longicauda, assembly GCF_053455715.1. Taxonomy (NCBI): domain Eukaryota; kingdom Metazoa; phylum Chordata; class Chondrichthyes; order Rajiformes; family Arhynchobatidae; genus Rhinoraja; species Rhinoraja longicauda. Next base: position 21,698,355 of record NC_135959.1, read on the forward strand.
GCACTGTTTTTGCGTATATATTTTTCATTCTGAATAGTTTCTTTTTTTAAATAAAAAATAATATTAAAAAATAAAGAAACTGATCAATATAAATCTTCAATTTAAGATATTTTAAAAATATATTTGAAATATAATCTAAAGATGGGATTTTAAAACACAGTTGTAAATACATTATATCACGTATTGATGGCATATATGTATATATATACAAGCACAAACACCCACAACCATACATTTAGATTGTATTTTAAATATATCCACAATATATATGTACATATTATATGTGATATAATTTTTTATGTAAATAAAATGAAATGTATTTAAATCTTTCACATTTTGTCAAAATATATATTCAATGTATTTTTGTTGCGTGCCTTTGCAAACAACATATTCTATATATAATTAAAAGCATTGGATGCACATATACGAATCCACTTTTCTGTCCTTTTCCTTGGTCCAGTTCACTGCTGGTATATCCAGTAAGAAATGGTAATATCCCTTTTCCCCATTGGCAGAAGTGGAGGGGATTCAGCTCAATGGGCAGAATCCTGTGAATTGCTGGAATAACTCAATGGGTCAGGCAGCATCTCTGGAGAACATGGATAGTTGATGTTTTGGGCAAGACTTCCAGAAGAGTCCCGATTCAAAACATTACCTAAACAAGGAACTGCAGATGCTGGAATACACTCAGAGTGCTTGAGTAAATTGCAATGTGCTCAGCAGGTCAGGCAGCATCTCCAGAGAAGATGGAGAGGTGAAGTTTTGTGTCAGGACCCTCCAGACTTCTGAAGAAGGGTTTCAACCTGAAACGTCACCTATCCATGTTCTTTAAAGATGTTGCTTGACCTGCTTAGATACTCCAGCCTGAAGTGTTAATAGGTCTGTTTCTGTGCGGTATAACCCTGTGAAACTGTTGTATTGTTGGGAAGGCCAGTCAGAAATCTGTGCGATTCAAACACTCACAGGTGACAATGGGAAAATGACCAGATAAATTGTGTTTTATATGTTGACAGAGAGATAAACACTGCTACGACACCGAAAGAATGCATTCACCCTTGCTTCAGGACATTGCTGTGGGAATTTTGCATCGACCAAAAGAGCAGGTGAGCCCTTCATTTAGTATCTGATCTGATCAGAAAGGAGTAATCAACCCGCTTGGGTGGAGAGCTGGAAAGGGTGCAGAGAAGATTTATGAGGATGTTGCCAGTTCTCGAGGGCCTGTGCCATAGGGAGAGGTTGAGTAGGCAGGAGAATGAGGGGTAATCTTATAGAGGTGCACACAATCATGAGAGGAATAGATCGGGTAAATGCACAAAGTCTCTTGCCCAGAATAGGGGAATAGGGAACCAGAGGATGTAGGTTTAAGGTGAAGGGGGATAGATTTAATAGGAACCTGAGTGATAACTTTTCAACACAAAGGGAGGTTCCTGTATGGAATGTGCTGCTGGAGGAGGTAGTTGAGGCAGATACTATAGCAATGTTTAGGGAACATTTAGACGGGTGCATGGAGAGCATAAGTTTAGTGGGATATGGGCCTAACGCAGATAGGTCAGACTAGTGTAGATGGGACATGTTGGTCAGTGTGGGCAAGTTAGGCTGAAAGGCCTGTTTCCACGCTGTGTGACTCTTTGACTCTCTGACGCTATGAGAGTGCTGGCTTGGCTGATCCATGATGAGAATTCCCGATTGTGTAATAAGTACAACTTGTAAGGCCAGGAATAGCACGGTTGTTAGAATACTGAGCTGAAGTCTGTAGATCTAGATGGGACAGCTCCTGGAGAGGCAGATCCAGCGGCCAGAGCTACGTCCTGATCTCAGTTGCAGTCTGTGTGAAGCTGTGTGTAATGCCTCCCTTTGACCACGTGGGTTTTATAAGGTCATCAAATCATAGGAGCAGAATCAGGACTTTCGGCCCATCCAGTCTGCTCTGCCATTCGATCATGGCTGATCTATTTTTCCCTCTCAACCCCATTCTCCTGCCTTCCCCCCCATAACCTTTGACACCCTTACCAATTAAGAACCTGTCTACTTTAAAAATACCCAATGACTTAGCCTCCACAGCAGTCTGTGGCAAGGAATTCCACAGTTTCACTACCCTCTGGCTAAAGAAATTCCCGCTCATTTCCATTCTAAAGGTACGTCTTTTTATTCTGAGGCTGTGCCCTCTGGTCCTAGACTCTCCACCATTAGAAACAACGTCTCCGCATCCATTGGCCTTTCCTTTGGGTGCACTGTTTTCCTCCCACATCCCATACACTTGGGGATCAGTGTGTTATTTGGCCATTTATTTGGTCCCAAATGTGTGGGTCAGTTGGAGTTGATGGGAATACGTGGAGAACAAAGTGCGGTTTGTGTAGGTAGGACTGGTGTAAATGGGTGCTTGGTGGTCGGCTTGGACCCAATGGGTGGGAAGGCCGGTCTCTACTGTCTTTTCCCTGCACCTCAGTGTATGTGGCAATAATAAACCAAAACCTAAACCTAAAAAGTGGTTGAAATGCATGTTTTTTCTTCTATATTTCACTTGAATATTTTGACCTTTAATACCATTGAAATTCCCCTGGGATAGGGGACATCATCTTGTAGACCCAGCAAAGATTAACTGAGCTTCCTCTCGACTCTCTATTGCATTGAATAAACCCTCCAAATGTATCCTACCAGTGTCTCAGAAACATTTTCTGTTTTCTTTCACGCCCAGGGTCTTACTTTTAAAATAATTTTTCAAAGCAAAACTATGTGTATGGATTATTTAAATAATTAATCCAATCGAATCTTATATATTCAGAAGGACAAAAGGCAAAAGACTGTAAATGTAAATGTTTCTGTTGTTTGTGTAGTGTCCATGGGAGACCAATTCATTTATTACTAAACTTCATTGCCTGATCCATCAAAGAGGGATATTCCCTTTGGATACTGTGTGCATTATCATTTTACATAAAGAAGGATCATTATTACTGCAGAGCTCATTTGCTGATTGGATTAAGTGTCTTCTGGGTCTTTCACTTCAGTACACTTGTATAACTGCTAGCTCACAGAAAATTATTTTCATGCACCACCTCCCATGCATTCTGCTTAGTAGTTCCATAGCTAAATCAACTTCTGTACCCAGAATTTATAAATATTTAACATAGCACTTTTTACGTCTTGTATGAGAGGAGTAAATTTAAAGGAGATTTGCAGAACAAGTTTTTTTACAGAGGGTAGTGAGTGCCTAGACCGGTCTGCTGGGGGTGGTGGTGAAGGCAGATGGGATCGTAGTATTTAAGATACTTTTAGATAAAACATGGATATGCAGGGAATGGAGGGATATGGATTATGTGAAGGCAGACAAGAGTTGGTCTTGGAATCATGTTTTGCACAGACATGTGGGCCAAAGGGGCCTATTCCTATGCTGTACTGTTCGATGTGCTGTGAATAATCAATATTTTTACACATGTTTCAGTCCAATTGTGATTATTACTGGTCGAAGCAGGAAATTGTCTAGGTATTCATCTTGGCAAGGAAGTGTAAGAAAATAACTGCAGATGCTGGTACAAATCAAAGGTATTTATTCACAAAATGCTGGAGTAACTCAGCGGGGCAGGCAGCATCTCAGGAGAGAAGTAATGGGTGACGTTTCGGGTCGAGACCCTTCTTCAGTCTGACCCATTCCTTCCCTCCTAAGATGCTGCCTGACCCGCTGAGTTACTCCAGCATTTTGTGAATAAATACCTTCATCTTGGCAAGATGAAGTGTCATTTTCCTCGACAATTGTACTGGTGGTGCTGTTGTTAATGTGAGCAAGGCACATTTCTTGATGAGCAACTAAAATGTGAAACTACAACTCACATAATTTTACTCACTGTCCAATCCCACCTCAAGCCACCAACCACAAGTTGATGAAGTATTTTGTCTGGGACAGGGAGCAATAGCCGTGTGCATTGTGTGCATAAGTGTCTACAGCAGTTATTTATTGCAAGGATCACCACCCTGATCTTTGGCTGCATTGTGATTTAGTGCTTACAGTGGCTGGTGGGTCACATAGAGAAGGGAATGCACATGTGGGTATGATTATGGGAAGGGCTAGGGTGAAGCTAGCATGTGGAGGAATGCAGCCAGATGCGGTGAAGATACATGTACCTCTCCCACCCTTCCACACATTTTACCTTTCTCCTTTTCTACAGCTGCCATGGCCGCCATATTGCATTTCTGCCACAACTCCCAGCAGCAAGTGTGAGTTGAATGCACCCTGTTACACTATTTTCTGCACTGTTTATTTTGTCTCTTGCTCTGCCTGTTGTACTCACGTACACTACATCGATCCGGATAGCATGCAAAGTGAAAACATTCAAAATAAAAGTGTCTTGGCATGCATAACAGTGATAAACCAATACCAATGGCAGTTGAAGGCTCCGATTTGTTGGTGTCACAAATTACGTAGGCGACACCTCAATGCAGTAGACAAGGAAATCATGCTAGTGTTTTACGAAAGGTAAATTTCAAGTTTTGGGTCCAGGTTTATTATTTTCACCTGTACCAAGGAACAGTGAAAAGCTTTGTTTTGCATTCTATCCAATTAGATCAGATAATACGATAAATAAATAAAATCAAGTCAAACTCAGGTACAATAGGTAGAGCACAGGGGAAGATACAAAGTGCGGAATAAGGTGCTCAGCATTGTAGCACATCGGTTCCATAGACAAGGCCTACGTTTAACCAATAGTGCATTTTTTGTTGTTGTCTTCGAAAATGTAATGTTCATTTTAGTGTATCTATAAATGGTAGAATCCATTTTTCAAGCATGGTCGAATAATTTATGTTTAAAATGGAGGCATGGGAGTGCAGATGATCTCTGCTCATTAGGTAAATGTCGAACATACTAGATGATACGCTTCAGAGAATGCCAGAGAAAATGATGGTTAGGATTCCAGTGAGTGAGAAAAGAACTGGCGCCCTGGGAAGGTTTATCCTTTCAGAAGTGGCCTTTTTATCCCTGCTCTGCAGGAAGTATGAGTGGTTAGGGGGATGATTCTGCTCCCAGTAGAAGTGCAAATCATAAAGTAGAACTAAGAAATGGCAGGCCCACAGCCTCTCATTTTTCAACCATTAACTTTAACGGTTTGGGAAATTGCACACCACTCATGTTTCTGAATAAGAACACTCCATGAAGCATTACTTTGCATAGATGATGTCAGGGACAAGAGCTCATAAAAAGCTACAATCAAACAGAGGACTCAATCCCATAGGGTTAGAGACAGGTACAGCATAGAATAGTAAGATTAAATGAGAACTTACCAGTTCGAAGTTTGATCTGTATTTTATGAGGAGTTACGATGAGGGACTACGTGAAGACCCCGTCCAGCACGCATGCGCGACATTCTTCAAAGCAGCGGTGTGGATTCACAGAAAAACACAATGATTGAAATAAACATAGTAAAGAAAGGATAAGAACTTAATTACCAGTTGATCTGTATAAAAGAGGGTGGGAGCGGAGGGCACGTAGTCCCTCATCGTAACTCCTCATAAAATACAGATCAAACTTCGAACTGGTAAGTTCTCATTTAATCTTACTATTTTATTTCGGAGTCACGTGAGTGACTACGTGAAGACTTCAAAGCTCTGTGATTCCGAACCGTGTACCAGCTCATGCTTCACTCACTGTCTGAAGACCTTAGAGGGAGGAAGTATGTTATCGCAATCAAGAACCCTGTTTGTGAACAAAAAAGGTTTATTAATGACAACAAAGAACAGAGAGCTCCCCAGGGCTCAAATTAAATATTATCTGCAGACTCTAAAATTCTGTCTGCAAATGTAGCAGGTTGCGCCAGCGGTTTATTATAAAACCTTTGGAAAGTTCTTTCCGAGGACCATCCTGCTCTGGCCAGAATATGGTCGATAGGCACGTCCATTCGACTAGCCGCCGACGTAGATGCAGCCCTGGTGGAGTGAGATTTGTAAACATTAGTATTCACTCCTGCGGACTTAAGCACCTGCTTGAGCCACCTTGAAATGGTTTGGCTCGTCACCTGACCAATGAGGCTTCTTGTGGCTTATCCATAAGGCTTTTTCTCTCCCTCTTAAGTTGTATGTTGTGTCTATGTAATTGGCGAGATGGGTCTTGGCACACAGCCGTGGGTCAGATGAATATGCCCAGAACTCCATGACTGGAGGCGTGGTACCTGGTCTAGTTTGTTTGACCAGTCCCTGAATATGGAATGTGAAACAGTCCAATGACTCTGTCATGCTGTCCAGCCTCAGAAGGTGGAGGGACTGTACCCTTTGAGCTGACACTGGTGCCATGAGCATGACTGATTTCAGTGTAAGTTGTTCCAGCGTGAGTGCCCTGGGCGGTGGCCATCCCCTAAGGTACGTCAGCACAATGCTGACATCCCAGATCTGAGTGTACCTTGGTCTGGGGGAATTGGTGTTAAAAAATGCACCTCATGATTTTTACCACTAATGGATGGGACCCCAAAGTCAGTTGTCCTGCTGCTGGAACCAAATAAGCTGACAACGCACTCCTGGCTGTATTTATGGCGCTGTAGCTGAGTCCTTCCCGATGTAATCCAACCAGGAACTCCACAACACTGGTGGCTGTCGCTGTAGTGTAGGTAGTTCCTGTTTTGGAGCAATACCGTTCCCATTTCCTTATGTTGGTCAGGTATTGTCTCCTGGTGGACTCCCGGTGGGATGCGGTCATCATGTTGATGGCGTCCTCAGACAGTCCCAGGCCCAGTAGAGGTCTTTTTAGAATCTGCAAGCCAGGAGATTGACTCTGTCATGGCACGGGTGACTAATGCCTGACACTGGGTGGATTAATAATTCCGGACTGCTGGGGAATTCCAACGGTGTTTCGACAGCCATGTCGAGGGCCACTGGGAACCATGGCTGTGTAGGCCAGTCGGGTGTTATCAAGATTCCTGAAGCGGAATCCAATTGAATCTTGCGTGACAGCCGACTGATGAGGCAGAAGGGAGGAAAAGCATAAAAGAACATTTTCCCCCAATGCAGCGTGAATGCATCAACTGCTGCTGCCTCAGGGTCTGGTTCCCAAGCGACATATGTTGGTACCTGGTGATTCAGCCTGGATGCAAATAGGTCGATATCTGGTGTGCCATATTGCTTTGTAATTTCGGCAAATACTTTGGGATTTAACATCCATTCGATGTTATCGTTAAATTTGCGTGACCTGGTGTCTGCCACTGTATTTTGTTGCTTACCTGGTAGGTAAGTTGCTGATAACCAAGTATGTCTTTCGACACACCATTGCCAGATTAGGTTGACCAATTTGTCACACGATATCGACTTTACACCACCCATGTGTTTGATATAAGCCACCACCGTGGTATTATCTAATTGCAACCGGACATGTGCATGATGCGTATTAGATGAATATGCTTTTAAACCATAAAACGCACCCAACATTTCTAAATAGTTGATACCCCGTGTCTGTAGGCAAGATGATTTAGAATTAGTCCATCTGCCCCCTGTGCTGGATTGCATGTTAGTTGCTCCCCAGCCCAAAGCACTGGCATCCGTTTGCATGGTTAATACTGGGTTGGTTATTATTATGGGACTGGAACTGAGCCTAATGTTCCTTGTCCACCATTGTAACTCTGGAATGGATTCAGCAGTTAAATACATGGCTCGGTCAAAGTGACCTGAGTTTTGCTTTAGTGCGTGCACTTTTGCTCTTTGTAAATTTTGCAAAGGTCCAAATTGTACAGCTGGAAAAGCTGCTACCATTTTACCAAACTCTAGCTACCTGCCGTATGGTTGGCTGACGTTTATCCATTAGTTCGTGGCATGATAGTGCCAATTCTGATGCTTTCCCCTTCGGCAGAGTTACAAACATGCGAACAGTATCAATCGTAAATCCAAGATAGTCCATGGTAGTGGACGGTGTAAAATTGGATTTATCTGGATGTATGACAAACCCCAAAGTTTCAAACAAACGTTTGGTAAGGCTTTAAATTGCCATAGCTGTTTCATCCAGATAAACTTTAAGTATTTACGATGCTCCTTGTGTATGGGTACTGAGTAGTAAGCATCTTTTAAATCAATGCCTGCTAGAAAGTACCCTCTAGAAATCAAAAGTCTGGCGGTTTCAAAAGTTTCCATCTTGAAATGTGTATAGTTAACTGACTCGTTAAACGTAGTTAAGTCAATGATGATGCGACATCCACCATCTTTTTTAGTTTTAGTGAAAATATTAGACACAAATTCCAAAGGTTCATGTTTTGTTCTTTCAATGACACCTTTTGCTAGTAGCCTCATAAGTTCAGCTTGACCCTCTTGTTTCTCTTTGAGTGAGAGGGTGAATACCCTTTGGGGTATAAGCTGAACTGGCGGAATATTTTTATGAACAAAGTCAATTTTATAGCCATGAATGCAGCTTAGTATGTACTTGTCATTAATGATGGTTTCCCATGCATCCAAAAACCAGTGCAATCTCCCCCCTGATAGTATAGAGCCCGTACTGGTCATATGCTGAGAGGGACCAGACCCACCTACCTCCATGGTTACTGGTGCTACTTCTGCCTCTTTGCTGGACGATGAGGTGTCTGCTGGGCTGTAGAGGCCTGCTGTTGGCGTTGATGTTGTTGGGGGTGGCACATTTTCCATGGGGTCCGCTCTGGGCCCTGGCCTAAAAAAGGCTTACGGGGAATGGTTGCGGGCCCCGAGCTTTCACCAGTCCCATATGGTGGTCGACGACTGGTGGACGCCGTGGGATACTGCCGCCTGGGTTTGTTGGGTCTGCTCGGTCCTAAACCTGCCCTCACGAGACCAAAGGTCTTGGACTCTTCCTCTAGGTCTTTCACCTTTTTTGGAAGGTCCTTTACAAAAAGCAGAATTGGAGGTTCTGAACCCGGTGTTTTGCAAGCCTGCAAACTTAGGGTTGAGGGCAGGCTTGATGATCTCATATTGAGTGGTGCACAGCAGAGCTAATGTATCTTGCTGATTTGTGGAGATGTCCACACCATCAATGGACCGAGCATATGATTTTCTGGAGCTTCAACTCCAGGTTCCTGATGTTCTGCCCCAGATGTCCCCAAATTTGGCTGTTTACAGCTGGTACATGCAATGATGTACAATTTTCTGGGGCTGTATATAGCTCAAAGGGCCTCATTGACCACCCGTTCTTGTAGGGGTTTTGAGGACAGGTGGTCAATGCTGGCTGCAAGTTTTTGGCTCTAAAAGCCGACCCCCTCGTGGAATGACCACGTAGCGGTTGACCACACCCAGCAGCTCTTCCTGATCCTGTACACCCTGCGTACTCCGGAGATCTTCAGCCAAGAACCCATCTTGTTGACCAGCCCAGACCTGGTCGCCAATGCTGCCTTCAAAAGAAGGTGAGGCAATGGCCAGTGCCACAAAGGGCACTGCGGGAGTGCCTGGGCGCTCTGGGCCCTCCCTTGGCGAGTCTGCTGCTGCTCTCTCAGCAGATCTCGCTGGAGCATTTGCTCCATAAGCCGTTTGGCTTTAGGCGGCTGCCAGTGCCGCTGTGTAGCGGTGTGGCATCTTCATCCGAAACGTCGGACACTACCGCCCGGTTCTGGCTGCAGGTACCTCCAGCTCGCTGCTCAGGCTGCACTAGCGGTGCTGGGCTCGGCTCGGTAGTTGCTGCCGCCTCTTGCCCCCCCTCCAAAGAACGTTCCTCAACGGATGACGAACGGGGGCAAGCTGAAATTTCTTTCCTCTGGTCTTGCTCATCTTGGGACCTAAAGCAGACCAGAGAAAATACTCACGGCCACGGTAGACTTACCTGTCGGCCCGACTTTTTAGTTTGTAGCGGGAGCACCTTGAACTCCCGTTCGTCGCGGGTGCACTGCGTGAACGCTAATGTCGCGCATGCGTGCTGGACGGGGTCTTCACGTAGTCACTCACGTGACTCCGAAATAAAATCAGGCACGGCTTCCCATCGGGTCTGTACTGACCATAATGGACCCATTTTCTACTAATCCAACCCCAACAAATTCCATTCTCCCCACGTTCCCATCAGCTCCTTTGCCCCCTAACCAGATTCTACCACTCGTCTGTACACTCGGGGCAATTTATAGAAGGCATTTATCCTACCAGTCCACACAGTTTTGAGACGTGGGAGGAAACTGGAGCACCCAGGAGAAATCCATGTGGTAATGGGGAGAATGTGCAAATTCAATACATACAGCATCAGAAATCAGAATGAATCCAGGTCAGTGGAGCATTGAAGTTGGGGATCTGTAGGCTACACCACTCTGCTGCCCAATCAAAGAGGCATAAGGCCTTGAGTCTAATCTTTCTTGGAATAATGTGACAGTTTTAATCTTGTCTTGTTGTAGGATTGGAAGGGATGGGGAGGGTCACTAGATTAACTCACCATTTAAGGCATCAAGTAAACGAAAAGAGTTTTGACTCTACAGTTTGGAGGAGTCTGTTTTCGGAGAGATCAGGGCTAGCATAAATGTACTCCAGCTTTAACTGTCCGATCTAGAGCAGCTTCATTCAAGGGTAACCAATGGTGTCTAGACAGATAAGTCCAGGAAAGTGAAATGGAAATTTAAAGATGCTGTTGCTGAAAATTTGCAATAAATACTGAATATTTATATCAGTAATACACATGATTACACAGATGATAATCAATCAAAACTGGCACATGAGATGAGTGGAACTGCTGATGTGCTGCCCTTCTGTTAATGGAGTTCTGATGACAGGTCTCCAACCTTAAAGTTTACAGGTCCTAGGAACAAAATTAGGCCATTCAGCCCATTGAGCCTACTCTGTTATTCAATCATCGTTGATTCCTTCTCAACCCCTTCTTCTGCCTTCTTCTGCCTTCTCCTTCTCCCTACAACCTTGGACATCCTTATTAATCAAGAAACATTAACCCTGTTTCTCCTTTCACAGACGCTGCCAGACCTGTGGAGTGTTTCCACAATTTTCTGAATGGATTACAGACAATTTTTTGTACCAACTAGATATTAGAAAATCAAACAAACAGATTTTTGAATTTCTGTTTGGGATCTGAGCATCACTGGCAAAGCCATTATTTATTGATCATCCCTAATTGCACTTGATCTAAGTGGCTCACTGGCCTATTTCAGAATATTTAAAAATCAACCACATTGGAGGATCTGGAGTTGGGATACAGGCCAGACTAGGCCAGACTTTATTCGCTCGAAGGATGGTGAAAGGTTTAAAAAAAACACCAAATTTCATGGCAATCCAATAGTTTTGTGGTCAATATTGTTAATAGTGATAGTCATGCAGCTAACAACATAGAAACAGGTCCTTTGCCCAACTTGTCCATGCTAGTTTCACTTGCCTGTGCCTGATCCGTATCTCTCGAAAAAGGTTCCTCTCCATGTAGTGTAGGAAAATAACTGCAGATGCTGGTACAAATCGAAGGTCTCGACCCGAAACGTCACCCATTTCTTCTCTCCTGCGATGCTGCCTGACCCGCTGAGTTACTCCAGCATTTTGTGATACCTTCCTCTCCATGTACCTGTCCAAATGTCTTAAATGTGATAACTGTACCCGCCTCTATCTCTTCAGCTGGCAGCGAGTTCCATTTATGCACCATCTCCTGTGTGAAAACGTTGCCTCTCAGTTCCCTTTTAAATCTTTCGCCTCTCACCTTAAGCCGATGTCCTCTAGTTTTACACTGCCCATCTTTGAGGTAAAAAAATGTGGCTATTCACCCAATCTATGTTCCTTATAATTTCTTCATCGTTATACCTCCTACACTCCAGGGAGAAAAGACTGAGCCTATCCAAGATCTCCTTATAATTCAAACTTTCCAGACCCAATTAAATCCTTGTAAATCTTTTTTGCACACTTTCTAGTTTAATTAATTGTTTAAAATGATTATTTTTCCTAAATTCAAGATTATTTAATTTAAATTTCACAGCTTCAACAGGTCCCTGGATTGTTCTGCCAGCACTTGGTGGGTAATTTGATAACTGCACCACCACTATCCCATTTTAAGTTGTACAAAACCAAGGCAAGACGGAATCTCATTTCCCATACAATGAAGCTGCCTTCCATATTGACTTGTTTCTTCAAGGGAGAGGGACTTGTTTCAGGTTGGATTGGAAATAGCTACAAACAGGAGGAAGGCATTGTGTGGAATGCTGGTCATCTCCTGGGATTGAGGGAATTTGTGTTTTGTTTGGCTTTTCTTTATATACCTTGTGCAAGGGATTGCCTGCTTTCTGGTTCATCAGAAGGTCTTGATCTATTTATTATTCACTGCTACCATATCCATGTCAAATACGATTCATTTGTACATCTCCATGTGGACATCAGGACCCTAGTCCTGGCCTAGCACGTCTGATACTATTGTTATGTAATCTTTACATGCCATTTGTTGAAGGCAATTCGGGATCAACCAGCTGCAATGTAATTTGCTTCCTTTCCTGTCAGTTGGAGCTGAGGTAAACATAGATGGCTGCTACCTCACTGTTCCAGAGAGCTGGGTCCAATCCTGACCTCTGGTGCTGTCTGTGTGGAGTTTGCATGTTCTCCCTGTGACGATTAGATGCTCCGATTTCCTCTCACATCCCAAAGATGCACATTAATGTTTCATTTCGTTTTCCCTCCAAATTAGATCATGAATCTTTATTTGAAGTGTTTGATGAAATGTAGCCTCTTCTTAAATTGTCTTAAAATATTCAATAAATCTTTACAGCTGTGATTTCCAGAATGCTAATAACTCAATTTAAACCATGAGAGAGCTTCTATCACACACAATAGGTTCATCATCCATGGGTATTGATATCGACCTGTCTGAATTAGGTTATTATTTCTAACCAGAGTCCTCGAGACTTCAGCTGAATTATGCCAGTCATGTCGTTTCCACACTTTCTCAATTTCTGTAGCTCGCGTCCTCATCCATCCTAGCATTATTTAGCAGTACCAAACAACCCAACAGCACATCTAGTAAAGCACTGTCTCACAGGCTCAGTTACCTGGGTTCAGTGCTAAACTCTGATGCTGTCTGTCTGGAGTTCGCACATTCTTCCTGTGACCATGTGTGTTTCATGCAGTTTCCTCCCACATCACAAAGACTTGAGGGTTGGAAGGTTAGTTTGCTCCTGAGTGGGATGCCAGAGAATGGGCTTGTTTATGTTGACTCTTCTCATTCTCCCTTCCTTAGTATAACACATCTGACTAGTGCCTTGAAGATGTAAGGTTTAACAGCATAGGCGTAGAGCCACAGAGCAAGGAAGCCGGCACCTTGGCCCACTGCATCCGTGAGAGCTTGCACGGACCAATGTTGGAACAGATGAAGTGACATCCCTTGATCTCAGAACAAATGGTTGTAAGCATTCCAATTGAAGCTGTGGATTCCGATCTGAGGTGTGTTGTAAGGTGTTGGGCGTGACTGTCGACGTTAAGAAGGTGGATTAACAACATGCCATAAGACCTGAGCTGAGGGAAGGGACGGCTCTTAGTCCACCACTTGTGCATTAACACCTTGATACGATGCATAGATGACCCAGTCTTATACTGATAATCCACCTCTGGGGTCATTTCCACTGATTCTTGGATTTGGGGATGGTCCCCACTATTCCTGGCTCTGTAGGTCCCACTGATGGAATATTGGAGTCCATTTCCCCCGTCCAAGGTTTTTTTATGTTGCACTGAATTACTGTGATATGTCATTTTGTTAATTAATCTAATATATCAGAAAGTTAACCCAGTTTTGGTCCTCATTCTTCACCTGAAGGAAAAGATAAAGCTGAATGGGCAGTCAACTATGCTAATGAGTAATGGAACTGGCCTTAGCAATGGAAAAGTGCAGAGATAAAAATAGAAAGTAGACATCAGGTCCATATTCCAGCTGATAAGCAAATTGGGTGATTTACCATTCTTGACATTAGTTAAAGTTACTGAATAAAGAGACAAAATGAATTGCATTCTGACCATATTTGCACCATGACATTAAACTGAGTTAATGTGTAGCGAGGTCAGCTTTTCTGTGATTGCAGGATTATATCCCGAAGTGTGACACCATTTCCCCCCCACCGAGCCTAAACTATTTGACGATCTTTGCAATTTGCCTCAACCTCTGTTCCCTCTCAATAGGTCTGTATTTATTTTCCTTTTCAAATATCTCTCCAATTTCCTGACTAGAAAGTTTTTTTATTTATACTACTTCAGGCTATGAGTTAGTTAATTGGAGAAAGACAAGACAGAATCAACACCATGCTTTTGGTGAGCAACCCCAGCCTTGCAGAGAGAGCTACCAGACACTCGATCTACTGGGAGGGAGAAAAGAAATCACAAAACTGGGCAAAGATATGTGTAAACTCGTAGAGTGGTGATTTGCACATAGAGTCACAGGGGCTGAGTGATTTGCAACAGGGCTTTGAGCAGAGATCACAACTGGTGGGGCATCACCGTACAGATCAATGGGGTGGTTGAGGGTGGCAGAGTGGCACAGCTGGAAGAGCTGTTTTGTCCAAAGGTCATAAACTCACTTTCAATTCTGACCTCGGGTGTTGTGTTTGGACGTTCTGTCAGTGACTGTGAGCTCAGCACCTACCCAGCACCAGTAAATTGTCAGTCATGCGCAGCTGACCGGCTTGAGACTTAAAGTACCAATTTTGTCCCATCATCATGGAAATGACTGGTGCACACTTGACAACCTCACGAGCTGTGTGACCTATGAGGGGGAAGTGCAAGGTGGATGCACTAGGCTCATTCTCCCTCAGGCCCACACTATGGAGTATTGGGTTCGGATTTGGTCACCCAGCCGTAGGGAAGGTGCCACTCAGTTGGAAAGTGTACAGAAAACTTTTACAAGGATCTTACAGAGGTGTATAAAATCATGAGGAGGATAGTTAGGCTGAATGCAGTTTTCTCCCCTTGGTTTGGGTAATCAAGAACTGGAGGGCATAGGTTTATGATGAGAGGAGCAAGATTCAAAAGATACCCGAGGGGCAAATATTTCACGTAGTGGATGTTACGTGTACAGAACTTGAAGCCAGAGGAAGTGGCTGAAGCAAGTATTATGGCACCATTTAAAGTTATTCGGATGGGTACATGGATAGGAAATGTTTAGCAATGGTTTAAATGTGAACAAGCGGAACTAGCTCAGATGGTCATCTTGTTTGTCATGGACAAGTTGGGCCAAGAGAGTCAAGAGTCAAGAGTGAAGATTTATTGTCATGTATCCTGAACCCGAACAATGAAATTCTTACTTGCAGCATCACAACAGATATGTAAACAAGTTCTCTGTAAACATCATAATAGACAACAAAAAAAAGTTCAGTATATATCTAAAGAAACTAACAAACAATAATGGTGCAAAGACAAGAACGATGCCCCTCAGGTCTATGTAGTTTGGAGCTTATTTTTGGAGGTTGTAGTGTATAATAGCTTGATAGTTCTTGGGAAAAAGCTGCTCCTGAACCTGGACATTACAGTTTTTAGGTTCCTTTTCTTTCGTCCCGATGGCAGGACTGAAATGAACCATGGCCAGTGTGGTATGGGTCTCTGATGATGCTGGCTGTCTTTTTGAGGCAGCAACTCCTGTAGATCCCTTCGATAATGGGGAATTTAATATCGGTGATGTACTAGGCAGTGTTCATCACTTTTTGCACTCTTCTTCGTATTCTGGGCATTTGAGATGCCAAATCTGGCTGTGATGCATGGGCCTGGTTCCAAGCTGTGATGCTCTGGTTCCATTTGACTTGGACATGATTGCTTGCATGATCTAACCTGCACAAAACCACCTTTCACACAAAGAAAGCATGCACAATGGGTCCAATGTCTTGGGAGAAGTACATAAATAATTAATTGAATCCTTGCATTATAGTTACGTATTGTGCATAAAAAAGAGATTTCTGTCCATCTTCACTTAATGACATGCTAATTACAATTTGCACAATGTAAAGTTTAAAGTAATGTGTTAAAACCCAACCTGTTGAAACAGCAGCTTGCAAGATCTATTGCAGTTACTGGCCACATCACTGACTATATGGATAAGTACAACACCCAGCATGGACCAGATGGGCTGAAGGGCCTGCACTGCGACTCCATAACTATCCGAAGCCGATCCATAGTGATATACAATTGCTAACAGTGAAACACCACTTTTCTTTTCTTCGTTTCCTTGCTCAGGTATGGATAAGTGTTTTCTGAGCACATCGCGATGGCTCATCATCCATTGAACAATCACTAATCCCATGGCACTTGGCAACATGACTCTCATAATTTATTCACCTGAAAGGATCTGTCTAGAGAGGGTGAGATGTCTTCAACACTAATTGTATGATATGCTTGCTTGTTAACTTCAGAAGTTTATGTTAAAAAAAACACCTCCAGATGGCAAACAATCCCAAATGCCCATCTTATCTCAACAGTTAGACATGGACTTGCGACCTTATGGTGTTATCTTAAACCTCAAGTTATCAGCACGATGAGGCACATCCTTTTAATTAGTTACCTTCTCAAATATATGGTTCTGAAATCATGTTGCAAATATCTCCTGACACTGCAATTCGCCACCTTTTTCATAGAGTGAAATAATACTGACAGACATGGCTAGCTGATCACATTTCAGACACTGTTACTGATGCTTGGAGAAGGCATGGTGAATATGGCATATTTAAAATGAGATGTCCATTTACAAAGTGATTCTGTTGTTGATTAATTCCAGCTGCATTCTATCTCTCCTCCACAAAGCAAAGATGGTGAGATTTGAAGAGAATCAAAATTTAAAACAGAATGTATGGCAGGTTTGTAGAACCATGGCAGTGTTACAGCTCAGAAGGGTGCCATTTAGCCCAAGGCATTCATTCCAACTCTCTGGAGAGCAATTCTGTCACTCGTTTCCCCCTTTCCCTGTCACCCTGTAAATCAGCTTCCACAAGTGCCTGTCCAATTCCCTTTTGAAGGTTCTGATTGACCATGTTTCCAACTCCCCTCCAGGCAGTGAGTTCAGGCCAAAGTCAATCTTTGTGTAATTATGTTTTCCTCATGCCTACCTGTATGTACTGCCTGACACTATGAATGAATATCCCAGGTCCTTGAACCAGCCACTAATGGAGTCACCTTCTCCCTTTTCACTTCATCTGAACTTGTCACGGATATGCACATTGTTATAAAATTTCCTCTCCACCTTCTTTGCTCTGTGGAGAAAAAAACCCCAGGCTAACCTTGGAGCTGAAATCCTTCATCTGTGGAACCTTTCAAATTCTGCAACTTTCTGCAAACCACAAGCCCACCTGCAAACTTTCACAATGTTACCAAAGAGGGGTGAATAGAATTGGGTGCAATTCTCCAGCTGTGTCCAGTAAAGGCTCAGCAAGGGTGCAGCACGGCTGGGAATATTCCAGATGACTATTAGCTATTATCTTCCATGCCTCTGATCGTGAAGCCCAAGATTTCCTACGATTTACCTAACATCACTCTGTCGCCTTCAAACACTGGCGACTTTGGTCTGTGAATTTTGCTCAATGAAGCTCAGCAGTCTAGCTCATATTGTCTAGGGACATAAGATTTCAAGACTTCGAGATTTCAAGATTTTAAGATCAATTTATTGTCACATGTACCAATTAAGGTTAAGTGAAATTTGAGTTACCGTACAGCCATACTAAATGAAAAGCAACAAAACACACAGCCACATAAAATGAAATTTAACATAAACATCCACCACAGCGGATTCCACATTCCTCACTGTGATGGAAGGTAATAAAGTTCAATCAGCTTCCTCTTTGTTCACCCGCGGTCGGGGCTGTTGAACCACCCGCAGTCAATAAGAACAGTAATATTAGAAATAAGAGCAAGAGTAGGGCATTTATCCCTGTTCCCCTATTCATTAACATCATGGCTGAGCTCAGAGCCACTTTGCTGTTCAAACATCTTACCTAATAGTTCTCTTGATGTCTAAAATTATATCAGTCCCTGCGTGGCAGATGCTCGGCAACTGAGCTTCCACAGACCCCCGTGAAGAGAATACTCGTTATTTATTCCCTTTCTGTCCTTTATTTTGAGGCTCCTTGTTCTACACATCCTGCCCACCCCTGTGGGAATGTTGCAGGCCTCAATGAGATCACATTTACTCATCTATGCAAAACTTCACTCAAGTTCAAACTGGGGTAAAAAAAAAACTGATGACTTATATTTAAGTAACTTCATCTCAACATTGAGCTGCCCACAACCACAGCATCAAATAAAACACAGTTTGATGTGGTAATACAATTCAGTTATACTTTATTGAAACATGTACCTAGGTACAGTGAAATTCTTTGTTTTGCATACGGTACACAAAGTGCACAAAGAGCGGCCACGTTTCTGCTGCTGTCAAAGTTAGAAAAGTACTCCTGAGAGTTATGTCGGTTAGTCCCTCTTGCTCTTGGGGCCACCGCTCCAGGTCCCTCTTTGTTCTTGGCTGCCCCCTCCCCTGCCGTGTCCCTCTTTGTTCTTGGCGGCCCCCTCCCCCGCCCATCAGCTCCCTCTCTGGTCTCGGTGGCGTGGCCTGATTGCCTCTCTGCGGCCAGTTCTTGGCCCGATCGCCTCCCTGTGGCCTGACCTCAGCCCGACCACCTCCACACGGCCCTGTCCTCGGCCAGCCACCGGCTGCACGGCTCCGCAGACGGTTCCAAGGTGCTCACTGGAAGCTTCCCTTCTGCCAGGAGATACGACGGGGGGGGGGAGGGGAGGGGGAGGGGAAGGGGGAGGGGAAAGGGGGAGGGGAGGAGGGAGGGGGGAGGAGGGGGAGGAGGGAGGGAAGAGGGGGAAGAGGGAGGGGAGGAGTAGGGGGGGAGGGGGTAGGGGAGGGAGGAGGGGGAGAGGGAGGGAGGAGGGGGAGGAGGAGGGAGTGCTGCACCAATGCAGGAGAGATTTGGGCACAACGGGTCCACTTGGTCTAGTATAACATAAACTTGCACACAGCAGTGCGCAACTGTGTTAAATCCCAGTGTCATATTTTAGGGCGGTTTTGGAAAGGGCACAGGAGAGGTTTGCAGTGGTCCCAGGAATCAGAATGGAGAAATGTTCCTCTGCATTGCAGTCAGAGCTCTCAATGTGGTCTCCCTTTACAATGGAGAAACTCAACACAGATTTGGGTAACTGAAAAGTGGCGTATCTGCATTCAGTCCACAGGGGCGATCCTAAGTTTACTGTTGCCTGCCTCTTTAATTCCCCATCTGACTCGGTCTGTGGCATTCTGCTCACTTGCAGTGAAGCCCAACATCAGCCTGAAGAACATCATTTCATTTTCTGTCTGGGCACGTTGCAGCCTTCTGGACTCAGTATTGAATTCTATAACTTCAGGTAATTTGATCTCTGTCACTATCAGTCATCCATCTGTGACATTATCTCAGATTGTTTATGTTTTTCTTTTTTTTTAACTCGTTGTGGAGGACATGTGCAGCCTAACTTGTACTTGGCAACTCCTGCTCCTGTTTCTTCCAGGTTTCTCCCCCTCACCCACCCCACAATTAGTCTGAAGAAGGGTCCTGACCCGAATCATCACATCCATGTTCTCCAGAGATGCTGCCTAACCCATTGAGTTACTCCAGCAGTCTGTGGCTTTTTTTTTGCAAATCTTGGCTACTGTGTTCTCTTTCACTCAGTGGCCAGGTTTATTCAGGGGTCTGAAGAAGAGTCTCGACCTGAAACGTCACCTACACCCGTTCTCCTGATCAGCTAAGCTACACCAGCATTTTGTGTCTATCTTCGGTGTAAACCAGCATCTGCAGTTCCTTCGTACACATTTTGTCTACTCCACTGCAAAATCTCCTCAAGGTATGCCTACTTTGAAGAGGTTCTCCTCCACTCTCTTGAGTCTGAGGAAGGGTCTCAACCCAAAACGTCACCTATTCCTTTTGTCCAGAGATGCTGCCTTATCTGCTGAATTACTCTATCTTTGGCGAGATGTATAAACTAGCCTTAATGCAGTGAACCCTCTCAAATTGCTTCATAGATCTGAAATCAAATATATTTTTACATTACGGATGTGCGACCAAAAGCTTGGTTAATAAAGTCAAATTTAAGAAGTGTTTTAATAGAAAAGAGAGGAGCAGGGAGTGAAATTTCCAAAGTTATGGGGTTTGGCAGCATGCAGTCACCGAGGATATGGATGTACGAGCCGTAAAATTGCAAGGGAGAGATAGGTCTGAGAATTACTGATGAAAGGGTTCCAGTGACCAAGGTCACAGTGTGATTTGAAAACAAGTCAATTTTTAAAATTAGTACATAAAAGGAAGCGTGTTCTTCCCAGAAATTGCTGCTGCTACAAAGATTCGACAGAAAGCAATGATGAACATCTGCCTGAATTCCCAGTACTTCTGCTCAGCTAGTGAGGCTCCCTGCTAGTTTAATGTTCATTTATTAAAATTTAATGCCATTTTCTTTCTCCCAATGGGTGGTCATTTTATAGAATAGACTCCCATCAGAAGTAATTGTTGCCTCGTTGAATAATTTCCTTAACGGAGTTGGAAGAAGCTTAGGAACAAAGATTAAAGGATGACTGACTGTTTTATGAAACATTATGGTTCCAATTTTTGCACTATTCCTAAGTTAGAATAAAATTCTTCAACATTAACACAATTCATTAAATAAAATCATTTTTGATGATGATCTCCATAATTAATTGGCTTGGAGTCAAATGTAAAAAATATAAATCTTGAAGATCTATAGCCTGTTCACAGTGGTTGTGCTGCCTTAACCCACGGTTAATTTGCTATATTCTACTATCCACCTCTGGCACTTTCATGTATCATTAGCGAAATTCAGATTGTACTCATCCAAGTCAGCTTTATATCTCAAGTTGTATAACAAGATGATGTGTGTTAAAACCTAAGTGTGAGTACACAAGACTTTTCCAGGAAGGTCGTTACAGTGAATCTCCCATTACCTTAGGATTGCTGGTCATCGACCTTCGGCATCAGAGATTCGTGCAGCACAGAAATGGTCCCTTCATTCGATGATGCCCATGCTGCCCATTGTACCCAGCTGCACAAATCCAATTTACACACATTAGGTCTACAACGCTCCACGCCTTGGCCATTCAAGTACTTGCCTTGATGCTTCTTAAATATCCTGGGAGTATCTGCCTCAACCACCTCTTCAGTATATTTCAGACTAATCCCTGCTAAACTTCCTACCTCTGACCTTAAGCCTTTTCCCTCTTTTCTTAGACACTTTAGTCTTTAGACTTTAGAGATGCAGTGCAGAAACAGGCCCTTCTGCCGACCAAGTTCGAGCCGAACAGCGATCACCCCATACACCTAATACTATCCTGCACACTAGGAACAATTTACAACTTTACCAAAGCCAATTAACTACAAAACTGTACGTTTTGGTGTGTGGGAGGAAACCGAAACATCCGGAGAAAACCCATGTGATCACAGGAGGAATTCCATGCAGACAGCAGCCGTGGTCTGAATAGAACCCAGGTGTCTGGCACTGTAAGGCAGCAGCTCTACCGCTATGCCACTGTGTCGCCCTAACCACTCTACCATGAGAAAAAGTTATTTACTATGTAGCCAATGGATCCTCCCCACATAACTTTACATAGTTCTAACATGTTACCCTCTTGACCTCCTCCACTATAAGGAAAACCCAGCCTATCCAATCCCTCCTTATAACTGAAACCCTCTAATCAAGGCAAAGTCTTGGTGAATCTCCACTGCACCCCCCCCCAGTGCAATCACAAACCTCCTATAGTGTGAAGACCAGAAATGCACACAATAGTCCAGATGTCTGTGCAATGTTTAAAAAAATTATAAAATTACATCCCGGCTCCTATATTCCATGCATGCGCCAAGTGGCTTTGACCCAGTGTGATCTTCTGAAGGGAACTTGTCACTTGGACACTTTAGGGTAATCCAAATAGCAAGATGCATGCACATGAAAGTCTTGACAATCAGCACAATCCCCCTCCTATCCAATTCACCAACTGTCAAAGCACCAGAGATTTTGACACGAGATAATTCAGAAAATAACATCAATAAAAAAATCATTCATATTTTTAACACATTTGAAAGATGAAAAGAACCACCCTCAAATGTTGAAACCAACTTATTAAATGACAAAATAACTACGTTTCTCTTTCCACCAACTGCAGATGCTTCCTGAGTTTCAGCAAGTCAGTTGCCAAAAGACAGTAGAGATTTCATTGGAGACACAAGATGCTGGAATCAAGAGCAAAAATCACTCAATTGGTGGAACTCAATGGGCCGAGCAGCATTTGTGGGTGGAAAGGGACTGTCAACATTTCAGGTCAGTTACTTCTAACAATGATGAGCACCACACCGTCTGAAACCGACCAAACTCCATCTGTGGAGGCAATGGGCAGAAGACGTTTTAGGTTCTTTTTTCATAACATTGTGCATTTAATCAGCATGCTTCCTTTCCAATTCACTGATGAATTATTGAGTATACATTCATTTATTTCATTTCCTTTGTACCATTTTGTGACAGCTTTAGAACCCAATTCATCCTGTTCAACTGAAATTCAGTCAGCGAGGTTCTGCCGAGTTCCTCCAGCACTTTGTTTTTTTTGCACAAGATTCCGACATCTGCAGGCTCTTATGTCTGTAAATTCCACTTTTGACCTCTTAGGTGGCTTGGTGGATGGTGGGACCATGGTGTTGGGGTCCCGTTTATCTCCCCACCTCAACCACTGACACCACTAGACAGATTTTTGGCCTGACAGCTGGATGACCTTGTTCCACCAGAGAAACTCAGGGCCACTGACTGCACAAGTGACAGGACTGAAACCGTCACCACCTTCTGAATGAATGAATGATTGAATGAATGAATGAATGAATGAATGAATGAATTGAAATAATTATACTTTATTATCACATGCGACTTGTCACAGTGAACTACTTTGTTTTGCTCACCTAACATAAAGTATGCAAAGAGTATAGGGCGCTGACAAAGTTACAAAGTATCCATCATCGTCTCAATGGTCTCTCATCGTTCTTGCTGATCCCCCCCACGCTGGGTCCCTCTTTGTTCCTGGCAACCCCTCACCCAAGTCGGGTCCCTCTTTGTTTTCTCGGCAGCCCCCCAGGAAACTGGGATGACTGCAGAGAGAAGATAGTATGTCCTATCATTTTCACTGGCTTGAGGAAGGAAGATCCAGCCTGCCATCTTCACTTTGTCTCTGACCTTACCAAACAATCAGCTGGCCTCTTTAGAATCATAAATATCCACACCTGACTCAATTTCTGTGGAACGGGGTGAGCTGGTAGAAATGTCACAAAATGGAGCAAAGGGAATGAAATTAATGAATAAGATTCAATCATGCCTCAGTGAACTGGAAAGGAAACATACCAATTAAGTGAACTGATGTGTGATCTGACCACGTTTACTCAGCAGGGAAATCTATTTTCTTGGGGTGGTGCAGTCCACAATATTTATAATCATGCATTAGGTTTATACGAGTGAATCAATGAAAACAGACACAGGGAGAATATTTTGCAAAATGAATTAATCAATAGTCCTGATGTTGAATTCAATGTCCATCGTGGTGCTGAATATCAACAATGCCAGTCCCTAAAGACATCTGAGATTTTAACCTCTTCTGACAATAATGATCACCACATCATCTCAAACCATCTCCAAGCATCATCTAATCTGTTCACCATTGACCTTTTAAGTAACATATTCAATGGTGTTTGGAGGCGCGTTTCATCACCTCTTGTTCAACATGTCTTTATATAATAAGACATTATTTGGAATATTGCTGCCCAGATTGCCAGCACTGGTATCAAATCAGGAAACTGGAGTCACTATCTCCCTGTCATACTTCCAGCAACACTTCTCTCTTTGGTACTTATAGCAAGAACTTGCAACACTCACGACATTACCTTTCCCAAAATGGCAGTGTGTGTGAATCGTCCTAAAAATGCAAGGTTGAGATTCACACAATTGACCCCCCAAAGAGTCAGAGTGAATCAGTGACACAGAGCCTTTGTGGCCTAATTGATGCGGATTTCTGTACATCAGGATGGTTCGGCTTCAGAACTGATGCCTGGAAGCTGTTTGGTAAAGGACTCAAGGTCAATGGAAGTGCAAAATCAGTCAATACAGTGAAAAGAAAATCCCAGCAAATTGAGCACATGATTATTAGTCGACTAATTAACCCCATTCCCAGACCGCATTCACTGAACTGAATTTGGAAATATCCCTTCCACTCTCCCACCTTCCCCAACCTTTGTTCATAATCTTGCATTTGGTCTGGGCTGCAGGCTTGTGAATCAATAGGATAGATGCAGCATAAATGGTGGAGACATCAGCATGCAGAACATAAAAAAAATCAATAGCTCTGAGACTACATTTGCAGCCTAAAATGGAACTTAATCTCTCGGGCCAAGAATAGGTCAGTTTTGTTCCTCAATTATGCAGGCTTACATTTATATAACACCTTTCACATGCTTGCATATCCCAAAGAGTTTCACAACCAACAAAGTACTTTTTGAAGTGTAGTCAGGGCTGCAACGTGGGACTGCATCAGTCAGCTTCCTTTGGGCGCAGATAAGATGCCTTGTTGATGTATATTCAGGGTTAAATGCCAACCGACACATAAAAATTACATTTTACACTGAGCTGAGAAAACCAAATGAAGTCTTGGTTTAAGATGCACCAACTGGTTACATCATGGCCTAGTACAGCTGTTCCAATGCAAGAGGCTGCAAAGAGTGGTGGACTCAACCTGCTCCATCAGCCCTCCCCACCATTGCAAGCATTAAATGAGGTGCTGCTGCAATCAAGCGGCATCTATCATCAAGACTCCGCGCCATTTGGGCCATGTCCTCTTCTTGCTACGACCATTGGGCAGGAGCAGCCTGCAGAAGCCTGAAGTCCAAGTCCAAGAAAAGTTACTTTCAACAGTTCAACAGTTCAACAACAGTTCAACAGAGCTTTATTTGTCATTCGGTACCGAGGTACCGAACGAAACTACATAGCAGTCATACACAAAAAAGAACACAAGACACATAACCCCAACACAAACGTCCATCACAGTGACTCCAAACACCCCCTCACTGTGATGGAGGCAACAAAACTTCCACTCTCTTCCCCACGCCCACGGACAGACAGCTCGTCCCCGACCGACCCGCACAGTCCCCGCAAGGAGATGGAAGTCCCCGCGGCCGAGCCGCACCGGGCGCTGAAACGTCTCGCGGCCGACCGGGCGATGGAAGGCCCCGCGACCGAGCCTTGCGCAGCTAAGTTTAATTTGTTAGATTTAACTATCAGGTAAATCTAACAAATTTACATAAACCTAATCCTATCTTGACAACAGGACACTAGGAACAACCTCTTGCACTACCAAGGACCTGTTTTTTTTCCAATTGTGCTTTGTACAAATAACTATTTTTTGCATTTTTTCTTTTTACTGTCTTGAAGAATTTCAAGTCAAGAATATTTATTTGTCAAAAGAGAACAATGAAATTCTTACTTACACAGCATAAAAGGTCTGTAAACACAGTACTTAAAGGTAACACAATAAACAAAAGAAAATTGAATACATTTAATTAAAATCCCACCAAACAAAATCCAGAAGTTCCTGATGCAACCAAGACAGTTCATAGTTCGTAGTTTAGTTGGTGTTTGGAGTGTTCAAGGGTCTGATGGTTGTTGGGAAGAAGCTATTCCTGAACTTGGAGGTCACAGTTTTCAGGCTTTTATACTTTTTATACCGATGGTGGGAGTGAAATGAGAGTTTGCCCAGAATGGTGAGTATCCTTGATGATGCTGGCTATTTTTGTGAGACAGGACCTTCTATAGTTCCCTTCAATGGTGGGGAGATCAGTACCTGTGATGGACTGGGCAGTGTCCACCAATTTTTAAACTCATTTTATCCTGGGTGCTTAATTTGGCAAACAAGACCATGATACAACCAGTCAATATACTATGTACTGTACACCTATAAAAGTGGGGCATTAAGGCAGCAACTCTACTGCTGCGCCACCGTGCCACCCTTATTCGTTATTCCAGCATTTTGTGCCTATCTTTGGTATCTACCAGCATTTGCAGTTCCTTGTTATTACAATTGGACCTCAACAGCCTTTTTAAGGGACAGAGTCTCTGTGTTTTTTTATATTCATTCACAATGTGCCAGCAATTATTGCCTTTACCTTATTTCCCCCGAGTCAAGTGGGCAGCCACATTGGGTGCTCTGGAGTCACGTATGAACCCAGGCTGAGTAAGGAGGAGGCAGAACTCTTTCCTTGAAGGACATTTGCACTTGTCCTTGCCTTAAGGCGTGTGCTCTGGAATCAGTGTTGAGCTGGTTATGGATGTGCAAGTGATGAATTTGATCTGGCAAAAATTAAGCATCTTTGCAGGAACTATTTTAAGTGCACTGTAACTAGACAGCTTGGAATGTGAGCTCGCTCTCTGTTGGGTTTCTTGTACTTGACTATGAAACACATAGATTAATAAAATGTCAGCTGTGAACACAGAGTAATGTCAAACGGTTACTCCTCCAACAGATTGTTTTATTTCTAATGTGTTAATGCTAACTGAGCTTAACTTGTGTTACAACTTATGACATATAGAACAAGATATATTATTTCTGCGGGAACAGCTTCAGTCGATACGATACGATATGATACAATAGCAGTAAAAGGATAAGTCCAAGTCAGCATGGATTTATAAAAGGGAAAAGAACCAGATGGTTGATGAACATTGACTTCTCCAACTTTAGATAGTTCCTCTGTCCCTCTCTTCCCCTCCCCCTTCCCAGATCTCCCACTGTCTTCCTGTCTCCACCTATATCCTTCCTTTGTCCCGCCCCCCTGACATCAGTCTGAAGAAGGGTCTCGACCCGAAATGTCACCCATTCCTTCTCTCCTGAGATGCTGCATGACCTGCTGAGTTACTCCAGCTTTTTGTGAATAAATACCTTCGAGCAAGTCAGGCAGCATCACTGGAGAAAAAGAATAGGTGGCGTTTCAGGTCGAGACCTTTCTTCAGACTCGATATGCCACCTATTCCTTTTCTCCAGAGATGCTGCCTGACCCATGGAGTTATTCCAGCATTTCAGTGTAAAGCAGCATCTGCAGTTCCTTCCTACACATATTTACATTACTGTGTTACTTGTTCTATTTTGTTTGTATTCCTCTTGTTAAGGCAATGAAATCATTCAAGTGGAACATCAGACATGGTCAGTGAAAAGCTCGGGCCATGTGTGAGAGAGAAAATGCCGGATTAAAATAAAGGATTGCATTTCAGAAGAAGTCTTCATAATCTCATCAGATTCCATATTACTTCATTGACAGTAAGGTACTTTAGAAGTGTAATCACCCCTGTACAAAGGGAAGCTCTAGTGTGGATGGGTGCAGGAACACGTCATTACAGAACTTCTGAATAATTGGATCTTCACACAAGGGCACACAAGTGACTTTGATTTGGAAAGCCACTCTGGTCTTCTTTGCTCAGCGACCAATCTAGGTTACCGTCGCTGAATATTTGGTGTGCAATTTCTCGTGTTTTATGTGAGCATTGTGATAATGCTTTTAATTTTAATTCCATGTTTTGGAGTTAAATTCACCCAACAGGCTGGTAGAGAGATCTTTGCAGAGGCTAAACAAATTATCAGTTGTCAAATTGCACTCACACCACACACTGGGGTGGCACGGTGGCACAGTGGTAGAGTTGCTACCTTACAGTTCGATCCTGACCACGGAGTCTGTACGGAGTTTGTACGTTCTCCCCGTGACCACATGGGTTTTCTCCTAGGTCTTCGGTTTCCTCCCACACTCCAAAGATATACAGGTTTGTAGGTAAAATTGGCTTGGTATAAGTGGTAAATTGTCCCTAGTGTGTGTAGGACAGTGTTAATGTGCGTGGATCACTGGTCAGTGTGGAATCGGTGGCCGAAGGGCCTGTTTCCTCGCTGTATCTCTAAAACTAAAACTAAGAAAACTAAAACCTTGGCGTCAATGACTTCAGTAAAAGGGGGTTTGTCATTCAGCAACTGATATCTTCATACCCGTGAGCAAGAACAAGCTTCCTTCACTTGATGTTGTCAAGCTGGAAAGGATGCAGAGATTTACAAGGATGTTGTAGGACTCAATGGCCTGAGCTATAGGGAGAGGTTGAGCAGACTAGGAATCTATTCTTTGGAGCATAGGAGGATGAAGGGGGATCTTATAGAAGTGTAGAAAATTGTGAGAGCATTAGATCAGATAGACACACAGTCTCTTGCCCAGAGTAGGGGAATCGAGAACCAGAAGACATAGGTTTAAGGTGAAGGGGGGAAAGATTTAATGGGAAACTGCAGTGTAACCTTTTTACACAAAGAGTGTTGGGTGTATGGAATGAGCTGCCGGAGGAGGTAGTTGAGGCAGGTACTATCGCAATGTTTAAGAAGCATTTAGATAGGTACATGGATGGGATAGGTTTCGGGGGGGGGCCAAACATAGGCAGACGGGACAAATGTAGATGGGACATGTTGGTTGGTGTGGGCAAGTTGGGCCAATGGGCCTGTTTCCATGCTGTATGACTCTATGTCTCTGTGACCAAAACCTCCCCCCCCCAACCCCCATTCAATTTTCTCTGGGGATCTTTACTTTGTGGCTGTGACTAAGTGAAGTGATAAATGCAGCAACAACATTTTGTGTACATGACACAAAGAAAGATTCAGAGTTCAGAACCTTAAGACATTGCCAAGCACTTTGAAGTAGAGTTTGAGTTATGATCCAAGCATGTATCACTGGTAATAACACTTCATTTATGATAGACACAATTATGGTCCCAGTTGCTGATTAATTTAATTCAGGGACCTGTGAGATTGCCGTGCAAGTGCTGAGCAGACCCATTTTTTGGAGACAATATTTGGTTGGTCCCTGCAGCCACTTCCCATATTGAATATGTAGCTGCCAGCCACAAGGACAGAGCACACAAGGTTCTCTGTATTTCCTTATGACATAGCGAAAAGATCCTTGATGTCTGCACCACTCACAGATCATTCCCAGCTCCCCACTAACTGTCTCTGTAACCTATTTTCCCCATCAATTTCCGCAAGATTCTATCCTTTGTCTTACGCTTTAGTGTTACTTTACAATGTCCAAATTACCTACAAACCCACATCTCTTTGGGATACAGAAGGAAACTGGATCACCCATTTGAGATGGCGCGCTGGCGGCACGGTGGCGCAGCAGCAGAGCTGGTGCCTTACAGCGCCAGAGATCCAGGTTCGATCCTGACTATGGGTGCTGTCTATATGGGAGTTTATACGTTCTCAATGCAGCAACTCTACCACTGCTCCACTGTGCCACCCTGCAGAATGGAGAATAGCACAGCACTCTCTCTATAAAGTCCTTGAAGAATCTCCAGAATAAATATTCATATCAAATGTTGTGACTATTTCCCAGAGAGTAGTGAAAATTACCCATTAGAAATTAGTAGTGTATGACCATTGCTGATAACTGCAATTACTGTGCCAGTTTGAAATATTATTATTTTTGCCAGGCTTCTTAACTTTCTTCTTTAAATTATGAATCAGAATATCAAATTTACACAGGGACGAGACTGGCTTTTGAACCTTATTGAAATAATCACATTCAAAATGCAGGCTTTGAAGGGTTCAAAGCAGTTACATATATGTATTGCTTGAGTTTTCTTTCCTTTAATGGGATAACAAGGGAATATCATAATGTATGCTTTTCTGAATTATTCATAAAATGTTCCTAATCTTCTCCAACTCCATGTACAATTATGCCCTGGAGCAGAAAGGCGTAAGTCCTCAAGAAATCCATTGGATTGGGTTTGGACATGGTTGAGTTAAATAGGCTAAAAAATCTCAAACATTAGCAAAGTCCAAAATGACAAGAACACATTGCGAGCCTGGAATGTAATATGCTATCAATAATGAAATGTTTAAACTTTCAAAAGAAACTGCTAACTAAGCAGGTCTAATAAAAATTGTAAGCAAAAAAGTGCCAGAAAAAAGGCTGGGGGGCAGTGTTTGAAATATAGTGACAAGAATTAATGAGGTGAGAACTTCAGAAGTGATTCCATAGAGTCAGAAAGTAGTGCAAGACGGCCATGAAACAAGGCCATGCAGCTGATTCAGTTTGCACTGCACTTTTGAATAACAGCCCATTTGGTTCGGTCTGCTGAACTGTCTTTGTATTCCTGAAAATCTTTGCCCTTCAAGAATTCATCCAATTCTTTTTTATGTTCTCCACAGTTTTATCCTCCATCTCTACAGGTAAATATTATAAATCTAAACCACTAATGCCAATTTTTTTTTCTCAACTTCTCTACATCGGCGAGACCAAACGCAGGCTCAGTGATTGTTTTGCTCAACACCTTCGCTCAGTCTGCCTTAACCAACCTGATCTCCCGGTGGCTCAGCACTTCAACTCTCCCTCCCACTCTGACCTTTCTGTCATGGGCCTCCTCCATTGTCATAGTGAGGCCCACTGCAAATTGGAGGAACAGTATCTCATATTTCGCTTGGGCAGCTTACACCCCAGCGGTATGAACATTGACTTCTCTAACTTCAGATTGATCCTCTGTCCCTCTCTTTCCCTTCCCCCCTCCCAGTTCTCCCACTGTTTCCTGTCTCCTACTACATCCTATCTTTGTCTCGCCCCCTCCCCTGACATCAGTCTGAAGAAGGGTCTCGACCCGAAACGTCACCCATTCCTTCTCTCCTGAGATGCTTCCTAACCCGCTGAGTTACTCCAGCATTTTGTGATACCGACTTCTTCTGGAGAATCGGTGTTGCCCCACGAGCCACTGGAAGTAGTTCATCCCCCATCGACTCCATCTAGACTTCACGTTGCCTCGGGAGAGCAGACAAGATAATCAAGGACCAATTACATCCCATTCATTCTCTCTTTTCCCTTTTCCCATTGGGCAGAAGATCAAAAGCTGGCAAGCAGACACCACCTGATTCAAGATTCTTCCCCACAGTAATCAGACTATTGAACAGACCTTTTATAAGCTAAGGGTGTAATTCTGATATCCCAACCAACCTTGTTGTGCCCCCTTGCAGTTTTTTTTAATATCTGCACTTTCTCTGCAGCTGTAACACTATATAGTGGACTCTATTTTTTTCTCTTTGGACCATCTGTTGTAACTGCGCATGATTTAATTATACTCCTGCATGGATAGCAATTGATTCAACTGGATAGACGCAAAAAAAAAAGATTTTCATTGCATCATAATAAACTAATATCAATCTTTACTTCTGGTTAAACCTTCCAAACACCTGTTAGATCACCTCTGAGCCTTTCCTGTTGTTTGGAAATTAACCCCAGCTTCAACCCTAGTTGCTCTGGGAGACAATAATCCCCAGATCATTCTATTAAATCCTCTGTGTAACTGCATGAATGGCTTCACATCCAATTGAAAGCATTTCACACTCTTTGCCCATTCATAAGACAAAGAACTTCATGTGCTGTATAACTTTCTCCTGCTATCTTCCTGGTTGTACTCAGACCAGTGAATGTTTCTTAATTCTTACACCCACTTAAATTTGCACCATGTATTTTGTGCATTTCTGGTTACTTCACCATGAGAATAATGTGATTAAGCAAGAAATGCACTGTAAAAGATTCTCAGGAATGTTGCCTGATCTGGAAGGCTTGAGTTAATAGACAATAGAAAATAGATAATAAGTGCAGGAGTAGGCCATTCGGCCCTTCGAGCCAGCACCACCATTCAATGTGATCATTCAATGTGAGCATGGCTGATCATTCTCAATCAGTATCCCGTTCCTGCCTTCTCCCCATACCCCAGTTATAAAGGATGATTGGATAGGCGGGTGCTATTTTCCCTGGAATGAAGGAGACTGAGGGGTAATCTTACAGAAGTATATGAAATAATAAGGGGCATAGGTAGAATAGATAGTCACAGTTTTTTTCTTACGGTCGGGGAATCTTAAACTGGAGGGCGTAGATTGAACTTGTGAGAAAGATTTAAAAATGATCTGGGGGCTGACACCTTTTTCACATAATGGGTGGTGGGTAAATGGAATGAGCCGCCAGAGGAGGTGGTAGAGGCATGTACAATTACACAGTTTAAAAGACATTTAGACAGGTACGTGGATAGTCAAAGCAAAGAGGGATGTAAGTTCATTGGGACTAGCGTAGATAGGGTTCTTGGTCGGCCACAATGAGCTGGGCCCAAAGGCCTGTTTCTATGCTGTGTAACTGTATGGATCTCTCTTCATGTTTTCTATTAAAAACATCACCTCATACTTCATCTGTGACATTCCAAATGCTTTGCAAATCCCAAACAATAAGGAAATTAAAGGTATTCCATGAAAAAAATTGGCAAGAAATTGGGAGTCAAACATTTCCATTCAGAAGAAGGGCTTTATTTGTTAATGTGTAGGAAGGAACTACAGATGCTGATTTACACCAAAGATAGACACAAAATATCATATATATACAGCCGGAAACAGGCCTTTTCGGCCCTCCAAGTCCATGCCGCCCAGTGATCCCCGTACACTAACACTATCCTACACCCACTAGGGACAATTTTTACAATTTTTTTACATTTACCCAGCCAATTAACCTACATACCTGTACGTCTTTGGAGTGTGGGAGGAAACCGAAGATCTCGGAGAAAACCCACGCAGGTCACGGGGAGAACGTACAAACTCCTTACAGTGCAGCACCCGTAGTCAGGATCGAACCTGAGTCTCCGGCGCTGCATTCGCTGTAAAGCAGCAACTCTACCGCTGCGCCACCGTGCCGCCCAGTGTTGGAGTAACTCAGCGAGTCAGGCAGCATCTCTGGAGAAAAGGATGAATGGTCTCGACCCGGGATGTCACCTATTCCCTTTCTCCAGAGATGCTGCCTGACCCGCTGAGTTACTCCAGCATGTTGTGCATATCTTCCTTTGTTAATGTTGTGCCTTGGAGTGCCACATTTGGTTGAGGAATGTGAAGACTAATCTCGTCTCACTAAGAAATGGCCAAGAGCTGGCATGTTGCCGACCAGATTGAAAATTTATACTGGGCAAGCAGTCCCACAACATTTAGATGAGATAAATGGTGAGAATGTGGAGTTTTAACATACATTGGCAGATGTAGTACAGAAAACATGACAATTTATTTGCACATGTCAGACTCCTGGAGCAAAGATGTAATTCCATCCTCCACCACATTCAGTAATCTTGAGCCAAAGATTCCCAAGAGACAATGGGGATGTCGCAATTTTTCAAGGCAGCTTTGAGAATGTCCTTGGGGCAATTTCACTCTCCTCCCAATAATATCTTCCAGTGATCGAGCTCATTCATAATGGATTGATGTTGTGGTGAGTGTTGCCAGTGTTTCTATTTTCATCCATGTGTAATTAGGAGCTCCACTCTGAGGATGTTACCCTGGGAGAAGATGTTGACATTCATCTCCTTCTTGCTTATTCTTCTAGTGGACTTGAGGGAATGTGTAATGGTATCATCTGCTGTATCTTTCCGTCATTTTAAGGTTCCTGTTGTGGATCACCCAAGTTTCTGCAGTATCCAGGAGAATAAGATCACCCTCTTTTGTCCTTCTGATGGATTTATTAATGAAACTCTGCTATATGCTATATTAATAGTTCTCCCTAGGGGCCAAGGGGAAAAGGTATTGATAAAGGTATTGATCACTGATTTAGTAAATCCTACTGATTTAGTAGGATGGGCAATATTTGCATATTTTCACCCATCCGATCACATGAATTTGTGCAAACTACTTGTCTACAGATTTGGGAGAGGAACAGGTTGTACTGAATCCATTTCACAACAGGTTGTGAGTGTGGTCCGTGAACAAGATCAAAGACGTACAGAGAGAGACGTACAAAGCGCATGGGCCTTTCCGCAAGGAAAGTGCTAAAATTCTGAATCTGAAAACTGGGCGAATTGATTTTTGGATCAGTTTAGCCTCACAGCATCTTGAGAAATGAATTTAAAGAACATTTGTACAATATAGCACAAAGCATAATTCGATTGATCAGACGCCACAACCATTATATGTTCAATTTCATGCCCTGGTCTGATTTTGTTTAATAACCTATTGATCCACTCGGCATTGTAATTGGAATGAAAGGAACCAAGCTCTCCTATCTAAAGACATGAGACTGTTTTTACAAATGTCTGTTTGTGCTACTGCTTATGTCATTGCTTGAGTCTTCTGATCGTTCCTGAACTAAATGCTGTTGACATTAACAAATGGTGTTGGGTAGACTGATGGGACTGAAGGCAGATAAATCCCCTGAGCCTGATGGTCTGCATCCCAGAGTACTTAAGGAGGTGGCTCTAGAAATTGTGGACACATTGGTGATCATTTTCCAATGTTCTATAGATTCAGGATCAGTTCCTGTGGATTGGAGGGTAGCTAATGTTATCCCACTTTTTAAGAAAGGAGGGAGAGAGAAAACAGGAAATTATAGACCAGTTAGTCTGACATCAGTGGTGGGGAAGAAGCTGGAGTCAATTATAAAAGACGAAATTGCGGAGCATTTGGATAGCAGTAACAGGATCATTCCGAGTCAGCATGGATTTACGAAGCGGAAATCATGCTTGACTAATCTTCTGGAATTTTTTGAGGATGTAACTAGGAAAATTGACAGGGGATGTGGTGTACCTCAACTTTCAGAAAGTCTTCGACAAGGTCCCACATAGGAGATTAGTGGGCAAAATTAGAGCACATGGAATTGGTCAGAGAGTTGTAAATCTGTGTAATTCAATTCTCTGAATGCATTCAAGAGAGAGCTAGATAGAGCTCTTAAGGCTCATGGGGAGAAGGCAGGAACGGGGTACTGATTGAGAATGTCCAGCCATGATCACATTGAATGGTGGTGCTGGCTCGAGGGGCTGAATGGCCTACTCCTGCACCTATTGTCAAACGTGCCCCTAACTGCTCAGGCCTACGTTTTGCAATTTTCTACATCCTTTTCTCTGGCTTTTCACTCTTTCTAAGATGCTACTTAAAATGTTCCTCTTTCACTTGTTCTGACACCTCCTGACCCATCTCAAAACTTGTTTGCTTTTGCACCTGTGAAATGTGCTTATCATATTAAAGCTGCTGTGGCACCGTCCTGGTCAAGGGCTCCCTCCAGGTGGAAAAAGCGGGTGTCGTCTGTCGTGATGCCCCGCAGCTGGAACTGAGCCTCCGCTTGGTGAAACCAAATGCGAGGCCGGGTGGTCCAGAATGTCGGCAGTTTGATGGAAACCGCGTCGACAGATGCGGCCTGGTCAGCCTGTGTGGCGGACGAATGGTTGGCTTTCCATTTTGAGTCCATTATGTGAGCAATGGACCGTCAGGGGTCACCAATTGTGCCGCGTCGAAAAAGCTCGAAATAAAGGCGAGGAGCCGGGTATTTCGGGAGCGATGTGTTTAATGGGTTCTCTGGATCAGTCGAGTCTGCCAGAGAGCGATCGCGCCTAAAACCCCATCCTTTATACCCGTAGCTAAGGGCTGCCCCCTGGACCCCATTCCCGTGCCGAGGGGTCGGTAGTGGTATGGCCCGACCCTTGGGAGCCGCCACACTGCACTGTAAATAACAGTTGTGAGCAGATTATTCCATTTCTTTTAAAGGGTGTGAAACGTGAACTTGAGGCAAAGGACCATAGTGAATATAAGACAGGTTTAAGGGGGCTGAATGGTCAACTACTTCCATTTATTTTGTTCTTAAAAATACATTGTCCCTTCTGCCAAAAGCTATCAATTGTTCACAATGCTCATGAGAAAACTTTGATTCTCATTCCTCCCTGCTTGTTGATCTTATAGGCATAGAGAGTCATAGAGACATAGAACATGGAACCAAGGCCTTTGGCCCATCTTTCCCATGCAGACCAACATGCCCCATCTGAAAGGGTGCAGAGAAGTCTACACTAGTCTTGCTTGCCCACGCTTGGCCCATAACCTTCTAAATACTATCCTATCCATGTACCTGTCCAAATGTCTGAAACATATTGACAGTACCTGCCTCAACTATCGCCTCTGCAGTTGTACCATATACTCACCACCCTTTGTGTAAAAAAGTTACCTCTCAGGTTCCGATTAAACCTTTCCCCCCTCACCTTAAACCGATGTCCTCTGGTTCTTGATTTCCCTACTCTGGGCAAAATACTCTGCACCCAGTCTATTTCTCTCATGATTGCATAAGCAAAATGGCGGCGCTGCCCTAGCAGCTGCGGCTCACCTGCGGTCCATTTGTCTTTGTGTTTTTGTTGTTTTTTTTGTCTTGATTGTAGTTGTGATGTGGTGTTTTTGTGTTTGTGTACTCTGTGTGTATGTGGGGGGGAGGGGGGGAACAGTAACATTGTAAATAGATGTCCCTTCCGAACGGAGACTCGACCTTTGTTTTCTGGGCCGTGTCTCTGTTCCTGCTGCGGCCCAACCATCGGCCCAACTCCTGGAGCTGGCGGCCTCCAGGGCTCTGGTTCGCAGAGCCCGCGGATCGGACTTACCATCACCGGAGCCGGCCGTCTTCGGAGGCTGCGGGAGCGGCTGCGACTCGTCTTAGGCTCGGGCCGCGTGGATGCCGACATCGGGAGCTCCGGCAGCGGCAGCGTGTTCGCCCGCCCCGGGGTCGCGGGGCATGGGGCGCGGACATTCACCGTCCGGCGCGGCCTAAGATGGCCGCGGGATATTTCTCTGCTGGGCGGGGGCTTCAATGTCGGGAGCCACGACCGCCCCGACGTGCAACAACAGCGGCAGCAGCAGCGTGTTCGCCCGCCCCGGATCGGACTTATCATCAGCGGAGCCGGCCGTCTTCGGAGGCTGCGGGAGCGGCTGCGACGCGACGCGCCTTGGGCTTGGCCCGCTGTGGACCGTCCGGTGCGGCCTGCAACCACAACAACCTGACTGCGGGCGAGGACAGCAGGAGAAGGGAAAGACATTGTGGCCTTCCATCACAGTGAGGAGAGGACTGGAGGAGACTCACTGTGATGGATGTTTCTTTGATGGATGTTTCTTTTTTTTGTGTGTTTTTGGGGTTGGGTAATTTGAATGCCTATTTAATGCTTTTATTGTTGGACTGTGTTTTGGGGGTTTTGGGGTTGTGTAATTTGAATGCCTATTTAATGCTTTTATTGTTGGACTGTGTTTTGGGGGTTTTTTGGGGTTGTGTAATTTTAATGCTTATTTAATGCTTTTATTGTTGGACTGTGGGTGACTGAATTTCGTCCAGTGTTGGATGACAAATAAAGCTATCTTGAATCTTGAATCTTGATACACCTCGATACAATCACTCCTCATCCTCCTGCTCTCCAAGGAATGAAGTCCTAGCCTGTTCAACCTCTCCCTATAGCTCAGGCCCTCGGGTCCTGGCAACATCCTCGTAAATCTTCTCTGTACCCTTTCACTGTTATGATTGATACTGTTATGATTATATTGATATCATCCTGGCAGTGGATGTTACCTTAAATATGTTTTATTTATTTATTGGGATCATTGGCCACCCAGCATTTATTGACCATCACTAATTGCCTCAGAAAATGGTGGCACTTTGCTGAGACATTTTATAGTCAATCCCATCAGTGAGTCTGGAGTTACCTCCACACCAGACTGGACAAGAACAGCAGACTTCCTCCCTCAACAGACATTTGTGACCCGAAAGAGTTTTTATATCAATCCAAGAGTGGCCATCATTTCCCAGACAATTTTTTTTTACAAAGCATTACTAGACTTAAATCCAACAGCTGCCTTAGTTTTAGTTTAGAGATACAGCACGGAAACAGGCCCTTCGGCCCACCGAGTCTGCACCAGCCAGTGATCCCTGCACATTAGCATTATCCTACACACACAAGGAACAATTTCTACTTTTACCAAGCTAATTAACCTGCAAAAGACGACATAAAAGTGGGTTCTAAATCTGCATCTTTGGGAATCAAATGTCTCACACTTGCTTATAAAAATGCTTATATATGAGTTAGGTATAGCTCTTAGGGCTAACGGAATCAAGGGATATGGGGAAAAAGCAGGAAAGGGGTATTGATTTTGGATGATCAGCCATGATCATATTGTATGGCAGTGTTGGTTCGAAGGGCAGAAATGGCCTACTCCTGCACCTATTTTCTATGTTTCTATGTCTCTGTAATGTAGGACAAGTGACTCTGTGAGACTCATGCAGGGTAGTATCTGTAGGTTCTTTTGTGATGTGTATTCTTTTGTCAGGCAAGTAAGGTACAGTAGTTACTAACAGCATATCTTGTATTGAAGGCAGTCATCTCATTGCAAGGGGTCCTACAACAATGCATCAAAAGTCATAGAACAAAAGAGTACACACACTTCTTGAAGGCACACAAACATTCATTATACTTTTACTTGTAAACAGATGTTTTTAAACTAAACATAAAATGTTGCAGATGCTGGAAACCTGAAATTAAAAACAGATAACTCTGGTGACACTCAGCAGGTCAGGCAGCATCTGTGGAGAGATCAATAGAATCTACATTTTAGGTCTAAGATTCTTTGTTAAGAACTGGGAAAAATTGTATACAAAACAAATTTACAGTGTAAACTGTTGCTTGTGTTCATCAGGGTGGCTAAGAAGTAATCAGATTCTATCTCAAGATTCAAGAGATTCAAGATAGCTTTATTGTCATCCAAATTGGACGAAATTCAGTCACCCACAGTCCAACAACAAAAGCATCAAAATAGGCATTAAAATTACACAACCCCCAAAACACACAAAAGAAACATCCATCAAGAAAACATCCATCACAGTGAGTCTCCTCCAGTCCTCTCCTCACTGTGATGGAAGGCCACAATGTATTTTCCCTTCTCCTGCTGTCCTCTCCCGCGGTCAGGTTGTTGTGGTTGCAGGCCGCGCCGGACGGTCCGCAGCGGGCCGAGCCTAAGGCGAGTCGCAGCCGCTCCCGCAGCCTCCGAAGACGGCCGGCTCCGCCGATGATAAGTCCGATCCGGAGGCGGGCGAACACGCTGCCGCTGCCGCTGCCGCTGTTGCTGCACGTCGGGGCGGTCGTGGCTCCCGACATTGAAGCCCCCGCCCAGCAGAGAAATATCCCACGCCCTATCTTAGGCCGCGCCGGACGGTGAAATGTCCGCGACCCAAGCCCCGCGATCCGGGGCGGGCGAACACGCTGCCGCTGCCGGAGCTCCCGATGTCGGCAGCCATGCGGCCCGAGCCTAAGGCGAGTCGCAGCTGCTCCCGCAGCCTCCGAAGACGGCCGGCTCCGGTAATGGTAAGTCCGGTCCGCGGGCTCTGCGAACCGGAGCCCTGGAGGCCGCCAGCTCCAGGAGTTGGGCTGATGGTAGGCCGCAGCAGGAACGGAGACAACACCCAGAAAACAAAGGTCGGGTCTCCGTTCGGAAGGGACACCTATTTACAATTTTACAGTTCCCCCCTCCCCCCCACATACACACATAGTACACAAACACAAAAACACGACATCACAACTACAATTAAGACAAAAAAGCAACAAAAACACAAAGGCAAATGGACCGCAGGTAAGCCGCAGCTGCTATGGCAGCGCCGCCATTTTGTATCTGATGTTCCCATTAACTGCTATTACCGTATATAGCTTAAGAGGTCATGAACAATGTTGTAAAAAATGTCTTCAGGGCACTTTATGCAAATTTTTACCTTTATGAGTGCTTGCATAAATTCAGCATGAATAATAAAATATAATGGAACATACTTTTCTTTTGATGTGGAAACCCTATAGATTTCACATTATCATCCTTAGTTATCTGTCCAGATTTATTAAGTAAATAAAAAGTAACCTTAAAACATATAACCTAATCACAAAATTGATGACTGATTGACACTAAAAGTTCTAATCCTTGATTTTAATAAAGCTGGGGATAACAAAGGAAAAAGGAAGGATTTAAGGATCATTTGCAATTATATTAAATTGGATCCGTATTCCAGTAATTAATTACTGTTGGTAATTTAACTCACTCAATCATAGATTAGATAAAATTATGCTAAATTACAACTTCATATATTGTATATTAATAATGACCTTTTTTCCAAGGAGATTTATATATTTCATAAACTTTTTAATGCAAATCGACATGAATAATATTGGTGATAAGAAAAATTATTTGGTCAGCATTCACTGTCTTAGACTATATAATTGCATATAGGTTCTCCTCAGGTTACACTGGGTCTTGATCTTGAGATCTAGGGTGGCATGGTGGTGCAGTGGTAGAGTTGCTGCCTTACAGCGCTCACAGCGCCGGAGACCCGGGTTCAATATCGACTACGGGGGCTATCTGGATGCAGTTTGTATGTTCTTCCCATGACCGTGGGTTTTCTCCGAGATCTTGGTATGTAGGTTGTTGGCTTGGTATAAGTGTAAATTGTCCCTAGTGTTTGTGGGATAGTGTTAATGTGCAGGGATCGTTGGTCTGTGTGGACTTGGTGGGCCAAAGGGCCTGTTTCCGCGTTGTATCTCTAAACTAAACTAAACTAATCTGTTTGTAACCCAAACAGTTCTCAAGTTGCAAATTGAGTTCCGACATGTCAGAAGATATTTGCAGCCCCAGAGAAGCCAGAAAATCTATCCCGACCGTCTCCCAAATGCCTGATTGTATGTACGGGCTGTACATTA
Source organism: Rhinoraja longicauda (assembly GCF_053455715.1). Lineage (NCBI taxonomy): Eukaryota > Metazoa > Chordata > Chondrichthyes > Rajiformes > Arhynchobatidae > Rhinoraja > Rhinoraja longicauda. The sequence goes on from NC_135959.1 coordinate 21,738,810, forward strand.
GTCAGGCCTTTGTAAGTTGGGGAGGGCCTGTATAGATCGAATGATCAACCGTGTATCTTTCCTCAAATTTAGTGCCTCTAACTAAGGACGGTGTGATTCACCAATACCAACCTCTCCTCATCTATCCAGTTTAAATTATTGATTCACTGATGGCCATGCCTACAGCTCCAAGCTATCAAATATCCGACCTAATGCTTGGAACCGCCTTTGAAATAGTCCCTTACCTCTTTGGCCACATTTTTCACCATCTGCCTTAAGTCGCTCTGTAGCTAACTGGCAACCATGTTGTCTGATATTATTTTCTCGAAGCACCAAGGGACACTTTTGTTATTGTAGTGTTATTACATTATTGCAGAAATGAAAGCTGCTGTTACTGATCATTTCCAGCTGATTTTGCAATCCCCTTCCAATGCTCAGTACCTAGTGATTTCATTGGAGCAGTATCTTGCAAAATGACGACCAAAACAAGGGCACAATTCCTAAATTATTCAACATTACATTTGCCTTTCTGACTCCTTTTTTCAAAGTGATGAGGGTCTGAAATGAAAATGGAGTTCAGAACTTCCATTCTGTGCTGCAATGTGATATAGTTCAGATGAATCAAATCTCTCATCAAATGCTGGTTTGATAAACTACTAATCATTCCCCCCAAGCAAAGATAGACACAAAAAGTTGGAGTAACTCAGCGGGTCGGACAACATCTCTGGAGAAAAGCAATCATTGTTGTTTCGGGTCGATACCCTTCTTCAGACCTAATCATTCCAGGCATTAGTTTGTTTGGCTTGTCCTCTGTTCTTGCATACATTCTTACCAAAGCTGATATCTTTTTTTCTGGTTACGAGTCTCTGACACGATCGAGTGGTTTTCAGGGTCTATCTCATTCGTGGTGTGCTCTTATCGAAAGAATCCAACTCTGGCAAACATTAATTGGAATTCATAAAATGAAAATCCTCAAGGAGAAAAAACAGCCAGTGATTCATGTGGAAAGTTCCATACCTGGAGTCTCCCAGCACAATGCAAATAATTCCTACTTGCACCTCCCATGTTCATTCCAAAAGATATTTGTAATCTTTACATTAAGACCAGCAGAATGACTGAGGAATACTTGAGGAATTTAATCCTCAGGACAATGGGACTGATGTAGCACGATGGGGCCGAGGAAAAGAAGGTAAGCAGCTTGCTGGTATCCTGAGAAAACACCTGTCTCTGCAGCATGCACTCAGCTAATAATTCATGATGTTTTTGGCTGGACTGAATTGATTGGGTAAATAAATTGCTTATCTTGTCTTGTAAGATACATGCAGCTGAACTGGCAAAATCCATGCATGGAATTTAACAAAATTAGAATTTGTTTTTAATATGAAATGATTTCCAAAATAAAATAAAACTGTTTATTGCCCTTGAACCCTCAGAATAGTTCATTAAAAGCCAAAACGTACCTGCAGATAGAATGAAAATTATTGTAATGCAACCAGAAAAAAAAAAATAAAGCTCATTCTTTTCATGGTGAATAGTCTTTGCATATAATGTTTTCGTTGGCTAGTTAGAACATGCATGTGAAGACTTCAAAGTGACTCCACTTTGAACAAGCATGTAACTTCATTTCTTTCAGAGCGTTTTGCTACGTTTGCTCGAGTTGGTGATTGTCTACCATTCTGATCAGAATTGCCAGACCGCTAAACTGCTTAAACAGCTGGATATCCAGCAGTTCTGCAAATGTACTGTCAGATGCACAAATTGGGGACTTAGAGAGATTACAGATTGTAGATTTACTCATGAGTCTCGAAATCTATACCAGCTGGAGCTAGTGCACAATCCTACATCACTTTGAAATTAAAAGAAATGCTGATAATTTAGATTTAGGAGGCAAAGGCAAAATCATGTTAATGTTTTAAAGCTGTTTATGTTAATCTTTTTAATTGTTCAGATTTTTCATTTCAGTTCGTTAAGTTCACTATTTTTCTTTGATTTACTTCACTTTTAGCAGTAACCACATCACAAGGATTCAGAAGGAAATAGAAACCCGATTTCTTTCAGCTCATGGTGAAAGAAATCTGCTTCTTTTGTCTTCTCCCCTTCTTCCTCTTCTCCACTCTCCCATCAGGCAAAAGGAATAGAAGTGTGAAAAGGCACACCTCCAGATTCAGGGACAGTTTCTTCCCAGCTGCTATCAGGTAACGGAATCATCCAACCACAACCAGAGAGCAGTGCTGAACTACTATCTACCTCTTTGTTGATCTATCTACCTCGGATTATCGATCGGATTTTCCTGGCTTTACCTTGCACTAAACGTTATTTCTTTGTCATGTATCTAAACACTGTAAATGGATTGATTGTAATCATGTATTGTCTTTCTGCTGACTGGTTCGCATGCTTAACAAAAGCTTTTCACTGTACCTCGGTACACGTGACAATAAACTAAACTGAGCTGGAATGTTTTAGAAGTTGCTTTTAAAGCCCCTAATTCCCTCAGAGCATGCTCAGATGGGAGTTTATTCTATTTTTTAGCCAATATTGTTTATCGTTAATTAACCAATTAAAATGCTGCAGATGTGGCTACCAAAGTAATTGGTAAAGGTGGGGGTAAGTCTTCTACCATGATTCAATGATACTTTCTTGTCACATGTACCTAGGTACATATGACAAGGGTGTGTGATGTCAATGCTACTCTTCAATATTGCTATTGACTGGGTGAAGCGTCAGACAACCGAAGATCAAGCAAGAGGCATACGATGGACCCTCTTCTCAACGTTGGAAGATCTTGATTTTGCTGATGACATAGCTCTGGTCTCCCAAATGCAGGAAAAAACATCCCGTCTTAGTGACTTTGCACAACAAATTGGCTTGAGGATAAACCAGGAAAAATCTGAATTAATGACACTAAACATCCAAAACCCCTTACCAATCCAAATGAATGGAAACGACCTTTCCATAACTGAGGAGTTTATTTATCTTGGTAGAAAAGTCAGATACGATGGCGGAGCACAAAATTACATTAAGAACCGGCTAAACAAGGCTAGGAATGTTTTCAGAATGCTAAACAATGTATGGAGGTCCCAGCAATACAGCACCAAGACCAAGCTGAAGATATACGGGAGCTGTGTCCTCTCCACCCTCTAATATGGCTCAGAATGCTGGAGAATGACAGCGAGTGACATCAACCAGCTGTCAGTCTTCCATACTAAGAACCTGAGAAAAATCCTTAGAATATTTTGGCCAAACACCATATCCAACCAAGATCTCCTTTGCTCAATGCCAGCAAGAGAGTATGGATACCATCATCATGAGAAAGTGCTGGAACTGGATTGGCCATATACTGAGAAGAGAACCAGACAGCATCCCAAGAATAGCCCTGCACTGGACACCAGAAGGGAAAAGGAAAAGAGGGAGACCCAAAACCGCATGGCGTCGAACTGTAGAGGAGGAAATGAAAACTATGGAATTGACCTGGGGTAGTGTCCAGAAACTAGCCCAGAACAGACAGGAGTGGAGAACCTTCGTTGTTGCCCTACATGACAGGAGGCATAATGGGCAGTAAGTAAGTAAGTAAGTAAGTACCTAGGTACAGTGAAATGCTTTGTTTTGCAGACAACCCGGTAAAATCTTATAGCGGATCTCACCGAGCCAGTACACAAGAGTTGCCACGTTTCTGGTGCCGACAAAGTCACAAAATGTCAATCAAACAGTTCTGTCTTCTGCTCGCAGCGGTGAACCAGGCCTGCCGTAGGGTCCTCCCTTCATTCTCGGCGGTCCACCCGCCGGGTCCCCCCCTTCGTTCTTGGTGACTCCCCGCCGGGCAGCTCTCGACGGCACGGGCCCGCGGTGAGCGAGTCCCCAGTTCGTGGTGGGCGAGCCAGTCCTGCTGGTGGGCTTGGCCATGGCTTGCCAGGATACTCTGTACTTGCCGGGGTACAGTGAGATGAACTCAAAAGCGAATAATAATCAAATCGGAAAGTCTCTTCTACTCAGTTTTCACTGTTAATAAATAGAAACGTAATTATATAACATATTGCATATTTACATCTACGAATCCTAAATTTGAGATGTTTCTCAATTTGGTACATCATTGTTAAAACGTATATCTAGGTCTGATTTACGCTTTGGTGATGAGTGGTCAGTTCAAAACCTTTGTTGACATCTCAACTCAACCCAAAGTGACTAATAATTTGAGTAATTTTCTGATTTTCCATTGTTATATTCAAATTCATGTTTCAGCAGAAAAGCAGATGTGCCATTTCATCATCCATTAAGTATTGTTGAACTGCAGTAGTTCCAGTCTTGCAACAGGCTGGATCTGGTTGTCATGGGTCAAGTATCAGGACTATATTCAGTTTATTACTTACAACATGACTGTGGGCAGAATATGTATTCTTGTCCATCCAACTTATTTTCTCCATTAAAAGGCACGGTGACATACCAGGTAGATCAAAAGTGTAAGGAAATAACTGCAGATGCTGGTATGAATCAAAGGTATTTATTCACAAAATGCTGGAGTAACTCAGCAGGTCAGGCAGGATCTCAGGAGAGAAGGAGTGGGTAACGTTTCGGGTCGAGACCCTTCTTCAGGTAGAACTGTTGCTTCACAGCGTCAGAGACCCGAGTCCAAAAGTGTTCTCCGTGTGGAGTTTGCATGATCGCCCTGTGATCGAGAGGGATTTCCCTGGGTGCTCTGATTATCTCCCACATCCAAGCTGTGTGGGTTTGTAGGTTAATTGGCCTCTGTAAATTGTCCCTGAAGTGCAGGGAGTGCTTGAGAAAGTGGGATAACATACAATAAAGTTTTTTGTTGTTATAACTAGTGTGAATTATGGAACCCTGTCTAGTTATCTAGATAAATGCAAAAGGTTCCAGGTGAAAGAAGAAAAGAATATGTAAGGGTCGTAATGAGATAGATTGGGAGATTGGGAACACTTTCTTAGCAAATGAATGGTCCACTCATAATTGCAGGGAAGAAGCTGTTCCCGGGTCTTGTGAAATGTACTTTCGAGCATTTGTTGCTTCTGCCCGATGGAAGAGGAGAGAACTGGGGTGCGATTGGTCCTTAATTATGTTAGAGGTAGCATGAAGTGTAAGGTTTGTGTGATGGACCGGGCGGCATCCGCAAACCCTGCAATTTCTTGTGGTCTTGGGCAGAGCAGTTGCCAAACCGAGTTGTGAAGCATCCGCATAGCATGCTTTCGATGGTGCATCTGCAGAATTGGTAAGGATCGTTGGTGACTTGCCGAATTTCCTTGGTCTTTCAACAGAAGATCTTGGCCAATACTTGTATCTGGAGAGTTGTAATGTGACTAGTTGGGAACTCAGAGCGTGGTGGAGAAATAAAGTGACTGGCGAGTGCAAGCATGGAGCCAAGTGGGAGGTCAACTGAACTACATTAGGTTTCCCAAAGCCGAAAAGACTGCATTTTCTCTTTCTTTTTCCTGACTCTGACATTGTTATCTCCAACATATCTCTGTTTCTGTTATCTGAAATGGCAACTCTGATCCTCGCCCCACAGGTGCTCAGCATTTCTCACACTTTCTACCTTTATTCCCAACTTCCAGCTTATGCCTTTCTTTCAGTTCAGATCACTGTGTTTGTTTATGAACCACAGCCGCAAAAAGAAGAAATTCCAGCCCCTTTATATTGTCCGGGCTGCAGAGAGTGACCTAGCCTGACTCCTTGAATCTCAATGTTGTCTTTGATGACCATTTGTAAAAAATAATGGGAATATTGGAAGGATAATCCGCTGACTTGGTTATAACCAGGGGAATAATTGGACAACATTGAATAATTTGATGGATGTATAGACATATTTGACACCTCACGAATGGAGGAGATTAAAACTGCAACCCTGTGCAATATTTGGGATTTGTCTTCATGTCAATTTGATTTATCTATGTATTTGGATGTGAATTATGTTCTGCTTATTGCATGGCTAAGATTTTAAGTGATTAATAAAAACTGATTGGTCACATCAATAATATTCATATAACTAGATCATAACGCATGTATTCTCTTCCATAATTAAGTGACAGAAGCATAATGGAGCAGATGTTAAGATGCCCTGATCTTGGTGGGCACCTATCTGTTTCAACATGGTGTTCCAACATGTCCCTTGGTACAGTTGACAAGTGAAGCCAGGGTCCCAGCACCAGTGCAGACCAGTGCTGCACAGCCAAGTGTATTATTAAAGAAAAATAACAACCACATTTTGCAATGAGAGGTAGCTGGCAGAAAGTTTACCAGAGCACTTCAAGCAAGACTGACTGAGGGATGGAAAGGTGGAAGGATGCAATTTCAGAGCTCAGGGTCAATGCAGGTGAACGTAAAGGAAGAGGGTGGAGATGTGAAGGGCTGTAGATTTCCAAGGGTTTGCCAGTTTGGAGAGAAGGGCATGCCCATAGAGTCACAAGGAACTGCAAATGTTGGAGATTTCACAGTGGAGCAGTTTGGAAAGCAAAGGTGAAGATTATAAAGTTGACCCCTTGTACAGCAGAAAGGCCAGGAGGTGATGGGTGAATGAGACTGATATAATTAAAGTGAGAGACAGCTATCGTTTATTCAAATAGGAGAGATTGGAAGTAGTATAGACATGGACAAGAATTTCCATAGGAAATGAGGTTGTGGCAGAACTTGATGGGAAATTTGATGAAAATATTCGAACCAGTGGTCGTCATTAATGCTCATAGGACAAATCCTGTGCTTAAGTCCCGCTGCATTAATGAGAGTATAGCATCTAGAGTAGTACTCCAATGCAGAACCTATTTGGTATGTCTAGAAAAAGGAAGAGGTGAATAGGAGAGGTATGGTATGACATGCTCCAGCCAAGCATTACAAAACTTTTTACTGTCTTATAATTTACTTTTAGGGCCTTTTGTCAGTGATCCTAGTAATGGATATTGTTTCCAATTGCTCAAGACCCAGAAATACTCTCTGTTATCCATAAGGAACCAACAAGGGGAATGATGGAATAATTTCCACTTGGCTGGATGAATGCAGCTACATCAACTCACAAGAAGTTCACTATCATCGAGAACAGAGTAGTCCGTTTAGCCTTAAGCATTCACCCCCACCACCATAGGAGCACAATGGCTTCGGTGCGTGCGATTTTAAAAATGCCCTGCAGTTACTTAATATGGCAACTCTAACATCTCCTCCTAAACCAGCAACTTCTACCACAAAGGAGCTCAAAGAGCAACAGGTAAATGGGGCCACCACAACCAGCTTGTTCCCCTCAAAGTCACGCACCCACCTGGAAATGTATTGTCTTGGAAATATATTGTCATTCTTTCATTGTTGCTGGGTCCTGGAACCTGGATCTCAAAACCCAAAAGCTCTGTGAGATCATCTTCAGCAGATGGACTGTAGTGGTTCAAGAAAACAGTTCACCCCCACCTTCTCAAGAGAAGCTAGGGTTGGATGAAACATATTGGCCTCTATCACAATCCCTATATTTTTAAATATATATTTAGGGAATTTTTGAATCTATTTACATTTTAAAGATACCTCTTACCTAAAACAATAAAGTGCTCAGATCACACATCCAGGGACACCATCAAGATGGTGGGAGGTGTCCAGACTAACCTGATCTCTTGCGATAACATTGTTTCCAGACCATCACGTTTAAGCCTCTTCATCAGAGGTAAATCTATCTCCAACAGGAAAAAATAATTTAATATCAAGCCTGTTTTTTTATTAACACAACACATGGCAGCAAAATATCAAGGATACACAAAAAAAGAGAGAATTCAACAATACAATACAATACAATACATCTTTATTGTCATTGCACAGGGATACAACGAGATTGGGAATGCGCCTTCCATACGATGCAATAAATTAATTAGCTAATCAGTATAAATTTAGACAACCCAGTGAAACAAAATTAGAAACAATTTAGAATCAGCAGGACCAGTTCATAGCAGCTATGGCCCTAGGGATGAAGCTGTTCCTGAGTCTGGAGGTATGGGCGTAGAAGGCCTTGTAGCGTCTGCCCGATGGTGGAATTTCGAACAGACTATTGCAGGGGTGTGAGGAGTCTTTGTGAATGCTGGTGGCTTTTCAGAGGCATTGTGTGTTGTAGATGCCCTCCAAGGCTGGTAGCTGTGTTCTGATAGTCTTCTGAGCTCAATGGACTACCCGCTGAAGAGCTCTCCTCTTTGCCTTCATGCAGCTGAGATACTACACAGGGATGCCATGCGTTAGGATGCTCTCTATGGTGCAGCGGTAGAAGGTCGTCAGCAGCTGTGGGGCAGACCAGACTTTTTCAGTGTCTCAGGTAGAACAGTCGTTGCTGTGCCTTCTTGACCAGCACAGCGGTCTTAATGGACCATGTGAGATCCTCCGAAATGTGAGTGTCCAGAAACTTGAAGCTGGACACTCTCTCCACACTGTCCCCGTATTCCCCGTTGTGTGATCTACGGAAGTTGATGATCATGCCTTGGTCTTGGAGGTGTTTAGGGACAGGTTGTTATCTGAGCACCAGTCCGTGAGGTTCTGCACCTCTGTAGTTTGTTTCATCACTGTTTGTTTCATCACCAACAATTCTGAAGCTGAAATAATGAATACATCAAACTGGAAAATCAAGAAACAAGTATTGACATAAAATAATGAAATTGGAAATTGGAAATTGGGAATTGGAAATTGGAAATTGGAAATTGGAAATTGGAAATTGGAAATTGGAAATTGGAAATTGGAAATTGGAAATTGGAAATTGGAAATCTACGTGAAGGAAAAAAATGACAATGAATGGACAGAGTTTCATTTCTTCAATAGTCTTTCTTCAAGGACATTAACACAAAGTGCTTTCAATCGAAAGATATGTTTTTGAAATGTAGTTCCTATTGTAATGTAGGAAACACAGCAACTAGATTGTATACAGCCAGGTCCCACAAGCAACAATGCATGAAGAATCAAATAATCTTCTTTAGCAACAGCGATTCAAGTTGAAAGTATTGTATTGTCTTGTTTATTACTCTCACTTTTGCCGAGATATGGTGAAAAGCTTTGTTTGTATGCCGTCCAGTCAAATCAAATTGTATATACATAATTACGATCAAGCCAAATGTAACAGGTAGTGAAAAGGGAAAAATATCAGAATGCGGATATAGTATTACAGCATTATAATGTTAAAGTAACAGAGAAAGTTCAGATGGAACAAAAGTGCAAGGTCCACAATGAGATAGATTAGAAGACTGACTGCACCCAAGATTATGGGAGGACAGATAGCAGTGGGGAATAAGCTGTTGCTGAAACTGGTGGTATGTGCTTTCAATCTTTTGTCTTTTCTGCCCAACGGGAGAAGTTATCTGTCAGCATATTTCCTCTCAGTACTGGAGGGATCATAGACATAAAATGCTGGAGGAACTCAGCCAAGCAGCAACTCTGGATAGAAGGAATAGATGGCGTTTTGGGTCGAGACCCTTCTTCAGACTGAGAGTCAGGGGAGAGGGAGACACGGAGATAAGGTAAGGTAAGGTGTGAAAACGAGACATCAAAGGAGAAGCAGTTCAAGGAAAATATAGAATAGATCATTGTTAGCCAGGAGAAGGTGACACTTTGTGAATAAATCGATGTGACAATGAAGCATACAGAGATAACATTTAATCAGGGGGGCAGTCAGACTAGTCGGAGAACTATGGAGAGAGAGGGAAAGCAAGGAAAGTAAGATCATCATTGACTTCATCAGAAGTAGTGTCATGGAATAGAATGGGCATTAGTTTAACACTTCCACTGAATGAGCAATTATCTGACTGTACAGGGTTGTCCTGATTTATTTGCTAAGGTTTCGGAAGAACTACAACTATTTCATTCCAAGGGATGTCTCCTGCCTATTGAATCACCAGACAGTGTCTAATAAAATACGGAGAAGGATAGAACCTGGTTCTCAAACCCTGGTCTCCATTGTGTGTAAACTCATCTCTGGATTACATTGCAGGATCAGGTTACTCTCCTTGTACTATATGAGCCTCTTCCTCCATCGCCATTTCCACGTCCCTCTTCTCTCCTCCCTATGCTTTCGCACCATCTATTTATATTCCTCTTTGGTCTTCATCACCGCCTCCCCCTATGGGAGCAAGTTTCATTTAATAACTCTTTCTTGGCTTGCGAAGTTTCACTGGAATGGAATTTATCGATGACCCTTCTTTACCCTGTGCTTCCTTAAATATTCATATTTGATAAGTTTGGGTGGCAGCATTGAGCTAATCTGTACAGGTTTGGTTTGTAATGGTGTAATACTTGTCCCGAAGGTTTTAGATGGTGAAGGAAATAGTTGTGGGCTGAGTGGCATTCAGATCGTGTCAATTGCATTTGATCAACGATCAATGTCCTATTTTCAGAATGAAGCCTGCACAAAATATAGGGACCTTGGCTCGCAATGGAGGGAAGCAGTCCACAGTGATCTCGGCAGTAATAGTCAAAGGAATCCACTTTCTGAATTGGATCCTAAACACCCACAAGGAAATAATAGACCTCTCTCAGACCTTAACTTCTTCTCCATGCCAAATGTCATTCAGCCATCAGTCCTCTAATCTGTCAAAACATTTATCTGCCTTCACTCTAAAGATTTCCAATGATCCAGCTTTCATAACTCTCTGGGGGTCAAAAAGTCCAGAAACTCATTATCTTCTGTAAGAAGACATTTCTACGCATGTCGATTTTAATTAATGGATCTCTTGGTTTGCAACGATGTTCTCATGTTCATGGCTCTCTCACCACTGAAAACATCTTATTAATTACCTTGTCAAGATCTTCCAGGATATTTTATCTCCATCAAAAAGATCACTCCTCATTCTACTAAACCCCAATACATATAAACCCAATATGCTTAGCCTCTCTTGTGAGAACAGCACTCTCATTCATTGAATTAGCTTGGTGCACCTCATCTGGACTGCCTCCAATGCTACTGTATCCTCTCTTCAGTTGGGGGATCAAACTGTGTATAGTACTAAAAGTGTGGCCTCACCAACACCATGTACAATTATAACTGTAAAACCAGGAGTTTTATAGACTGGCGCTGATGATGGGTGCCACGGTGTACTGCCCCCTGCTGTTTTGTTCGTGTTTCTTTGTTTGTGTCGTCTGTGAAAATCGAACAAAGATCACTTTCATGAGTGAGGTACTCATTAACATCAGATATTCAGTACCTCAAAACCTCAAGATTTCTCTCACTCTTGATCCCATTCCTTTTCCAGTGGTGCGTGTACTTGCTGTCAGGGGCAAAATGTGGGTTCTCACTCCACTTTGGAGCTGAATTTATTAAAATACACAAAGTTGCACTGGTTAGGATTCACAGCTCATTACAACGATCACACACACCCTCAACAGTGCAGAACAGACACAATTATTTCTTACTTCTCATTATAAAAAGCTTTATGATTTATGTGTCTCATTATGCTGAACATATACTCTTCCCCATTGTAAGGATAGGAGAAAAAAACAAAGGAAGGGGGGGTTGGGGGAGGAGGTATTGAGGGAACGTGAGGGAGTAAGGGGGTGGGAAAATAGTGGAAGTTAGGGAGAGGATGAAGGAATTATCGAAAGGGGGTGAAGGTATGCTGAGAAACCGATGACGGTAGAGAATCATCGAGGAGGCCGCACTTTACTCCAGGATATTAAGAAACCCGATGGCGATGAATGAGGATAAGGGGATAAGGAACAGGATACTCAGAGAGAAAGTCGAGAAAGAGGATGCGTGCGCACATATGCGTGCTTCTTGGCTTGTATGCATAGTGTGTTTGTCTGCATGTGTTTATGTGTGCATGTGTTTAAGTCTTGTGGTTGAACATGGTTTTCAAACGCCTGGTTATTGGACCAAGACCACAGTCCATTATGTGCGCATGGTAGCTGCATTAAATTAATTCACACATAGAAATATTTCACTCCTCACAGCTGGAATGAGTCACCCTTGATCACGAGGGATTGACAGAAGCAAGGAATATTATTCACCAAAAATAGCCTTAACTATTCCAGAGTGCCTGGTTGATCACTTCTGGTCAGATTGACACATGCTCCTGGAAAATAACTTTATAAAAACTTACAATGACCAAGCTATCTCTCCAGGGAGCATCACTCAGTTTCTTGATACACTAAAGATTGTTTATTGTATTACTACTTGAGTTACAAGCTTTTCAAACCATGCCAACTTACAGAAGAAAACAATGGCAGTTTTTAAGAGCCTTCCCAGACCAGCAAGTTTGACCAATTAAGGTCAACATTTATGCACAGTAAAGATGGTGGATGGAAGTCTGTTCACGATGAGCTAAAATATGTTGGTTGGATTTAGATAGATTTGAAATTCCCACAGTATAAATATTTGTGGAAGGACGTTCCAAATCAATCCTGCACTCTGTGTCCTAACTTCACATGTGGCATCCTGGCTTTAATTTCATTAAGTTATATTTCACAGAATCATACAACATGGCAAAAAGACCTTCACCATACAGAGTCACGTCATCCATCAAGCACCCATTGACACCTATTCTATTTCATTTTTCCTTCCTTCCGAAGAACAGCTCTAGGTTCTCCCACTCACCTACACATTGGGGGCAACTTGACAGTGCAAAGCAACTTGCAGTTGAAATTTGTAACATCACCCATTGCCCCAGAAAGAATGCACAAACTCCACATAGGCAGCACCGGAGATCAGGATCAAACATGGGTTGTTGGAGCTGCAAATCAATGGCTTGACCAGCTGTGCCACTATGGCGCATCCATTTATAGGCTTTATTGCTGAGTCCCAAATTGTGTACCTGGAAATCGATTCTCTCCATCAACCCAACTGTGAAAGATGCCCCAACCATGTTGCCCATTCTAGGAAAGTTAGATTTGAATTTCTATTATTCTTTTTAATGACCTTGAGATAGCGTTTGATAGCTCTTTTGTATTGTACTCTTTGTTGTTTATCTATCGTTGCTGAGGAATGGACTGAAATATGACTGTGTGAATAATTGGCATTAACCCAATACCTTAAATCCTCTTTTATTGCATCACGCAAACTCTACAAATATTAAAAACAAATCTTTATAAACCATGCCTGTCAAACCAATTAAAAGCACAAATACAACATCTATAAATCCACAGGAGACAATCCATGCTCTGAATTCCAACAAGGCCGTGCAGCTAATATTGTCCATTGGATATCAATCATAAATTCCAACCTCGCAGTGACTCTGTACCAGCTTAATCAGTAACTCCAAAGTACTGTGGAGAAGAACAATGCAGAAACATAAAAATGCATTATTTAAGAACAATCACAGCTTGTGACGGCATGTTAAATGAATGAATCACCACCAAATACAAGAATACATTTGAAAATCCTCCAGTCTAAATATCCATCATAGAAATAGAAACATACATTCAAATCGACCCTAAACTTTATATTTTATATAAATGTCAACTTTACATTGTCTGAATTACTTGAGTTGAAGGTGGGTGCAAGGAAGAAATTATTACAAAGACAAACTAAAGATTTTATTTAATCTAATTTTAAACATAAACTAACTGCTGTGGACCCGTTGGGTCCAAACCTTTCCTGCATTGCTGTAGCACCCTCCCCTCCCCCACTCCCCCTCTCCCCCTCCCCCTCCCCCCTTCCCCCTCCCCCCACTCACACACTCACCCTCACCATCCCCGCTGAACATCAGTGTTTCCCCAACTACGCAGGCGGGACCCGTTGGGTTCTGCGCATGCGCGCATCCGGTGGCCATCTTACCTAAGTATTAGATCAACGAGCTCCAACTGCGCAGGCGTGGACCCGTTGGGTTCTAAGCATGCGCGGATCCGGCGGCCATCTTACGTAAGTATTAGATCAACGGGTTCGAACTGCGCAGGCGCGGACCCGTTGGGTTCCCATTGTGACGTCGAACACGGAGGTATTACTGCACAGGCACGGCTGACGGGCAGGGCAAGTGGAAAAGGGATTTATTAAAGTTTAAAAAATGATTTTTAAAGTTTAAAAAGTGAAAAACGTTTAAAATATAACAACCATTTGAACTGCAGGCTAATGTTGAGTAAGGTGGGCCAAAATCGTTTCGCTATCGTTTACCGTTTTGGCTGTATTTCAGGAACAAATATATCCACAAACCCACATACAAATATATCCACAAACCCACATATGCACAACATGAGAGTTTTAGTAATATATAGATATTTAGAACATAGAACATTGAACAAAGCAGCACTTGAATAAGCAGTTCGACCCACATTGTCTGGGAAAGAGAGAGAGAGAGAGGCAGACAGACAAACAAGAAAAGTCATATTGTGCTTATTTAACTATAAAACCTTTCTTCTCTGAACCGCTACTGTTGTTTTCAGCCATTTTCATATTTATTTATTATTTATTTCAGATACAGCGCGGAAACAGGACTTTTTGGCCCACCAAGTCCGCACCGCCCAGTGATCCCCGCACACTAACACTATCCTACACACACTAGGGACAATTTTTACATTTACCCAGTCAATTAACCTACATACCTGTACGTCTTTGGAGTGTGGGAGGAAACCGAAGATCTCGGAGAAAACCCACGCAGGTCACGGGGAGAACGTACAAACTCCTTATAGTACAGCACCCGTAGTCAGGATCGAACCTGAGTCTCCGGCGCTGCATTCGCTGTAAAGCAGCAACTCTACCGCTGCGCTACCGTGCCGCCATTTGTAATGGTAAAATATTTAAAATACATTCTTGGTTCTGTCCCAGTGCTTTCAGAAAAGGATTTAAAGAAAACTCCTGGAAGAATTCAATGGGTCAGGCAGCATTTGTGGAGGGAAATAGACAGATGACATTTTGGGTTGGGACCCTTTGGTGGGTTCTGAGCTTCTCACTGCACACACCATTTAACTACTGTTGATAAAATTTGATACAGCCAGCGATATTCTCATGATTGAGCATTGACGGTTTGGATTTTTCTAACCAAAATGTGCAAAGACTTCATTGATGTTTACATTCTCATCGTGGGTGCATCAATCAAGATCTAATGATTACTAATGGTTAATCGAAACATTAATCATTCTAGGGATTGTCACAGACCAATTCACAGCCAATGGGATAGTATTGGAGTCCAGAGTTTGAATATACATACAATAGTCCTTCATCGAAGGTCAACAGGTTTGAAAGTATCAGATCCAGGATAAGCAATAAGCGGCACAGTGGCGCAGCGGTAAAGTTGCTGTCTTACAGCGCCAGAAACCCTGGTTTGATCCTGACTACAGGTGCTGTCTGTGCACAGTTTGTATATTCTCCCTGTGACCTCGTGGGTTTTCTCCGGGTGCTCCCGTTTCCTCCCACACTCCAAAGATGTGCGGCATGTTTCTGCGCTGTGTCTCTAAAGTCTAAAATCTGTACCAAGGCATTGCTTATGCTTATAAATCCTATTACATGGGTTGATAATTTAGAATTAACTAATCCTCCAAAGGCATTCACTTCTACTGTACATCTTGGCCATCCGTCAAAGCTTATAAAATGCTTTGAAGGTTTCTAATGTAGTTCCTCCTGCGGTTTGTTTTTTAGAGCTATTAAAATAAATTATCTTTTTAAATTAAAATATTTTAAACATGAAACCATGAAAAACAATTTAAAACATTTAAAATAAACTCAAACAATTAAAAGTTTTGTTTTTGTCTTAACTCCTCCCAAATACAGCCCTCTGTTGAAATCACTACATAATCTCTGAGAATCAAAATAGAGAGATACTGGAAATAAAGAAAGATATTAAGTGCTGGAAATGCTCAGCGGGTCAGGCAGCAACTGTTGTTAGAGAATCTGAGTTAACACTTCAGGTCAATGGCCTTTCATCATAATTAGTCTTAATACTTAATACTTAATAGTCCTCCCGAGATGCTGCCTGACCTGCTGAGTTACTCCAGCTTTTTGTGAATAAATCGATTTGTACCAGCATCTGCAGTTATTTTCTTATAGTCTTAATACTTGTCAGGTATATGTTGAGACATGCATTAAATGCCCAGGCATGAATAAGTTGTGAGCTTTATTTCATCGAACAATTTTTCCCCTTGCACTATATTCCATGCATGATTTTCACTGCGCTGATCTGAAAATCTTTTGGTTTAAAGAGTCAGATCTAAGCTTATGACTTGGATAATGTCGAGGTAAGTGCTGCCTTTAAACCGATGCTCCATTCTAGCCTATCGGTTGGATACAAACTTCTCTCCAACATCACAGAGTACATTTCCAGCAACTTTGAAATCAAAACAGAAAATGCTCAAAACACTTAGCAGGTCAAGGCAACATCCGCGGAGAGAGAAACAGAGTTAATATTTTGAGATCAATAGTCTTCGTTCAGACGATCTGCAGAGTATTTCCTGCAAATGTGGTCTTAATTTCCCCTTTTCAGTATCTCCCAGCTTTTGCTTTTTATATATCAATCTAATCCTATTTATTGCATCCGACTACTTAACAATGTCTTTTGTTTTCCGTGCAATTAAGCATTCAGGGAGATTAATATGCTTTGACAAATGGAGAGCTTGCTTGCTCCTCCGAATCTAAGGTTTCTGCTGATCTTAATTATACTTGCCATTTTCCAATCAGCTTTAACTGCCATTGCTATGTGATGGCTGTAAGAGGTTAAGGTCCTCATTTATGACAACTTCTGCTAAGTTGCTGTGACAAATGCTAAAATCTTATGACTGGTTCCAAATCAGCAGTGAATTAAAAGACAATGTATTACAAAACGACATCTAATTGGCTCCATGGCAATCGAGTGCAGTAAATATTTCATCGGTGACCATTGTCTCACAGCAGAAGAAGGTCTTAAAATTTCATGGTATTTAACATTGCACTCGCAATGCTTGCTAAGAATAGAAAGCACTTTCTTCTGAAAATTAGACAATCTAAATTAAAACAGACAATGTTGGACAGATTCTGAAATTTTCACAGCCATGGAAGGGTTCAGAGTTAGCAGCTTCTTGTTCCAGGCTTAAGGGATACATTTACCAAAGATAACACAGACTTTGCTGATTTCTGCTTTGACAGCTTTCAAAACCAAGTGAGCTTGATAAGATTTCAGCCGAGATGGCAGGAGTGGCAGCAACAAAAGACAATGACTTTGGGCCTTCTAATGTTTAGTTGGAGGAAGCTTCTGCTCATCCAATGCTGGTGTTTTACAAATTGGAGAAGTTGCAGAGCCAGCCAAAACAGCGAGTAGTAAGTGTGAGTTGATGTTGTACATTTTGAATTCAACACACAAGTCTGCAAATAACAAATAGGAGGGGGCCATTGGAGGGCAGATATGTAGATCTGTGCCTGTTGGAAAATAAATCATTCATGCCGAATCTCTGGCTATGATTATCGATGAGAATAAAATTAGGTGCTTGTGATCGGAGCAGTGTGACGTAGTGGTAGTGTTGCTGCCCTACAGTGCCAGAGACCTGGGTTCGATCCTGACTATGTGTGCTGTCTGTACTGAGATTGTACGTTCTTCCTGTGAATACATTGGTTTTCTCGGGGTGCTTCGATTTCTTCGCATGTTCCAAAGACGTGCAGGTTTGTAGGTTGATTGGCTTCTGGAAAATTGTTCCTAGTGTGTGTCAGATAGAACTAGTGTACGGGTGGTTGTAATAATAATAATAATAATGCATTACATTTATATAGCGCTTTTCATACACTCAAAGACACTTTACAGGGATTTAAAGAACATAGGGAAGTGAATAAATAGATAAATAAGTAAACAAACAGAGAAAGGAGACAGAGGGTGAGGTGACCTTCAGTGGTTGAAGGCAGTACTGAACAGGTGAGACTTCAGTGATGTTTTGAATGTGGTGAGTGAGGAGGAGTCTCTGATGGTTTGGGGTAGTGAGTTCCATAGGGTGGGAGCAGCGATGGAGAAAGCCCTGTCCCCCCAGGATCTGAGTTTGGTCCGGATGGGGGGGGATAGGAGATTGGCAGCAGCAGAGCGGAGGGTGCAGGTGGGAGTGTGCCTGTGGAGGAGGTCAGTCAGGTAGGATGGGGCCAGGTTATGGAGGGCTTTGTAGGTCATGAGGAGGATTTTGTACTGGATTCTCTGGGGGGTGGGGAGCCAGTGGAGTTTGTAAAGGACGGGGGTGATATGGTCACGGATCGGGGTGTGGGTGAGTAGACGGGCAGCGGAGTTTTGAATGTATTGAAGTTTACTGATGATTTTTGAGGGTGCGCCATAGAGGAGGCTGTTGCAGTAGTCCAGACGGGAGGTGATGAAGGCGTGGATGAGGGTTTCTGCAGCTGTGGAGGAGAGGGATGGACGGAGACGGGCAATGTTTTTGAGGTGGAAGAAGGCTGTCTTTGTGATGTGTTTGATGTGTTTGTCGAAGGAGAGGGTTTGATCAAGGATGATTCCAAGATTCCGGATGTGAGGGGAGGTGGATACTGGGAGACCATCAATATTGAGGATGAAGTTTTGGGTGGATTTAGTCAGCGTGGACTCAGAGAGTCGAAGGGCCTGTATCTGCATGCCAGGTGGCAGAATGGGGTTGAAGAAGACACTGTTGTCATTCACGTCAAAGATAGGTCAGAAGGAGAAGATCAGATGGGTTACCATTGTTGCAATGGTGAATGATGTTAGTTATTTGGATAATAGTCATTTTGACACTATGGAAGGTTGTAATACTTTATTGGTGGGGTTCATACACGAATTGTCAGGAAAGAGAAACACAAGTCTGCGAAGTAATTTCTCACTCCCAGGCACCGTTTTCAATTGTAAGTATGGTTTCTCATGAAAAGATTACGACACGAGGAAATGCTGTATCGACCTTTATTCACCAGCTTCTGTGATTGCTGGCAGCAACAGCCATTCAAAATAAGGCATGATTTTAAAATGCAGATCAGTGACACTTTATGGAGCACTTGGCCGTTCATTAATTCATTCACACTAAACAAACCCTAACTGCCTCATTCTACCACAAGTTAGGTTAATTCTATAAAGTTTATAAGCCAATCAAGAATTGCTTGCAATTATGGTAATTATGGTAGTTTAATTCATTTTATGTGCCTGAACAGCCAATTAACCAGCCAGATAATCATAAGAGCATACGATCATAAGGATAGGAGCAGAATTAGGCCATTCGCCCCATCGTCTACTCCGCCATTCAATCATGGCTAATCTATCTCTCCCTCCTAACCCCATTCTCCTGCCTTCTCCCCATAACTTCTGACACCTGTACTTATCAAGAATCTATCTATCTCTACATTAAATATATCCACTGACGGCCTCCACAGCCTTCT
This sequence comes from Rhinoraja longicauda, assembly GCF_053455715.1. Taxonomy (NCBI): domain Eukaryota; kingdom Metazoa; phylum Chordata; class Chondrichthyes; order Rajiformes; family Arhynchobatidae; genus Rhinoraja; species Rhinoraja longicauda. The sequence goes on from NC_135959.1 coordinate 21,758,002, forward strand.
GAAGCAAAGAATTCCACAGATTCACCACCCTCTTCCTAAAGAAATTCCTCCTTATCTCCTTCCTAAAAGAACATCCTTTAATTCTGAGGCTATGACCACTGGTCCTAGACTCTCCCACTAGTGGAAACATCTTCTCTACATCCACTCTTTTCAAGCCATTCACTATTCTGTATGTTTCAATGAGTTCCCCCCTCATCCTTCTAAACTACAGCGAGTACAGGCACAGTGCCATCAAATGCTCATCATATGTTAACCTTCTCATTCCTGGGATCATTCTTGTAAAAACCTCCTCTGGACAGTCTACAGAGCCAGCATGTACTTCCTCAGATATGGTGCCCGAAACTGCTTACAATATTCTAAATGCGGCCTGGCCAGCGTATTATAGAGCCTTATGCAGAGTGTTTGTCCAGTTTTGGAGAGAAGTAGTTGTTTGAAATTGATGGCAAGCACCAATGTGCTCTGATATACAGACTTGATCGTCAAGAAAGCTTCAGAGTTCTTAGGCAGTCAACACCATAGTTCTAATTATTATCAAGCAGAAATTCTTTGAACTTCAAGTCAGGAACTGTATGAGATTAGTAGACTTGTCCGCTGGAGGCACAATGAATTGTAGATGTTGCAATCTTCAGCAAAACACAAGATGCTGGAGTAACTCAGCGGGTCAGGCAACATCTGTGGAGGGAATGGATAAGCAACATTTTGGGTTGCAACCCTTCTTCAGACCCTGACGGCTAGTTGAGTGACTATTTAAATGGCACTTGGCTTGTACTGGTTTATTCCAGTCAACCTTTGTGCCTGGTGTTGTGGTCAGGTTCCTCTGGAGAGAAAAGTACTTTCTGAAGCAATGTAATTCTTGAAATGTTGGAATCACAGCAGTTAATTTACTCGCGGCAAATTCCCACAAGGAGTTTGTTGATCGTGATCTTTTAATGATGATTTGTTTTGATGATGATAATGAAGTTGGTCAGGGCACAGAAAATAACCCATCTCCACATCATTGAAAAAGTCCCATGCGAGGTTTATTTCTATACCCCCAATATTCCGAAAGCATATTTGACCTAGATTGAAGTCTTATTTGCAAGGGTACTCCTCCTCAGCACCACAACTCTGTGATAGACCAGATAATTGTGCTTGGACTTCCCTGGTAGGAATAAAAGCTACAACTTTCAGTCACAGGTTGGAGGGCTCCCCAATGAGCTACAATGGATTTAGCACACCATGGAGCTATAGGAATGCTTTAGTTTCGTTTAGTTTAGAAATACATTGTGGAAACATTAATCTCATCATCCAACACTTGGCCTATAGCCTTCTGGGTTTTGGTAATTCAAGTGCATGTCTAGACAATTAAACTCTATCAGCAACTCTGCTTCTACTATACTCTCGGCTAGAGTATTCCAGCCATTCACCAATCTGTGTGCAAATGTCCCTCTCATATCTGCTCTAAATCTTTTACATCTTATCCTAAATCTATGTCCTCTAGTTCTATCAACGTCTGATTTGGGGAAAAGATGTTAGTAATCTACCTATCTGTACTGCTCATAACATTATATCTAATTCATGTCTCTTTTAACTTCCATTGCTCATGGAAAAACCCACGCAGCCTCTTAAATGATTTTCCATTTCTATAAATTGAAGTTTTAGTTTTAGTTTTAGATTTTTGGTTTTAGAGATACGGCGTGGAAACAGGCCCTTCGGCCCAACGAGTCCTAGCCGACCAGCGATACCCGCACACTTATACTATCCTTACACACACAGAAAATTTTACAATTATACCATGCCAATTATCCTACAAACCTGTGCGACTTTGGATTTTGGGAGGAAACCGGAGATCCTGGAGAAAACCGAAGTAGATCACTGGGAGAACGTACAAACTCCGTACAGGCAAGCACCCATAGTCACGATTGAACCCGGTTCTCTGGCGCTTAAGGGCAGCAACTCTACTGCTGCGCCACCATGCTGAATGGTGTAGTACCAAAGGAGACGATTCAGCCCATCGAGTCCATGCCAGTTTCAGGCAGAGCAATCCCATCAGCGGCATTCCTTTTGTTTTATTCCCCTGTAGCTCAGCAAATCACTCTTCCTCATGTCTATCCAATTCATTTGAAGGCACTGACTCATTTCATTTCATTTTCACTGATTATGCTTTTTTTTTGTGAGCTAAACACTTCAGAACACACTTGATGATGTGCGATAGGACTGCTGTTGATTTAGATTTCCCCTCCAGCTGACTGAACCATATCGAGGGCTTTTGTTTCTTCTCCGGGCAGTCGGTTCCATATTCCCAACACCCTCGGGGTCAAACAAAATTTCCTCACCTTCCCTCTAATTCTTCTGCCAATTGCTTTAAATCTACGCTCCCTGATTTTGTTAAAATTAAAGATCTTAAAATAATGTAAAATAATGTAAAACAACTAATCAAAAAGCAACAAAAAGCTGGAAATCTGAAATAAAGATAGAAAGTGCTTGGGAATGATAGACATGCTTACAAAGTCACAACTGGTGGCATGTGCACAAGGTAACAATACATTATTACATGGATGGGAAAGGCTTGGAGTGATGTAGGCCGGTGCAGTGAAGTGTGACTTGCTCAGTGAAGCAACTTGGTCATAGAAACATAAAAACATAGAAAATAAGTGCAGGAGTAGGCCATTCGCCCCTTCGAGCCATTCATTATGATCATGGCTGATCATCCAAAATCAGTACCCTGTTCCTGTTTTTTTCCCATATCCTTTGATTCTGTTAGCCCTAGGAGTTAAATCTAACTCTCTCTTGAAAACATCCAGTGAATTGACTTCCACTGCCTTCTGTGGCAGAGAATTCCACAGATTCACAACTCTCTGGGTCGGCATGGATGAGTTGGGCTGAAGGGCCTGTTTCTGTACTGTATAACTTTGTGACTGTTATATTACAGGAGGCTTTTATTAAATTTAGTATAAAAAGCCTTAAAACAAGATAGAAGGTTAAAACAAGAGCAAGTTTTGCTTCCCACTATGCATAAAAAGCCATATAGATACAGTTTTTCCCATTTTGTAAATGTGCAGTTGCTTCTCAACATTAATCATTCAGGAGCTCTTAATAAAAGCACGGAGCAATGTTTGCATTAGCATTGAACAGATACAGACATACTCCAAAGCACTATGATGATGTCGATAGTCTTATGGTGCATGTTAGGCCAGAATATGATTTTTAATTCTGATAGATTGCCACAAAACCTTCATATAAATGCCATTAGCTTCTTACCACATCACATTGCAGAAGAGAACCTCCCTTCTCTCTATGTTTCTGCATATCTTTTTTCTTGGTTGACCCTGAAGGAGGCCCCAATAATGAGCAAACTAGCTTTTACAAGAGGGTCAATGCTCGGTGCTAATGAATGGAAGTTGTTCTTTCTATTTAATTAAAATTAATACCCCGAGGGAAATATTGGGCCAGATCAAGCTGCAGGAGGGCATCTGAATAAGGAGTACTGTTTATAAGACTTTCCCCTGCAACTTTACCGCTTGAAATTTTTGTTCTGCCATAACTTGCTGGGGCATCGATTGGTGGAAGAGCAGCAAGGTTAAGAGGGTTCTTGGGATCGCTGTAAATGACGGGATCAAGGAAGATAGATACAATAGTGAAGGAAGACAATAACTTTGTGCCAGTTCAGGTGTAGAAGGAGAAATAAAATGAGTGAAAGAAAGGGGGGATTCAGAGTGCAGAGTAAGCAAGAAGTAAACGACCAAAAATTAAACAAAAAATACATTTTTGAACAGCTCCAACAAATAGTTACTGTTATAAGAATAAAATAGCACGTTTTGTTTGTTCCTTTTCTTTCCCCAAGAAGGACTGTAGGAGCAATTGACATGTTGGTTTTTATGGCGTTAAGTTCCAGCCTTAATTTATTGTAGCAGATTTAGATTGTAGCAGATTTTTGTGCAAATTCGGACTTTTAAAAACAAAATGAGAGGTGAAGATGACCTGATCTCATGCAAAGGAAATGTCAGAACAGCACGAACTCTGTGGATTCACAGCTTCCATTTTATGTTTTCACCCCTTGACCAGGCTGGCTAATTTATACATCAGTTGCAGCCTGTGTTGGTAATGTTCTACTTCTTGCCTCTTTAGGGTTGGCAGGCCAGGAGCAACCTCTCTCTCTGTTATCCTCCATTAACACTCAACAGCAGAGCTGTAACCAAGAGAAAAACACAAGGCTGTGTCCCAACCGGAGATGAATTAATCTCAGGGAGATGTGCACATGCAATGGAGCTATATGATTAGTAACAAATACCATTTTGTCTCCACCAGCGGACCACCTGCCGCCACTATTCAGCATTAGGTCATGTCTCCCCTCTACCATCTACATCCACATTGCTATGCTTTATAGATAGACACAAAATGCTGGAGTAACTCAGCTTTACAGGCAACATCCCTGGATAGAAGGAGTGGGTGACGTTTCGAGTCGAGATCCTTCTTCAGACTTGTTTGCCTCCATTGGAGCCTTCTGAAGACAACACTGACTTCAAAATATCTCCAAATGATCCAGGTTTTAATTTCAGATTTCAAAGTATTTTTCTCTGCTGAATTCAAGCAATTGTCCACCCCAGGCCTTGTTACTTTATCTGTTCTTGAACCATCTTCTTTCTCTTTGCTCATCACTCCATCTGTAATTTGATTCCCCTTGTCCCACACTCTGCCACACACTGTCTCATTTTGTTCTTGTTATCCAGGAATGGAGTGTACCTTGTACAATGCAGGGAGTACCACAATAGTATCTGCCACAATAGTATCTGCAGGACACCGGGCACCTCAAAATAAGGGTGTGTATTTCTGGTCAAACGGGAAGGTACCCAAGCACTTGGAGCTTTAGGCATACACATAATGGCATAATTTCTTTTTTATTGCAATGTGACCCATTTATGTATCGTTTCATCACTTCCAAGATGGCGCCCATCTCAAGTGACTATTTGCGTGCTTGCCACAGAAGCAGATCTACAATCACATATTGCAATCGTTCCGCACTTAAAGCTCTACTCCCACAGCAACATTCATTACTTTATTCCCTAACCATGTGTCTGTACACTGCGAATGGCTCGATTGTAATCATGTATTGTTCTTTCGCTGACTGGTTAGCGTGCAACAAAAGCTTTTCACTGTACGTCAGTACACGTGACAATAAACTAAACTGAAACTGAATCATACCTAAATACACTACATCTCTTTGGAAACATCTTTCTAAACACCCCAGATAAATACACAGTCATACAGATGGCTAGTTTCCTCAGTCAGTTTGACTTACTCTACTGTTAACTTGTCTCTGATCTTGCTTGCTTCTTTGAACTCAATAACTTGCAAACTCTTGTCTTTACACAGCCGCACCATGACTCTTCAACTGCAGTTGATTTGAGTGTCAGCCTTTGAAATAGATGAAGTGCCACATATCACTTTAGTTTCTTCAGGATTATCTCTTTCTGTGATCATCTGATCAACACAGAAACCTCTCACTACATTTGCAAAGTGTGTAATAGATCTTGAAGATAAACACAAAAAGCTGGAGTAACTCAGCAGGACAGGCAGCATCTCTGGAGAGAAGGAATGGGTGACTTTTTGGGTCGAAACCCTTCTTCAGACATCAATATATCTTATTGGACGACTGACTTGGAGTACTCCACACACTTTCCTTTACTGAGCATCACTTTCACTTAGTTTAAAGTCTTTACTTTGAGTCATTAGCTTTTTGCCCCATCATACAACCTCTCCACTCTCCCCTCTATAACTCCACATTTGACCATTTATCCAGCCGAGGTGCAACCTCTCAGAGTGTGCCCTTAGCTTGCTTAAGGAATCTATCTTGCTGATGTGCCCGAGTAAACCCAACAGTTGTGAATGGAAATCCTCTTAGACAATAGACAATAGACAATAGGTGCAGGACCATTCAGCCCTTCGAGCCAGCACCGCCATTCAATGCGATCATGGCTGATCACTCTCAATCAGTACCCCGTTCCTGCCTTCTCCCCATACCCCCTCACTCCGCTATCCTTAAGAGCTCTATCCAGCTCTCTCTTGAAAGCATCCAACGAACTGGCCTCCACTGCTTTCTGATGCAGAGAATTCCACACCTTCACCACTCTCTGACTGAAAAAGTTCTTCCTCATCTCCGTTCTAAATGGCCTACCCCTTATTCTTAAACTGTGGCCCCTTGTTCTGGACTCCCCCAACATTGGGAACATGTTTCCTGCCTCTAATGTGTCCAATCCCCTAATTATCTTATATGTTTCAATAAGATCCCCCCTCATCCTTCTAAATTCCAGTGTATACAAGCCTAATTGCTCCAGCCTTTCAACATACGACAGTCCCGCCATTCCGGGAATTAACCTAGTGAACCTATGCTGCACGCCCTCAATAGCAGAGGGCGTGCAGCCCTCATCTACAGATTGATGTGTGGAGATGTACTTAACACTGTCTGTATCATATGATTCGTGCATTTAGCCGTACAGTGTCAGCAATCACACTTTGTTTTGAATGAATGATGCTCAACTGTGACATTAAAACCACCCACCTCTACATCTGGAAGCTGTTATCCGTTGGGATTGCTGCTTTACGATCCATAGTCAACAATAATGTTTTTTGTTTTGTAGCAAGAACAAAGGGTGCTCCCAGTTGGAATTGATAGGAAATTCTTTACAGCAAGAGAAAATCGCTAGCACTTTCTAGTCAACTCTTGCCTAGTTATGCTTACATTGACTAAAAACACATAAAGCAAATGCTGTAGACTATTCCCGCCTATTGGCCACATTCTGCATTTCCTTATGAAGGAGGACTCTTTGCCCCATCATATATGCTGGCTCGCTGAGTAATCACATCACTGAACCCATTTCTCTAGATGAAAGACTTGCAAATTGAGGTTAATGTGGGAAAGTGGACTTCGATAAGATAAATCAAAATGGAGATTATTATCCAAATGTGAGATTGCAAATGAGTGAAGTATAGAGGGATCTAGGTATTCCAGTGCACCGATCGTGTAAGCTGGCAGGCAAGTCCAACAATTACCTAAGAAGGCTAATAGTATTATGACCTTCATTGTAAATGGTTACATTATAAATATGAAGGCTTGTTGTGCAGGGTGTGGATGAAGATTTACCTGCATTACCGTATACAGTTTTGGTCCTCTTACTAAAGAAAATATACTGTATGGTAACAATAGAGGCAGAACAAAGGGGATTTACTAGGCCAATTCTTCGAAGGAGAGGTTTGTCCTAACAAATTTGTTTTGACCTCTATTTTTGTTGAAGCTGAGGGATGCCAAGGTTGTGACGAAGCTGTTTCTCAACCTATGTTCTCAGGCTCTTGTATCTTCTTCCAGATGATAGCAGCAAGATGAAAGCATGTGTGGGTCTTGGATATTAGCTGCCTTCTTGAGACAGCGCTTTCTTCGATGATGAGGTGGTCAATACCTGTGATGGGCCCGGCAATGTTCACCACTTTCTGCAGCCTTCTTCATTCCTAGGCATCCAAATTATTTGGCATTACTACAAATATCAGTAATCAAGACTCTAGCCCCTGTCGTATACATGGACTGCATCTGTGCACAAACCATCAAAACTGCTGAATACCTCTTGAGACTAACCATGCTCCTGCCTGAGAGCTTTCCTTAGGTAACCTTGTCCATAATTGAACAACCTACAGCAGAGGCAATCTACATCACTAATGATTCTGTCAATCAGGACGGTGACCTTAAGCTCCTGCTTGTCTCTCACTGTCGTGGCTTGTAGCATGGATGCTGAGCTCAGTAAATTTTGCATCCTTTGCAATAGTTGTATTGTTGTGCAGATCCTCTCTTTGTGACTTCTTATGACAGAAATATCTGTTCCATGCTGCTGCTGCATTCGGAAAGTGCTGCTATTAGTTGCCTGGTGTGTAGAGTTACAAGTTGCTGTTACAGGTTCTTTTTTTTCTGGCAAGTGTAGCACTTGGTGCCTTCAAAGGAACTATTGGGAATGAGTGTAAGCACATCTATAAAGGTGACCTATCCCACTTGCTCTCATATGGACAAGGTTTTAGGAGCTGTCTGTTGACTGCAGACTACCATCACACAGGGGCCGGCTAAAAACGGAATGGCCCGGCACTTTTGGCTACCGTCTCTATGAACGTCACAGACTACAAGGATTGAGGTTTTATTTTTTTGCCTAACAGCTTAGTCTAGATCCTTTCCTCTCTTCCAATCCTGTTTTTCACTGCACAATTTAAAAGTTTCCAAAGTTACTGTCTTCCAATAGGACTTCCACCAAAATTATATAATTAATCAGTTTTTTTTCCAATTTTCTGAATAAATCTGCTGAATGTCTGGATCTCTGTGATCTCAAGTGACTACGTGGTGGTATCATTCTGCTTCACTCCTTTAGAAAAAGGGTTCACTTCAATTTACCCTGGTGCTCCTAAGGTAGTGAGTTTGGCAGCATCTATGAAAGAGAAATATAGTTAGCCCTATGGGTTAAAATATAATTCTTCTCTTTCTCTGGGACTGCTTGATCTACTGAGTGTTTCTAGCAGTTTTGGAAGATAGCTGCAGATGCTGGTTCAAATTGAAGGTAAACACAAAATGCTGGAGTAACTCAGCGGGTCAGGCAGCATCTCCTTCTCACCTGAGATGCTGCCTGACCCGCTCAGTTACTCCAGCATTTTGTGTCTACCTTCAATTTGAAGAGTCTGAAGAAGGATCTCGACCCGAAACGTCACCCATTCCTTCTCTCCTGAGATGCTGCCTGACCTGCTGAGTTACTCCAGCATTTTGTGTCTACCTTCTTCTAGCAGTTTTGGTTTTCATTTCAGATTTCCCTCATTGCAGTTGATTTTTGATTTTCATTTGCGCTGCTATAATAGGTTTGTACCATGGAATACCCACAGAATATGTTTACTGAAGCCATTACAAAGGTTTGATTCTGGGACATTTTAATCAGAGTGTAACCTCAGAACATGTAACAATGTATAAAAAGGGTCACTTTGACTTAATTGGTAGCATTTTCAATACGATGAGTTGCAAGGACTGCGCCAAAGACTCGAACACATTTTCTGAAATTGTTGTTTAAACAGTTCACCGAGCAAATGGTGCATTATTGAAAGTGCAGGTATGGATTTATCCTTGCGTATGTGTTCAGTGTAGTACGATTGAACTCTGCTTCTGAGATCCCATTGACAGTGGAAATGAATCTCTGAAGGAAAGTTGAAGCATTCATATAGGACAATGTTATGTATTTAATTCAGAAGACAGGACAAATTTCTACCCTGCAGTCTTTCAAATATGACATCAAAACAAGACAAAAGTTATTTTAATGCTATTTGATGAAGAGCACAAGTGGTCTCACAGTTATCTTTGTGCAAGCAGCCAAAACAAAATGCCTGATCATTGACCCACAGGTGTTTGTGGGACTTTACTATAATTATACTTCAAAAATATTTCATACATTGTAAAGTGCTGTGGGATATCTCGCGGTTATGAAAGACATTTCAGACATCCAAGTTTTGTTTTACCCTTATTTCTCATTTCCATGAATCTCAATAAACTCAGGATACATTATAATCTTCCTACAAAACTACAAGCCAACAAGAGAATCAACACTTAGCAACAACATAAAGAAGATGCATAGAATAAGAGGCTTGCAAGCACTCAGTGGGAAAACTGGAGCTCCAACAAAGCCCCATAACACCTGGTTAAATCTCTCAGAATTTGCAACTGATGTGGTTAGATCTACTTCCTTCAAAGCTTTTCTGAAATGCCACATAATGTTTGTTATGAAAATGACTTGACTTTTCTAAACTTTAAAAGGTTTGTGTAATTTGTTGTTGCAAGCAATTTGGGATTTAGCGGATGGCTGTGTCATAAATATGGCGGGTCATGAATTCTGGTTCGTGTTCTGCTAGTTCTTCCAATTAAAACAAAGGTTTGCTTTTCAGTTTCCATGATCATAGCTTTCACACGCCGATGGGAGGAAGTCCCCAGTGCTCCTTCGATTAATCTTAATTTGCATGCACATATTTTAAATAGCATCCTCACATCAGATGCGATCTTTGAAGATGCTGCTATCATCTGTACCTCAAGTGGAAGTGACACTTTGCAGCAAAACTGTCTGCTTACTGCAGCCAGAAATTTGTATGAGATGGTTAGAAGTAGTTTTGAATAACAAGTTACTGCCAATGGACATTTTGGGAAGGAAATAAGATCCCCTTGTTTTTCTATTTGTGGGAGGGATGAATCAGATTTTGAGGCTGTTTTCCTAATGCACGAAGATGCGTTGAAAAGTACTGACCCCAAATTAGGGCAGGCCCATTCATTCTTAGGCTGAAAGGATTGTATTCCCCGAATTTGTAACCGGCCTATTGCCTATGATTGGTTTCCGACACTCAATAGGCAAGTTCATCATTCACCAGAAGCTGCAATGGTCATGGAGGTGATACCAGTTAATACCAACATGCTTTTAAAGTCCTGACATGGAGTTAAGTCATCTTCCTCAGTGTTTCATCCATACAATGGCTGAAGCAAACCCCAATCTTTGACTACTCCTAGCTCCAGCTCCACCTCAGGAATGGAGCCAACCTGAGGTTTATATTCTTCCAATGCCTGCAAAAGGGTCATGTGAACAACTACCTAATGCTTGAGGAACACTTCATGGTGCGGCGCAGTTGCGCAGCGGTAGAGTTACTGCCTTACAGGGCTTGCAGTGCCTGAGACCCGGGTTCGATCCCAACTACAGATGCTATCCGTATGGAGTTTGTAAGTTCTCCCTTTGACCGCGTGGGCTTTCTCCAAGATCTTCGGTTTCCACCCACACTCCAAAGACATGTAGGTTTATGTTAATCGGCATGGTATAAGTGTAAATTGTCCCTAGTTGTGTGTAAGGTTAATGTGCGGAGATCACTGGTCGGTGCGGACTCAATGGGCCGGTGGGCCTGTTTCCGTGCTGTATCTCTAAGACTAAAAAACTAAAACTAAAACTAAAACTTCACTTTATAGAAATGGAGAATCATTTAAGAGTGGCTGCGTGTGTTTTTCCTGGAGCAATGGAAGTTAAAAGGAGACATGAATGTGATATAATATTATGAGTGGCACGGATAAGTAGACTACTCAAATCTTTTCCCCAAATCAGAGATAGATAGAATTAGAGGACATAGGTTTAGATAAGATGTAAAAGATTTAGAGGGGATATGAGAGGGTCATTTTACACATAGATTGGTGGATAGCTGGAATATACTAGCCGAGAGAATGGTAGAAGCAGAGTTGCTGATAGATTTTAATTGTCCAGACAAGCACTTGAATTACCAAAACTCAGAAGGTTACAGGCCAAGTGCTGGAAGATGTGATTAATGTGGGCGTGTGCCCAACGATCAGTGTGGATATGGTGGGCTGAATGGCCTGTTTCAATGTTGCATGATTCTGGAAAAGGAGAATTGAATCCCATGACCAAACAGACCATCTAGATGTGAGAAGTATCATAATAGAAAATCTTATGAAATCTGACAAAACCTGACAGAAATGTTTGAGGAGGGAACAGTGAACAAATGAATAGATGATTCTGAATCAGGGAACAAGTCAACGAATGGATTCACAGGAGTCTGCAGATGCTGGAATCTGGAAGAACACAATGGGCCTGACACATCTATCGAGGGAGATGGATGACAAATCGGGTCGGGAGCCTTCTTATGGACTGAAAGAATGAAGGGGAGATAGCCGATAAAGGAGATGAGGGGGGTTGGGCAAGAGCTAGCAAGTGATAAGTGGAACTAGGAGCAGATTGGTGGAAGTAGGTAGAAGAATTGATTGGCAAACGGTTTCTACACAGAGGGCAAGAGGGTGAAAGTAAAGGATGGCTATTGACAGTGAGAGATGTTGGACGATGATGTCCCATGAGGATCAGTGCCGAGACCATTGTTCCTCATAATTTACATTAACCATTTTAGTTTTGGAATCAAGAATGCTATTTTGAAATTTGCAGAGGATATCAAATTGTGGTATCATCAATTTTGTTACTGTAAGCAGATTGATAGTGGGCTTTTAGATAGGCACATGGATATACAGGGAATAGGGTGGTATGGATCAAGTGCAGGCCGAGGAGATTAGTATCATTTGGCATCATATTCCTCACAAAGATCATGGGTTGACATGCCTATTCCTGTGCTGTACTGTTCTACGTTCTATGCAGGAGGACATTGAAAAAAGCTTCTCGAATGAGCAAATAATTGGCAAATGCAGTTCAGTGTAGATATGTGTTTCATTTTGGGAGGATGAATAAAGAGACTGCATTATCTGGCAGTTGTAAATCCTTGTTGATGAAAGGAACAAAGGCAGTTTATAAGATCATAAGATCAAGAATAAGAGTATAATTAGGCCATTCAGCCCATCAAGTCTACTCCGCCATTCAATCATGGCTGATCTATCTCTCCCTCCTAACCCCATTCTCCTGCCTTCTCCCCATAACTCCTGACACCTGAACCAATCAAGAATCCATCTATCTCTGCCTTAAAAATATCCACTGGCTTGGCCTCCACAGCCTTCTGTGGCAAATAATTCCACAGATTCACCACCCTTTGACTAAATAAATTTCTCATCTCCTTCCTAAAAGAATGTCCTTTAATTCTGAGGACCTCCAGTCCTAGATGCTCCCACTAGTGGAAACATCCGCTCCACGTCCACTCTATCCAAGCCTTTCACTATTCTGTATGTTTCAATGAGGTCCGCCCTCATTCTTCTAAACTCAGTTATTTAGCCGCCAATGCCATAGAGAGTGCGGGCGGCCCTGGCGTTTCAGAGCATACACCACATCCATGGCAGTGACCGTCTTGCGCATGGCGTGCTCGGTGTAGGTGACAGCGTCCCTTGTCACATTCTCCAAGAATACCTTCAGCACCTCCTCGTAGATCAGACCCGAGATCTGCTTGACACTGCCACGCCGAGCCAGGCGATGGATGGCTGGCTTGGCGATGCCCTGGATGTTATCATTAAGTACCTTCCGGTTCCGCTTTGCTCAGCCTTTTCCCAGTCCTTTGCCTCCTTTTCCTCTCCCAGACATGACTCTGCTTCACACGAGTCACTGCTTAGTCAATAGTTTGTAATATTATACACCCAACAGTGAAGACAGATTAGCAAGGCCATAAACTAAGAGAAAACCTGGCACCAGGGTTTTCTTCTGGAAGCATAGCATTGAGGGTGAACAAAGTTATGTCAAGCTAATATTGAATCTGAGCTAATCACACTTGGAGAGCTGCAATCATTTTTGATCACTGGTCCATGAAAAGGACACACAGAGACTGGATAAGGTTAAAAAAAAAAGATTCACTAAATGTAAGTGTTATCAGGAAAGGATGGGAAAACTTGATGACTTTTGTCTTGAGAAAAGGCTGAGAGGGTGTCCTCAGAGGTGCGTCAGATGCTGGAGGATGTCGATGGAATGTATTCAGAGTGAATGGTTCCGTTTGTAAGGAAGAACAGAGCTAGAGGACATCAAAATAAGGTGTTCACCAGATAATCCATGACAAGTCAAATTTCTTATCATTTACACAAGTACAGTGAATTACACACACAATGAATAATCCAATAAAGAATGTGGAAGAAATGTATTTGCTGATTTAGCAAATATGAGAAGCTGAACAAACACATAAAGGACAAGGGACTGGTGGGTTGTTGACCGATAAGGGAAGATAAGATGTTTTTTTCAGTGGAGATGAACTGGTTGGGCCGAAAGTCCTAATTCTTGGTTGCATATCCTATGTGTGTAATCGTATGTAAATGCTAGTAAGATTCCTGACTGAATGAGAACTTCTCAACCAAAACAACACAATCTGTAAAAAAAGCCTTCACAACTCTTTTCCTTCAGAAATCATCTTAAACCTTATCAGCACACCTGTCAGTGGGAACAGATTCTTATTATTTATTTTGATTTGATCTCTTGCTTGACGTTGATTAATTCTCATGTTACTTCCTTTAGTTCTCAGCGACAATCCCTAGCAAATAATTTGTTTTGATTTAAAGTAAACCCATACTTATCACAATTCAGCACCTGAGAGTGGCGGTATCTCCAAGGACTTTACTATTAGTTCTACAACCCCAGACCTTAGAGTTATTACATCTCTCTTATCTTCAGAAGGCCAGTATGCAATATGCATGCCAATGCATTGCATTGGTTCAACGTCATTTACATTTTGGGGAAGCACTATGGCGCAGCAGTATACCTTACAATGCTTGCACGCCAGAGACCCGGGTTCGATCCCGATTACGGGTGCTGTCTGTATGGAGTTTGTATGTTCTCCCCGTGACCGCATGGGTTTTCTCCGAGATCTTCAGTTTCTTCATACACTCCAAAGATGTACAGGTATGTTGGTTAATTGGCTTGGTGTATGTGTAAATTGTCCCTAGTGTGTGTAGGATTTGTGTGTAATGTGGTCTAGTGTGTGTGTGTAGTTAGTGTGCGGGGATCGCTGGCCGGTGCGGACTCGGTGGGCTGAAGGGCCTGTTTCCGTGCTGTTTCTCTCTTAGCTAAATCAGAGAAGGAGGTCTAGATTTATGTCCTATTTCCTTTTTATCTCATCTTGTCAGCATGTTCCTTTACTCCACATGTATCTGTGTGGACTCCTCTTAAATGCCACGCGCCTGATTTCCCATGTGGATGTTTCAATGATGGCAATTCAACACGTCTTGCCCAATATTTAACTGTAACCCAAAAAGTGGAGCAGGTCATAGCATAATCCTGCCTTCCCAGGAATCAACCATTAAAACAAACTCCTAACCTAAATATTTTCTCCTTAGGTAGGGAGTAAAACCTGTACATAATAGTCAAGTGGAGATCTCACAAGGCGCCAATGTAAAAGGACCAAGATCTCACAATTCTTGTATATTCTTGTATATTAATCCCCTTTACAAAGAATGCTGGTCTAGACAATAGACAATAGACAATAGACAATAGGTGCAGGAGTAGGCCATTCAGCCCTTCGAGCCAGCACCGCCATTCAATGCGATCATGGCTGATCACTCTCAATCAGTACCCCGTTCCTGCCTTCTCCCCATACCCCCTCACTCCGCTATCCTTAAGAGCTCTGTCCAGCTCTCTCTTGAAAGCATCCAACGAACTGGCCTCCACTGCCTTCTGAGGCAGAGAATTCCACACCTTCACCACCCTCTGACTGAAAAAGTTCTTCCTCATCTCCGTTCTAAATGGCCTACCCCTTATTCTCAAACTGTGGCCCCTTGTTCTGGACTCCCCCAACATTGGGAACATGTTATCTGCCTCTAATGTGTCCAATCCCCTAATTATCTTATATGTTTCAATAAGATCCCCCCTCATCCTTCTAAATTCCAGTGTATACAAGCCCAATCGCTCCAGCCTTTCAACATACGACAGTCCCGCCATTCCGGGAATTAACCTAGTGAACCTACGCTGCACGCCCTCCATAGCAAGAATATCCTTCCTCAAATTTGGAGACCAAAACTGCACACAGTACTCCAGGTGCGGTCTCACCAGGGCCCGGTACAACTGTAGAAGGACCTCTTTGCTCCTATACTCAACTCCTCTTGTTACGAAGGCCAACATTCCATTGGCTTTCTTCACTGCCTGCTGAACCTGCATGCTTCCTTTCATTGACTGATGCACTAGGACACCCAGATCTCGTTGAACTCCCCCTCCTCCTAACTTGACACCATTCAGATAATAATCTGCCTTTCTATTCTTACTTCCAAAGTGAATAACCTCACACTTACCTACATTAAACTGCATCTGCCATGTATCCGCCCACTCACACAACCTGTCCAAGTCACCCTGCAGCCTTATTGCATCTTCCTCACAATTCACACTACCCCCCAACTTAGTATCATCTGCAAATTTGCTAATGGTACTTTTAATCCCTTCGTCTAAGTCATTAATGTATATCGTAAATAGCTGGGGTCCCAGCACCGAACCTTGCGGTACCCCACTGGTCACTGCCTGCCATTCCGAAAGGGACCCATTTATCCCCACTCTTTGCTTTCTGTCTGTCAACCAATTTTCTATCCATGTCAGTACCCTACCCCCAATACCATGTGCCCTAACTTTGCCCACTAATCTCCTATGTGGGACCTTGTCGAAGGCTTTCTGAAAGTCGAGGTACACCACATCCACTGACTCTCCCTTGTCAATTTTCCTAGTTACATCCTCAAAAAATTCCAGTAGATTTGTCAAGCATGATTTCCCCTTCGTAAATCCATGCTGACTCGGAATGATCCCGTTACTGCTATCCAAATGCTCAGCAATTTCGTCTTTTATAATTGACTCCAGCATCTTCCCCACCACTGATGTCAGACTAACTGGTCTATAATTACCCGTTTTCTCTCTCCCTCCTTTCTTAAAAAGTGGGATAACATTTGCTATCCTCCAATCCACAGGAACTGATCCTGAATCTATAGAACATTGAAAAATGATCTCCAATGCTTCCACTATTTCTAGAGCCACCTCCTTAAGTACTCTGGGATGCAGACCATCAGGCCCTGGGGATTTATCAGCCTTCAGTCCCATCAGTCAACCCAAAACCATTTCCTGCCTAATGTGGATTTCCTTCAGTTCCTCCATCACCCTAGGTTCTCCGGCCCCTAGAACATTTGGGAGATTGTGTGTATCTTCCTCAGTGAAGACAGATCCAAAGTAACGGTTTAACTCGTCTGCCATTTCTTTGTTCCCCATAATAAATTCCCCTGCTTCTGTCTTCAAGGGACCCACATTTGCCTTGACTATTTTTTTCCTCTTCACGTACCTAAAAAAACTTTTGCTATCCTCCTTTATATTATTGGCTAGTTTACCCTCGTACCTCATCTTTTCTCCCCGTATTGCCTTTTTAGTTAACTTTTGTTGCTCTTTAAAAGAGTCCCAATCCTCTGTCTTCCCACTCTTCTTTGCTATGTTATACTTCCTCTCCTTAATTTTTATGCTGTCCCTGACTTCCCTCGTCAGCCACAGGTGTCTCTTACTCCCCTTAGAGTCTTTCCACCTCTTTGGAATAAATTGATCCTGCAACCTCTGCATTATTCCCAGGAATACCTGCCATTGCTGTTCTACCGTCTTCCCTGCTAGGGCCTCCTTCCAATCAATTTTGGCCAGCTCCTGCCTCATGCCTCTGTAATCCCCTTTGCTATACTGTAATACCGACACTTCCGATTTTCCCTTCTGCCTTTCCATTTGCAGAGTAAAACTTATCATGTTGTGATCACTGCCTCCTAATGGCTCTTTTACCTCTAGTCCCCTTATCAGATCAGGATCATTACACAACACTAAATCCAGAATTGCCTTCTCCCTGGTAGGCTCCAGTACAAGCTGTTCTAAGAATCCATCTCGAAGGCACTCTACAAATTCTCTTTCCTGGGGTCCATTTCCAACCTGATTTTCCCAGTCTACCTGCATGTTGAAATCTCCCATAACCACCGTAGCATTACATTTTTGACACGCCAATTTTATCTCCTGATTCAACTTGCACCCTATGTCGAGGCTACTGTTTGGGGGCCTATAGATAACTCCCATTAGGGTCTTTTTACCCTTACAATTTCTCATTTCTATCCATACTGATTCAACATCTCCTGATTCTATGTCACCCCTTGCAAGGGAATGAATATCATTCCTTACCATCAGAGCAACCCCACCCCCTCTGCCCACCTGTCTGTCTTTTCTATACGTTGTGTACCCCTGAATATTCAGTTCCCAGCCCTGGTCCTCTTGTAACCATGTCTCAGTGATCCCTACAACATCATACTTGCCCATGACTAACTGAGCCTCAAGCTCATCCACTTTATTTTTTATACTACGCGCATTTAAGTACAACACTTTAACTTCTGTATTTACCTCCTCTCTCACATCGTTCACAATTGGCCCTGCCCTTAATTTCTTTTCCGCTCTAGAACTTCTGTTCCCATTCTTCCGAGAGTCTTTTGCAATATCTCCTGTATTCCCTTTGACCTCATCTTCATATTCACAATTTGTTAACCCCTCCCCCCCACTACTTAGTTTAAAGCCACAGGTGTCACACTAGCAAACCTGCCTGCCAGAATGTTTGTCCCCCTGCTGTTAAGATGCAACCCGTCCCTTTTGTACAAGTCACCCCTAGCCCAGAAGAGATCCCAGTGGTCCAGAAATCTAAATCCCTGCTCTCTGCACCAGCCCCTCAGCCATAAATTCATACCCTCTATCTCTCTGTTCCTGGCCTCACCAGCACGAGGTACCGGTAGCAGTCCAGAGATAACCACCTTCGACGTCCTACTTCTCAGTGCTTTTCCCAACTCTCTAAACTCCCGCTGTAGCACCTCCTTCCTCTTCCGCCCGACGTCATTCGTGCCCACGTGCACAACGACTTCAGGTTGATCGCCTTCCCTCACTAGGATTTTCTGAAGCCGGTCTGTGATGTGTTGAACCCTGGCACCAGGGAGGCAACAGACCATCCTCAAGTCCCTCCTGCTGCCACAGAATCTTCTGTCCGTCCCTCGGACTATGGAGTCACCGACCACTACGGCTCTTCCAGACTTCGGTCTCCCCTGTCGAGTATCCTTGCCAACAGGTCCGCCACTCGGACTGGAAACGTCTTCTGCCCCGACAGTTCCAAAGAGGGTATACCTATTTGCAATAGGCACAGCCACTGGGGTCTCCTGTAGTCCACGTCCACTCCCCCCTGAAACAGTCTCCCACCTTCGCTCGACCTGGACCCTTGGCGTGACAGCCTCACAATAGGTCCTGTCGAGGAAACTCTCGCATTCTCGGATGGCCCTGAGGTCATCCAACTGCCTCTGCAACTCCACCACATGTCCCTTCAGGAGCTGCACCTGGACACAGTTCTTGCAGGTGTAGCTCCCAGAAGCTCCAGCGACGTCCCTGTCTTCCCACATCCTGCAGGAAACACACCGCACCAACTTTTCCGCCATCACCTTGTGCCTATAACCAGCTCTGGCTTAAAACAATGGTATCCTCCTCACCTCAGCCTCCTCGCCGAAGACTCGCAGCCAAAGACTCGCACTTTTCTCACTGGGCTGCACCTGAACAGGGCTGCACCCTTTTGCAAGTATTGCTTATATTACCAATTAAATTGCCTGATTGTCCAATTTACCTGACTTCTCACTTAAACTAGCACTTACTTTAGTGCTCAGCCAACGGGCGTCCTTGCTCTGCTCCCGGACTTTTGAAATTGACTACTAGCTTCCTTTTGGCGCTCTTTTTAAACTGCCTGCTCAACTGTGATTGACACTTACTTTAGTGCTCAGCCAACGGGCGTCCTTGCTCTGCTCCCGGACTTTTGAAATTGACTACTAGCTTCCTTTTGGCGCTCTTTTTAAACTGCCTGCTCAACTGTGATTGGCACTTACTTTAGTGCTCAGCCAACGGGCGTCCTTGCTCTGCTCCCGGACTTTTGAAATTGACTACTAGCTTCCTTTTGGCGCTCTTTTTAAACTGCCTGCTCAACTGTGATTGGCTCTTACTTTAGTGCTCAGCCAACGGGCGTCCTTGCTCTGCTCCCGGACTTTTGAAATTGACTACTAGCTTCCTTTTGGCGCTCTTTTTAAACTGCCTGCTCAACTGTGATTGACACTTACTTTAGTGCTCAGCCAACGGGCGTCCTTGCTCTGCTCCCGGACTTTTGAAATTGACTACTAGCTTCCTTTTGGCGCTCTTTTTAAACTGCCTGCTCAACTGTGATTGGCACTTACTTTAGTGCTCAGCCAACGGGCGTCCTTGCTCTGCTCCCGGACTTTTGAAATTGACTACTAGCTTCCTTTTGGCGCTCTTTTTAAACTGCCTGCTCAACTGTGATTGGCTCTTACTTTAGTGCTCAGCCAACGGGCGTCCTTGCTCTGCTCCCGGACTTTTGAAATTGACTACTAGCTTCCTTTTGGCGCTCTTTTTAAACTGCCTGCTCAACTGTGATTGACACTTACTTTAGTGCTCAGCCAACGGGCGTCCTTGCTCTGCTCCCGGACTTTTGAAATTGACTACTAGCTTCCTTTTGGCGCTCTTTTTAAACTGCCTGCTCAACTGTGATTGGCACTTACTTTAGTGCTCAGCCAACGGGCGTCCTTGCTCTGCTCCCGGACTTTTGAAATTGACTACTAGCTTCCTTTTGGCGCTCTTTTTAAACTGCCTGCTCAACTGTGATTGGCACTTACTTTAGTGCTCAGCCAACGGGCGTCCTTGCTCTGCTCCCGGACTTTTGAAGTCTACTATTTGCCCTATGAACTGCTTGCTCACCTTGCACATTAATGATTTGTGTACCCTGGTGGACCCTGGTCCCACTGAACACTGAACAGTTTAACTTACCATTAAAAAAATACTGACAATCAGCATTCATCAAAAAAAAATTTAAGGAAGCTAACATTCAATTTTGCAGCTGAAAGCAGATAGCATCCTAGAATGACTGCTCCTGGTGGGTGTATATAAAGGAAAGCAGACACTTGTGGAGTGGCCTGTTGGGAGTGGCCGTGTTGAGGTGCAAGTTCTGTAAGGAGGGTAAATGCCAGGCTTTAACTCGAGAGGCTTCAGCATAGAGAGTGACGGCAAGAAAAGGAACCTATTCACAAAATGCTGGAGTAACAGCAGGTCAGGCAGCATCTCAGGAGAGAAGGAATGGGCGATGTTTCGGGTCGAGACCCTTCTTCAGACTGACGGTCTGTGTTTTTTCTTTCTTATGTAAATCTTCCTTGGTCTAGTTTAGTGTGGATGGCAGTTAGGGCAGTGGTGTGGGATGTCAGGGAGGCCTCCAGTGTCCCTGTAGATAAGACCTGTGCAAGTTTCTCCAGATGCAATTCCTTGCAGACTACGTTGTGCAGCTGGACCGCCTCAGGATCATGCGAGAGACTGAGGAGATCATGGATATGAGTTGCCGCAAGATGGTCACATTCAAGGCTATGGACAGAAAGCAGATGGGTGACCACCATGAAAGGGAGTAGCAGGAGATTGCAGCAATCCCATACGACCATTCCCATCGACAACACTTTTGCCCCTTGATAAGGTCTGTGGAATCGGACATGGCTCTGAGGCCCTGCAAGGAAGCATGAAGGAAGGCAGAGTCCTAGTGATAGGAGACTCATTAGTTAGGAGGACAGACAGGAGATTCTGAGGCAGCTGAAGAGACTCTAGGATAGTGTGTTGTCTCCTTGGAATCAGGATATCTCGGAGAAGTTGCACATTCTCAAGAGGGAGGGTGAGCAGCCGGAAGTAATTATGCTCATTGGCATAAATGACATTGGTAGGAAAGGGATGAGGTCCTGCAGAGAGGACACAGTAGTTAGCGAAAGGTTAAAAAGCAGGGCCTCGAGTAACGAGTAATCTCTGGATTGCTCCCAGAGCCATGTGCTAGTGAGGGCAAGAACAGGAAGATGAGACAGGTGAATCTGTGGTTGAGAAGTTGGTGCAGGAGGCAGGGATTCAGATTTTTGGACCATTGGGGCCTCTTCTGGTGCAAAGGTGACCTGTACAAGAGGGACGGGTTGCACCTGAACTGAGGTGGAAGGGGGGGGGGGGAAGAATCCGATATTCCGGTGGGTAAGTTTGTGAGTGCTACACTGGGGGTTTAAACCAGATTGGCAGGGGGATGGGATCCATCCGCATGGGGAAGCACGGTGGTGCAGTGGTAGAGTTGCTGCCTTACAGCGCTGAAGATCCGGGTTGGATCCTGACTACGGGTGCTTTCTGTACAGAGATTGTATGTTCACCCAGTGACCTCGTGCGTTTTCTCCGGTTGCTTCGGTTTCCTCCCACACTCCAAAGAAGTGCAGATTTGCAGCTTAATTGGCTTCTGCAATTGTCCATAGTATGTAGGACATGAAACTGGAATAACAGAGAACTAATGTCCAGGTGATTGATGGTCGGTGCAGACTTGATGGGCCGAAGGGCCTGTTACCACGCTCTGTCTCTAAACTAAATTAAACTCTCAATTGTCCTGTAGGATTCAATGGTTTAATGAATCATCGATTGTCACATCTACCTAGGTAGGGTGAAATTCTTTGTTTTTGCACATAAAGTGCGTAAAGCACGTAACGCACGTAAAGTGCGTAAAGAGTCGCCACTTAACTGGCGCCGACAAAAGTCCCTCTTTGTTCCCAGTGCCCCCCACTCCAATCACACCCGACGGGACCCTCCTTGTTCTCAGTGACCCCCACCCCCCCCAGCCAGGTTCCCAGGTTCTTTGTTTTCAGCACTTCCCCGCCCCCACCCCCCCACCGGGTCCTTCTTTGTTCTCGGCAGCCCCCACTGGCTCCCTCGATGTTCTTGGTGGCCTGACCGCCTCTCCAAGACCTGTACTTCTTAGGTATTCACAATTCCTCACAGGAGTGCTCCCATTAAAGGTCAGTGATAGCAATCAGGATTGGGAATGCTTTTCCCTGCGAGGAATTCTAAGGCTAATTGTTCTGAGCCGTAAAGCAGCCACCTAACTCAATCCCGTCTGGTTGCTGAAAGGTGCTTTTTAAAATCCTTTATTACCATTGAATCTTGCCCTTGTACTTCATTCTGGAAAATAATGACAGTCTGGGGATATCAATTTAATAAATAGCTTAATTTGAGATCTTTATTACAGAAGTCTTCGGATGGTGAATTAATTGGCTATAAAAATATAGGACAGATTACAGATTTTACCCAAGGTATTAATTCTCTGTCACATAGCAAAGCAGGATTTTTATATTAGTTTTAGTCTTTCGCTTCAGCACAGGTCTGCCAATTGATTAGCAAGAACTTGTAGGCTATCAGATGCTGCAGAATGATTGGCCCGGATACCATCTCTGTTACAAGGTGAAACTTAGAACAGATGCCTGTGTTCAATCGATGAGTATAATCTGCTCAGCAAAGTTATTTCTACAGGCAAAAGATAACAAGGGGAAAAGAATGTCTGGTCTGGACTGTTCCGATAATAGCAATGAGGAAGGCAGTGATGTGAGGAGCACAAAGCCCTGAGCAGTAATTAACTAAATGCAGGGTTGGAACTTGAATGCTGTCTATTGATTTCACTACCACATAGCCTGTTTTAATAAGTTTGTGCTTACGAAGGCCAATATCATTCAATTAAACGATCAACATATGGATGACCAAAATGTTAATGAGTACGTATTGAAAGCTTTCCGACAATATAGGATTGATTTTGTAAATCGTTGTTTCACAGTGCAATGCTTCATGACCATGCAAGGACTGATGCAAAAAAGAAAGTCTGTGGATTCACCAATTTTTGCAAATTAATGTAAAAATCACTCAAAGAAATCCATGCACACAGTGGTTAAAATTCCTTTCCAGTTCTGGCATTAAGCATACATCATCTTGTGAGAGATGCTGCCTGCCCTGCTGAGTTACTCCTGCACATTGTGTCTTATCTAGGGCGCGTGGTCACAGCAAAATCATCGCAGCTTGCATTCACTCCTCAAAAAACCACCAGTAATCTTGGGATTTCTCTGCATGTCCGAAAGTGTCAAAATCTTGATGCTCATAAGTCCATACGTCATGGGAGCAGAATTAGGCCATTCGACCCATTGAGTCTACTCGGCCATTCTATCATGGCGATCAATCAATCATGGCAGTCGATCAATGGATCGACTGGGTTGAAATACACTAGAATTTAGGATGAGAGGGAAACTTATAGAAACATATAAAATTCTTAACGGATAGGACAGGCTAGATTTTGGGAATCTTTTGGGAATCCAGCACCAGCACTCCCAAGTCCCTTTGCACCTCAGGTTTCTGAATCCTCTCCCTATTTATAAAATTGTCTATGCCTTTATTCCCACTACGCCTTATTCCAACAAAGTGCATGACTGCATACTTTGCTAAGCTGTGTTCCATCTGCCACTTCTTTGCCCACTCTCCTAATCTGTCCAAGTCCTTTTGGAGAGTCCCCGCTTCCTTTATACTACCTGCCCCTCCACATATCTTTGTATCATCTACAAACTTCACCACAAAGCCTTCAATACACTCATCCAAATCATTGCTATACAATGTGAAGCGTAGTGGCCCTATCACCAATCCCTGCAGAACACAACTGGTCACTGGCAGCCAAACCGAAACCAGATGTCGCTGCAGTTAGTTCAGCCACGGCTCCAAGCTCTGTACTTTCACATTTATCGCAAGATGGAGTTTAATGAAAGACTGGGAACTTGACTAATTGCCCAGTGCTTGCAGTGGGAGCCCATCTGAAGACTTTACGCCACTGTGATAATATTGGCTGAATGGTTCCCTAGTTTTATTTTCACAGAGAGGTAATATTGCAGGACACACAGATAACCATTTCTTTTATTGAAAAACAGACTTCCCTTGTGTCACCATTCGGAAATAGTTTATTAATTGTTTTGTAATATTTATGTGATCTGGACAGAAATGTAGGTAGTCTGATTGGCAAGTTTTCAGACAGCACATAAAATGATTGAATTGCGTTCACTGAGGAAGGTTATCAAAGAATGTAAAGGATATAGATTTGTTGGAAATCAGTGAAGAGAAATGGCATATGAAAGTTCATTGCAGACAAGTGTGAAGTGAAGTGTTTTGGGAGGTCAAATACAAGACGAAAATACATGAGCACTGAGGTACAGAAGGATCTTGGTGTGCGAGTTCAAAGCTCTCTGAGAGTGCTTTACAGAGGGAGCAGAAGACCTTTATCAGGATGTTGCATAGTTTGGAGAGTATTAGCTACAAGGAAAGACAGGAGAAACTTGGATTGTTTCTGCTGGAGCTTCGAAGACTGAGACACAGTTCTTTTGACCTGTTAGAAGTATATAAAATTCTGAGAGGCTTAAATGGGATAGACGGTCACAGTCTTTTTCCCAGGGTGGAAATGTCCAATATTGGATCGTATAGGTTGTAGGTGAGGGGAACATTTAACGGAGATGTGTGGGGTAAGTTATTTTACACAGAGATTAATAATTTACTGGAATGTGCTGCCTGGGGAAGTGGTAGAAGCAGATATGATGACAATATTTAAGAAACATTTGAGCAAGCACATAAACAAACAAAAAATTGTGGAATATGGACCTTGTGTAGGTGGAGGGGGATTGGTTTAGATTGGCATCATGGTCAGTGCAGATATTGTGGGGCAATGGATCGGTTCTTGTGCTGTACTGTTCTGTGATCTAATTTAAATTCCTATTAAAATCTTTCATTGAACTGTTTTAAAAAATCACATTGATAGCTTGATTAGATTCCTTTATAAAGATATTAAAAGTGTTCCAAAGCAAAATACTGCAGATACCAGAAGTGTGAAATGAAAATGAAAAATGCCGGAATTACTCAGTAGAACAGGAAAATTTTGATTTCTCAAAGGTTTCTTTTTAAGTTGTTTGCTTTTTTAAGATTTTGAAAGATATCAAAAATCTTTTTTTTTCCCAGCGTTTTTTAACTTTAAATAGTTTGGAATATGTTTGAGGCCATCAGTGTTTTTAAGAACTTAAACTCCAAGTAAGTCAGAGGATTACATTTCTAACTGACACTCTTCTGAAAATCTCTGAGCAACTGAAGGTTTTGCAATGCTGGTGCCTTCAAAATCCCACACAACTGTAGTTCCTTCTTCCACTGACCTCTTAATAGTTTATCTTTGAACTACCTTGCAAGATTCTTAGTTATTTTATGTTGACAGACAACACAGGGTAATGAAGTAAGCTGATGGTTGTGGAGAATTAGGCCAGTTTTTTTTTTGGAGAATAAGACGTGGTCTGAGTGAAACAGATAAGATAATGGGAGTGATCTCGACAAGGTGGATGTGCAAGGGCTTAGAACTAGGAGTCTGGTTAAGGTAATGGTCAGGTTACTGAAGACTCAGATGGGGTACCTGTTTACCCCAGAAGCTTACGAGTCTTTGGAACTCTCTTTCTCAAAGGAGAGTAGAAGCAGAAATTTTGAATATTTTTAAAACAGAGGTGAATTGTTTCTTGATTATCAAGTGTGGTGAGAGCTTGTAGGAAGCCTCGCTGCCTGCTCGTACAACTAAGTCACATGATCATATATTCATATTCATTCTTTATGATGCATTAATCTGTAAAATTGGCCCGCATTTCAAGGAGATATTTAGGGGCGCCAATGTCTCAATGTTTAGAACTTGGTGGTGGTTTATCCTCTATTATTTACTAAACTCTTTGCAACCTGGCTTACCTTGCAGATTAACTGTCCATTAAACTAGTGACACACAGTCAAGGTCATGGTTACCTTTATAACAACAGAATAATAATTATTAAACAACTGGAAGAACACAGTGGCTCAAGACAAATATGGTGCTCGACCTGATGAGTTCCTCCCTGAGTTTGTATTTTGCTGCAGATTCCAGCATTTCCAGAATACCTGTTAATTTCTGGACCCAGGAGAAGAAACAATATGAACAATGACGTGTCATTCCAATTTCAAATTTCACCTTTCTTTACTTTCCTGTTTCTTTATTATTTTTAATTCAATCAAACATTTTGCTCCCTCTTTCTCTTTCTCTTTACGTAACTGATATGAATCCAGTTCATGTTCGTCAGTACAGCTGGTAATCTCAATCCATGGTGGTGCCTGAATAAGGTGTCAATGTTGGGAGTGTGGCCTCGAGTGATGAATAAAGTAGTCTACCCAGAGGGAGGCAACTAATTGGAACCTCAAGGCCGGGGATGTCAAGAGTCAAGAGCGTTCAATTGTTATATGTGCTAACAACAGAACAATGGAATTCTTTCTTGCTGCAGCTTAGCAGGCCTGTAAATGCAATAACACAGTTAAAAAAGTAGACTTCCAATTGAAGAAGTAAGTTTCAAATAGTGTAGGAAGGAACTGCAGATGCACGTTCATACTGAAGATAGACACAAAATGTGGGAGTGACTCATGCAGCATCTCTGGATAAAAGGATTAGGGGACGTTTTGGGTCAAGTCAGTCTGAAGAAGGGTTCCGACCCAAAATGTCACTTATTCCTTTTCTCCAGAGATGCTGCCTGACCCGCTGAGTTACTCCAGCATTTTGTGGTCTATCTTGAATTTTAAAAAGGATCATAAAGGATGAGAGAGATGGAAGGAGACGGAAAGCATTCAGGAGAGAGTTCATGACAGAAGTGAGAAAAGACCCACTAGCAGTGAGGCAATGAAAATAGTAAGATTAAATGAGAACTTACCAGTTCGAAGTTTGATCTGTATTTTATGAGGAGTTACGATGAGGGACTACGTGAAGACCCCGTCCAGCACGCATGCGCGACATTCTTCAAAGCAGCGGTGTGGATTCACAGAAAAAACACAACGATTGAAATAAATATAGTAAAGAAAAAATAAGAACTTGATTACCAGTTGATCTGTATAAAAGAGGGTGGGAGCGGAGGGCACGTAGTCCCTCATCGTAACTCCTCATAAAATACAGATCAAACTTCGAACTGGTAAGTTCTCATTTAATCTTACTATTTTATTTCGGAGTCACGTGAGTGACTACGTGAAGACTTCAAAGCTCTGTGATTCCGAACCGTGTACCAGCTCATGCTTCACTCACTGTCTGAAGACCTTAGAGGGAGGAAGTATGTTATCGCAATAAAGAGCCTGTTTGTGAACAAAAAAGGTTTATTAATGACAACAAAAAACAGAGAGCTCCCCAGGGCTCAAATTAAATATTATCTGCAGACTCTAAAATTCTGTCTGCAAATGTAGCAGGTTGCGCCAGCGGTTTATTATAAAACCTTTGGAAAGTTCTTTCCGAGGACCATCCTGCTCTGGCCAGAATATGGTCCATAGGCACGTCCATTCGACTCGCCGCCGACGTAGATGCAGCCCTGGTGGAGTGAGATTTGAAAACATTGGTATTGACTCCCGCGGACTTAAGCACCTGCTTGAGCCACCTTGAAATGGTTTGGCTCGTCACCTGACCATGAGGCTTCTTGTGGCTTATCCATAAGGCTTTTTCTCTCCCTCTTAAGTTGAGTGTTGTGTCTATGTAATTGGCGAGATGGGTCTTGGCACACAGCCGTGGGTCAGATAAATATGCGCAGAACTCCATAACTGGAGGCGTGGTACCTGGTCTAGTTTGTTTGACCAGTCCCTGAATGTGGAATGTGAAACAGTCCAATGACTCTGTCATGCTGTCCAGCCTCAGAAGGTGGAGGGATTGTACCCTTTGAGCTGACACTAGTGCCATGAGCATGACTGATTTCAGTGTGAGTTGTTCCAGCGTGAGTGCCCTGGGTGGTGGCCATCCCCTAAGGTGCGTCAGCACAATGCTGACATCCCAGATCTGAGTGTACCTTGGTCTGGGGGGGTTAGTGTTAAAAATGCCCCTCATGGTTTTGATTACTAGTGGATGGGACCCCAAAGCCAGTTGTCCTGCTGCTGGAACCAAATAAGCTGACAACGCACTCCTGGCTGTATTTATGGCGCTGTAGCTGAGTCCTTCCCGATGTAATCCAACCAGGAACTCCACAACACTGGTGGGTGTTGCTGTAGTGTAGGTAGTTCCTGTTTTGGAGCAATACCGTTCCCATTTTCTTATGTTGGTCAGGTATTGTCGCCTGGTGGACTCCCGGTGGGATGCGGTCATCATGTTGATCGCGTCCTCAGACAGTCCCAGGCCCAGTAGAGGTCTTTTTAGAATCTGCAAGCCAGGAGATTGACTCTGTCATGGCACGGGTGACTAATGCCTGACACTGGGTGGATTAATAATTCCGGACTGCTGGGGAATTCCAACGGTGTTTCGACAGCCATTTCGAGGGCCACTGGGAACCATGGCTGTGTAGGCCAGTCGGGTGTTATCAAGATTCCTGAAAGGGAATCCAATTGAATCTTGCGTAACACCCGACTGATGAGGCAGAAGGGAGGAAAAGCATAAAAGAACATTTTCCCCCAATACAGCGTGAATGCATCAACTGCTGCTGCCTCTGGGTCTGGTTCCCAAGCGACATACGTTGGTACCTGGTGATTCAGCCTGGATGCAAATAGATCGATATCTGGTGTGCCATATTGTTTTGTAATTTCGGCAAATACTTTGGGATTTAACATCCATTCGATGTTATCGTTAAATTTGCGTGACCTGGTGTCTGCCACTGTATTTTGCTTACCTGGTAGGTAAGTTGCTGATAACCAAATATGCCTTTCGACACACCATTGCCAGATTATGTTGACCGATTTGTCACACGATATTGACTTTATACCACCCATGTGGTTGATATAAGCCACCACCGTGGTATTATCTAATTGCAACCGGACATGTGCATGATGCGTATTAGATGAATATGCTTTTAAACCATAAAACGCACCCAACATTTCTAAATAGTTGATACCCCGTGTCTGTAGGCAAGATGATTCAGAATTAGTCCATCTGCCCCCTGTGCTGGATTGCATGTTAGTTGCTCCCCAGCCCAAAGCACTGGCATCCGTTTGAATGGTTAATACTGGGTTAGTGATAATTATGGGACTGGAACTGAGGCTAATGTTCCTTGTCCACCATTGTAACTCTGTAATGGATTCAGCAGTTAAATACATAGCTCGGTCAAAGTGACCTGAGTTTTGCTTTAGTGCGTGCACTTTTGCTCTTTGTAAATTTTGGTAGTGCAAAGGCCCAAATTGTACAGCTGGAAAGGCTGCTACCATTTTACCAATAACTCTAGCTCCCTGCCGTATGGTTGGCTGACGTTTATGCATTAGTTCGTGGCATGATAGTGCCAATTGTGATGCTTTCCCCTTTGGCAGAGTTACAACCATGCGAACAGTATCAATCGTAAATCCAAGATAGTCCATGGTAGTGGACGGTGTAAAATTGGATTTATCTGGATGTATGACAAACCCCAAAGTTTCAAACAAACGTTTGGTGGCTGCTACTGCCAAAATAGCTGTCTCCAAGGTTTTCCCTACTATTAAAATGTCGTCTAAGTACGCCATGACTATATGCTTTTGTTTTCTCAATAACGCCAAGGCGGGTTTTAAGATTTTAGTGAACAACCTTGGAGCGGAGGTTAGTCCATTTGGTAAGACTTTAAATTGCCATAGCTGTTTCATCCAGATAAATTTTAAGTATTTACGGTGCTCCTTGTGTATGGGTACTGAGTAGTAGGCATCTTTTAGATCAATGCCTGCTAGAAAGTAACCTGTAGAAATCAAAAGTCTGGCGGTTTCAAAAGTTTCCATCTTGAAATGTGTATACTTAACTGAGTCGTTTAACGTAGTTAAGTCAATGATGATGCGACATCCACCATCTTTTTTAGTTTTGGTGAAAATATTAGACACAAATTCCAAAGGTTCATGATTTGTTCTTTCAATGACACCTTTTGCTAGTAGCCTCACAAGTTCAGCTTGACCCTCTTGTTTGTCTTTGACTGAGAGGGTAAATACCCTTTGGGGTATGTGCTGAACTGGCGGAATGTTTTCATGAACAAAGTCAATTTTATAGCCATGAATGCAGGTTAGTATGTATTTGTCATTAGTAATGGTTTCCCATGCATCCAAAAACAAGTGCAATCTCCCGCCTGATAGTATAGAGCCCCTACTGCTCATATGCCGAGAGGTACCAGACCCACCTACCTCCATGGTTATTGGTATTAATTTTTCTTCCGCCTCTTCGCTAAACGATGAGGTGTCTGCTGGGCTGTAGAGGGCTGCTGTTGACGTTGATGTTGTTGTTGTTGGGGGTGGCGCATTTTCCATGGGGTCCGCTCTGGGCCCTGGCCTAAAAAAGGCTTACGGGGAATGATTGCGGACCCCGAGCTTTCACCAGTCCCATATGGTGGTCTATGACTGGTGGACGCCGTGAGGTACTGCCGCCTGGGTTTGTTAGGTCTGCTCGGTCCCAAACCTGCCCTCACGAGACCAAAGGTCTTGGATTCTTCCTCTAGGTCTTTCACCTTTTTTGGAAGATCCTTTCCAAAAAGCAGAATTGGAGGTTCTGAACCCGGTGTTTTGCAGAGTCCCGCAAACTTAGGGTTGAGGGCAGGCTTGATGATTTCCTTCCGTAAGATATTTATCTGGTATTGGGTGGTGCACAGCAGAGCTAATGTATCTTGCTGATTTGTGGAAATGTCCACACCATCAATGGACCGAGCATATGATGTTATCCCTGCAGTCAGGAGTTTAAGGATCTTCTGGAGCTTCAACTCCAGGTTCCTGATGTTCTGCCCCAAATGTCCCCAAATTTGGCTGTTTACAGCTGGTACATTTAATGATGTACAATTTTCTGGGGCTGTGTATAGCTCAAGAGCCTCATTGACCACCCGTTCTTGTAGGGGTTTTGAGGACAGGTGGTCAATGCTGGCTGCAAGTTTCGGCTCTAAAGGCCGACCCCCTCGTGGAATGACCACGTAGCGGTTGACCACACCCAGCAGCTCTTCCTGATCCTGTACACTCTGCGTACTCCGGACATCTTCAGCCAACAACCCCTCTTCTTGACCAGCCCAGACCTGGTCGCCAATGCTGCCTTCAAAAGAAGGTGAGGCAATGGCCAGTGCCGTAAAGGGCACTGCGGGAGTGCCTGGGCGCTCTGGGCCCTCCCTTGGCGAGTCTGCTGCTGCTCTCAGCAGATCTCGCTGGAGCATTTGCTCCATAAGCCGTTCCATTCGGCTTAGGCGGCTGCCAGTGCCGCTCTGTAGCGGTGTGACATCTTCATCCGAAACGTCGGACACTACCGCCCGGTTCTGGCTGCAGGTACCTCCAGCTCGCTGCTCAGGCTGCACTAGCGGTGCTGGGCTCGGCTCGGTAGTTGCTGCCGCCTCTTGCCCCCCCTCCAAAGAACGTTCCTGAACGGAAAACGAACGGGGGCGAGCTGCAATTTTCTTTCCTCTGGTCTTGCTCATCTTGGGGTCGCCAATGCTGTCCTAAAGCAGACCACAGAGAAATACTCACGGGCACAGTAGAACTTACCTGTCGGCCCGACTTTTTAAATTGTAGCGGGAGCACCTTGGACTCCCGTTCGTCGCGGGTGCACTGCATGAACGCTAATGTCGCGCATGCGTGCTGGACGGGGTCTTCACGTAGTCACTCACGTGACTCCGAAATAAAATCAGGAGTTGGATTGTCACAGAGCTACAAAGTATGGAAACAGACCTTACCCCCAAACTCATTCATGCTGAGCAAGTTACTTTACAGACCTATTCCTACATACCTGAACCTGGCCCATATCCCTCCAAACCTTACCTCTCCAAATACTTGTCTAAGTGTCTTTTAAATACCTTAATTGTACCTGCCTCTTCTCAAAGCTCATTCCATGTACAC
Source organism: Rhinoraja longicauda (assembly GCF_053455715.1). Classification (NCBI taxonomy): domain Eukaryota; kingdom Metazoa; phylum Chordata; class Chondrichthyes; order Rajiformes; family Arhynchobatidae; genus Rhinoraja; species Rhinoraja longicauda. The sequence goes on from NC_135959.1 coordinate 21,790,131, forward strand.
GCCAGCCACTGTAAGAAAAAGTTGCCCCTCATGTTTCTTTGGAATCTTTCTCCTCTCACCTTAAATCTCTGCCTTCTAATTTTAGATTCCCCAACTTTAAAAGACACTGGCTGTTCATCTTATCTCTCATGATTTTACATATCTCTATATCGTCACCCCTCAACCTCCTACGCTGCAGGGAAAAAAAGACCCAGCCTCTCCTTATAACTCAAACACTCCGAACCCTCCAGAGAATTGTATTACAGATGGAGTTCTATTAACAACAAAATAATTTCCATAAATGACACAGAGAAAGTGAATGGAATTTTCACACAATTTTCAATGTGACTATTGTTCCCAAGACGACAATGAATTTGCATCCTTCCTTTGAAACAACTGACAAGATTAGACTACCAGTGGGAACAGGTTGCTCTTGGTACAAACAGATCTAACTGATCAGAGCACAAATTAGTATCTTCATTTTGTCTTACATAATGGGCGGCACAGTGATGCAGCTAGTCGAGATGCAGCCTCTCAATGCCGAAGGCCCGTGTTTGATCCTGACCTCTGGTGCTGTCTGTGCGGAGCTTGCACATTCTCTTTGCTTCTGTGTGGGTTTCCTCCAGGTGCTCCGGTTTCCTCCCAAAATCCTAAAGAAGCGTGGGTTTGTAGGTTAAATAGCCTCTGTTAAAATGCCCCTAATGTATGGGGAGAAGGCAGGCACAGGTTATTGATTGGGAACGATCAGCCATGATCACAATGAATGGCGGTGCTGGCTCGAAGGGCCGAATGGCCCGCTCCTGCACCTATTTTCTATGTTTTCTATGTTTCTATGAGTGCACAAGACAGTGGGATGATATAGACTTTGGATGAGGGGATTGAAGACCTTGTGGCTACGTTTGCAGATGATACGAAGATAGGTGGAGGGGCAGGGAGTGCAGAAAAAGCAGGGACTCTGCTGAAGGAATTGGACAGGTTGGGAGAGTGGGCAGAGAATTGGCAGATGTAATACAGCGTAACAAATTGTGGAGTCATGCATTTTGGTAGAATGAATAAAGGCACAGACGATTTTCTAAATGTGGAGAGAATTCAGAAATTGGAGGTGCAAAGGGATCGGGAGTGTTGGTGCACGATTCCCAAAAAGTTAATTTGCAAGTCAAATCAGTAGTAAGGAAGGCAATGCAATGCCAGCATTTATTTTGAGAGGACAAGAATATAGCTACAGGGATGTAATGCTGAGGCTTTATGAGGGGCTGGTCAGATCGCATTTGGAGTATTGTGAGCAGTTTTGGCCTCCATATCTGAGGAAAGATGTGCTGTAGTTGAGAGGGTTCAAAGGAGGTTTACAAGAATGATTCCAGGAATGATTGGGTTAACATATGATGAGTGTTTGACAGCACTGGGCCTGTACTCGCTGGAGTTCAGAATGATGAACGGGCACCCTTGTTGAAACTTAACGAATAGTGAAAGGCCTGGATAGATTGGATGTGGAGAGGATGTTTCCACTAGTGGGAGAACTAACATCGCTGCTGGACAACAACTCCCACCCCATGCAGGACACTGTCACTGCACTGAGTAGCTCCTTCAGTGACAGACTCCATCACCCCAAGTGCGTGAAGGGGAGATATAGGAGGTCCTTCCTTCCCGCTGCTGTGATTAGTTAGTTTGGCATCATGTTCAGCATAGATTTTGTGGGCAGAGGGACTGTTCCTGTGCCTTTCTATGTTCTATGTTCTATGTTCAATGTTCTACACATTTGCAAATATAATTAGTAGGGACACCAACTTTCTTACTCAAGAACATGAGTAATGGAAACAGTAGTAGGCCATTCAGCCCAGCATGCCTGCTTTATCATTCAGTACAATCAAGGCTGATGTGAGCATCATGTTTCTGCGATGATGTGACATCCCTTGCTTTTCTTAAGATCCTAGCGTCTATCGATCTCTGACTCAAATATACCCAGGAAACTCCTTATCCTTCTTGAGAAATGCATTCCAAAGATCCATCATCTCGGAGTCTTCGGCCCAACTCATCTATGCTGAACAACATGCCCCATCTAAACTAGTCCCATTTTCTGCATAAAGAAATATCTTCCGAGATCAGTCTTGACTGGGGAATAGGAATGGGAAGGGGATTTAAAATGGTCAACGTTTGGGAGATCTAGTAGGTCTTGGCAGAGCGAGTGCAAGTGTTCGGCGGAACTATTGCCGAGTCTACGCTTGGTCTCGCTGATGTACAGGAGGCCACATCGTGAACTCCCGATTGTTAGAAGAGTTAATGTACTCATGAACCTCTGTCTCACCTGGAAGGACAGCTGGGTCGTCTGGATGGAGGTGAGGGAGGAAGTACAGATTGTACATCCTGTAGTAGCAGGGTAAAGTACCTTGGCCGGATAGGACAGGTTTAGGGGGATATGGGTCATAGAAACATAGAAACATAGAAAATAGGTGCAGGAGTAGGCCATTCGGCCCTTCGAGCCTGCACCACCATTCAATATGATCATGGCTGATCATCCAACTCAGTATCCCGTACCTGCCTTCTCTCCATACCCCCTGATCCCTTTAGCTACAAGGGCCACATCTAACTCCCTCTTAAATATAGCCAATGAACTGGCCTCAACTATCTTCTGTGGCAGAGAATTCCACAGATTCACCACTCTCTGTGTGAAAAAAAACGTTCTCATCTCGGTCCTAAAAGACTTCCCCCTTCTCCTTAAACTGTTCTGGATAAAGTGGTAAAGTGAGACTAGCTTAGATGGAGCATCTTGATTGGCATGGATGAATTGGGCTGAAGGGCCTCTTTCCATCTGTATGACTCTATGACTCAGGTTCACAGCTGATATCTAACTTGTACATATAGAAAGTAATAAAGGCATTTCTCTGACATTACATTAATTCATTGCTTCTGGATAAAGTAAACACTGAATGTGGAAGAATAAATAAAAGATTGTCCAGAGTAATGAGCTACTTGAAGGTACTTATTTCTGCAAGGAGAACAGATCATAACTTTTGACAGGAACAAAGAAAAAGATACATAGATTGGTAAGAATGCCCAGAAGATGGCAGCAATGGCATGAGCATAAATTGCTTCATGCTGTTTAAATAGGACATCCTTTAAGGGCATCACCGAACATAGTGGAAAAGAATCGTACATAAACCACATATAAAAGAAATAGAAGTGAGTCATTCAGTCCCTCCATTAATCAGGTTCTTTAGAGTAACAAGGGATATACAACATAATAAAGGCTATTCAGCCCATTCAGTTCCGTTTTCCCGTATCTAAATCTCTCAATGTGGACCTCTATTCCCTGCTTATTCACAAAATGCTGAAATGCTCTATTCCCTGCTTCATCATTTGCTTGTCCAGCTTCCTCTTAGATATATCTATACTATTCTTGTTGACATTCCCTGTGGGAGTGAGTTTTGCATTCTTCCTACTGTTGGAGTAGAGTCATAGTCATACAGCGTAGAAACCTGCCCATTGACCCAACATGCCCACACCAATCAACATGTCTCATCTACACTATTCCCACCTGCTTGCATTTGGTCCATACCCCTCTAAACCTGTCCTATCCATGTACCTGTCTAATTTTTTCTTAAATGTTGATATGGTCCCTGTCTCAACTGTCACCTCTGACAGCTTGTTCCATACACCCACCACCTTAAGTTACCCCTCAGTTATCGCTTAGATCTTTCCCTCTTCACCTGAAACCTATGTCCTCTGATTCTCAATTCCCCTACTCCGGGCAAGAGATCTGTGTGTCTATCGATCTATTTCTCTCATGATTTTATACACATCATTAATGACTGTAGGATTTGTTGTCGATGATCTTATATTAACACCTCCAATTACACCTAAATGAAGAAATATTCGCTGTATCCACTTTTTTATCAAAAACCCTTCAGCGTATTGAAGACCTATTAGATGAGACCCAGTCTTCTATTCTCAGAAGACCCTGGAGTGATCTTGTACTTTATCCACAATCCCAGCATGTCCCGTAACCCTCAACAGGGATGTTAACTGTGTCAATAAAACAAGGGGCTTCTCCAAAGTAAAATGACACCTGGAGGCAGGTTGTAACTGTGAGCTAATGATCAAAACTTTAACCCATGACTGAAATTCCAAGGAGAAGCATTTGGCTAGGGACAGAAATCGGAGCCCTTTTCAACCTTGTTACCCAAAGACTGAAAAATAGGAAAATAGAACTGCGGGAAGGACAAATCTTGAGTCAGACTCTGATTTTAAAGACGCATCAGTTGAAAACTGAATATAAGAGGCTACTAAGGATGCGCTGGTGAAGGTGATGAGTCGTTTTCATGTTAAGTGAATTGAATGCCTCTTAAAATGTGGAGATGATTGATGGTGTGAATATAGATGGATATAGGTTTTTCTTACATGAGGCATTTGCCACATCAGTATCGCAAAAGGTTGATCCAAAGATAAGTGTAAGATGCTGTCCTTTGTAATGAGTCGTGAATTAGATGTTAAACCAGGCTCCCCTTTTCAATCCTCCCAGGTAGATATAAAACATCCCACTAAATTAGTGTGAAGAAGAGCACATAAAATTCTTTGGATACTCCTCAACCGGTGTCACAAACAAAACATTGCTCCCATTACTGTTTGTGGGAGAAGGCGGTGCACTCATTTGTAGCTGTGAATCCTACATCTCATTAGTGTCTGCAATAAGTATAAAGCCCTTTGAAACATCCCTAGCAATTGAAGCGCACCGTAGAAGTTCAAGTCTTTAACTTTCCTGCAGACAAAGAACAACTTTGAGAGTGTCTATACTCACCAGAAGTCGTTAAATGCGTGCCTGTGTACAACACACTATTTTATAATCGAGCGTGGATCAACATACTTCCCTTTGCAGTATTGATGTAACACATGCCATATATAAGAAAAACTCAAATCTATCTTTATTTACATAATCATTCAGCGTTTCATTGCAAGAGGCATCTAGTGCACTTAACATGAAAGCAGACCGTCACATCCACTGGTACATTCTTTAAATTTATTTTCCTTTTGTAAGCTTCAGAAGTTTTCAGACAATTTTTTTTTATTGCTTGGCAGTTTGATATTATAACCCACTGGTGTGTGTCGGATTTTAGTGCTGCTGAGTGGTTCAGTGATAATTTATGTCTCAGGCACGATGATTTCTGCGGAATTCATTAAATAAAGGCCCTGGGCAAAGCAGTTATGGTTGCTCCATACAGCAATAATATAAATGCTGTTAGGAAGGTGCATTCTCAATACTTTCTTTGAAACAAAGCCCTTTACTTTATCAGTCCACTGGTCTTGCTCTCAGCATCGGCTGCCTGCCGATCTCCTCATCCAATCTCCTGAGGTATGAGCCCTCAAAATAACTCTGCTAGATTTTCCTGTCCAACAAACTCTGCCATCATGAGAGACAAGGATAGACAAAACATTCGAAACAAAATGCTGGAGTAACTCAGCAGAACATGCAGCATCTCTGGAGAGAATGAATGGGTGAAACGTCACCCATTCCTTCTCTCCAGAGATGCTGCCTGTCTCGCTGGGTTACTCTAGCTTTTTGTGTCTATCTTTGGTTTAAACCAGCATCTGCAGTTCCCCCCTTCACATTAGAAACATCATCACCTTCCTGCCTCTTTCCAAAGACGTTTGGACTTTAGATAGTAATCTATAAATTTCCCGACGACAATGTTCAGGGCAACATCAATTGATCGGGGTGATACGGTGGCAGCGCGGTAGTGTTACAGCCTTACAACGCCAGAAACCCGGGTTTGATTCTGACTCCAGGTGCTGTCTGTACGGAGTTTGTACGTTCTCCCCATAACCTGCGTGGGTTTTCTCCGGGTGCTCCAGTTTCCTCCCACACTCCAAAGTCTACAGGTTTCTAGGTTAATTGGCTTCAGTAAAAAATTATAAATTGTCCCTAGTGTATGGAGGATAGTGCTAGTGTGTAGGGATCGCTGGTCAGCGTGGAGCTGGTGGGTCGAAGGACCTGTTTCCACGCTGTATCTCTATACTCTAAACTAAACAAAACTAAACACCTGTACACTAGCTCTATGTTATCCCACTTTGCATCCGACACACTAAGGGGAATTTACAGAAGCCAATTAACCTACAAATCTGCACATCTTTGGAATGTGGTAGGAAACCAGAGCACCAAACCAAACCAAACCCACATGGTCACAGGGAGGGAGTTTAGTTTTACGTTTGGTTTAGTATATTATCACGTGTACCGTGGTACAATGAAAAGCTCTGCACAGACAGTACCCATAGTCAGAATCGAACCCAGGTCGCTGGTGTTGTGAGGCACATGTTTTGTCTGACTCACAGTGGTGAATCAGAGTACAGGAGAAAAATAGAACATCGAGTTGAGTGGTGCCACAACAACTTCATGTTCTCTGTCAACAAGACCAAGGAACTAATCGGGTGACTTCAGAAAGGGGAAGTTTCCCTTGAGCCAGTTTCCATTGTTTGTCAGTGATGCAGAGAGTTAAATTCCTGGGCTTCAAATCCCTGGATGTTTACAGCTCGGATTATCTATCCTGGGCTACAGATATAATTACAATCACAAAGAAGGTGCACCAATGCCTTGGCTTTCTAAGAAGTTTAAATGGATTAGGCATGTTACCTAATGCACCAACAAACCTTTTCGATGTACTGTGGAAGGTATACTGATTAGATGCCTCATGGCCATGTACGGCAATTCCAACACAAAGAAACACGAGTTTGTAGAGAGTGGAAATAGTAAAAAAAATGCTGGAGTGACTTAATGGGTTAGGCAGTTTCTCTGGAGAAAAGGAATAATTTACGATTTCGGTTGAAATCCTTCTTCAGACTGAGAGTCAGGTGCGAGGGAAACTAGAGTATGAAAAGGTTCAGAACAATTCAGAGCTGGCACCAATGATCAAGGAAAGGTGGAGCCTACAATGCTCCATTGATGGCTATGGAAGAGGTGATAACGAAGGGAACTGTATGGATGAACTGGCAGGAAGACTAGTGTGGGGGGGGGGGGGGTGGGCAGAGAGAGCTAGGAGTCAGTCCGTCCATCATAGGCACAGCGCTCCCCACCATTGAAAGCATCTTCTTGAGGCTCTGCTTCAAAGGACAAATATCATTCGCGATCCCCACCATCTGGGGCATGCCCTCTTCTCACTGCTGTTATCAGGCAGGAGGCACAGAAGCTTGAAGTCTCACATCGACAGATTCAAGAAGTGCTACGTTCCTGCAGCCATCATGTTCTACAACTAACCCACACAACAATAATCCAACCTTGACACCAGATCCACGTACTACCACAAACTTGTTTTTTTTTCTAATTGTGTTTTGCACTGATATGATGTCTTTTTGTGCAATCTGTTTTCGTGTTTTACTGTTTAGTTTAGTTTAGTTTAGAGATACAGCGTGGAAACAGGCCCTTCGGCCCACCGAGTCCATGCTGACCAGTGAGCCCCGCACACCTACACTATCCTACACATACAAGGGTTAATTTACATTTATAGAAAGCCAATTTACTTACATAACCAGTACGTCTTTGGAGTGTGGGAGGAAACCAAAGATCTTGGAGAAAACCAATGCTGTCACAGTGGGAACGTACAAACTCCGTACAGACAGCACCCGTAGTCGGGATCGAACACGTGTCTCTGGCGCTGAAAGTGCTGGAAGGCAGCAACTCTACCCCTGCACCACCATGCCGCCCTTATACTGTCCTGTGGAATTTATGTGTGATTTATAGATGATTTATGTGTTGTGTGTTTGTCTGGGTCCATGTGCCAGTGATCCTGCTGCAAGCAAGATCTTTATTTTAACGCTACATCACCGTACTTCTTTCTGCACATGACAATAAACTCGACTTGTCATAATTTGAGTTATTAATTGTGTTCCTTCATCATCAGAACCATGGAAAAAGGAGTGGGAACGTCTTTTGAACCTGCCTTGCTGTTGAATAGGCTCTTGGCTGTAATTTTACTTCAATTCCATATTTCTCTGCAATAGTCACATCCCCTGAAAGATGTATAAGTCTCAGTGATGAATATATACAATGATGAATCAAACACAGTCCTTCAGGAAGAAAATTTCCAACACTCTCAATTTCTGATTGAGATTTCTTTCTCCTTTCTGTGCTAAGTGGCTGATGAGATTACCATCCAGAGTTCTGATGAGAGCTTTGAGTTCCGTTAATGGATTGAAAGATACAGCAAGGAAACTGGCCCTTCAGTCCATTGAAACCACACTGACCATTGATCAGCCTTTCATACTAGTTTTATGTTATCCCACTTTTGCATCCACTCCCTCGCAATCTGCAGAGGCCATTTAACCAACAAACCCCATGTCTTTGGGATGTGGGAGGAAACCCACATGTGGGCGGCAAGGTGGTGCAGCTGTAAATTGCTGCCTTACAGCGCTTACAGCGCCAGAGACCAGGTTCGATCCTGACTCTGGGTGCTGGCTGTATGGAGTTTGTAAATTCTCCCCATGACAGCGTGGGTTTTCGCCGAGATCTTCAGTTTCCTCCCACAATCCAAAGACGTACAAGTTTGCAGGTTAATTGGCTTGGTGTAAATGTAAATTGTCCCTGTTGCATGTAGGATTGCACGGGAATCGTTGGTCGGTGCGGACTCGGTGGGCTGAAGGGTCTGTTTCCACGCTGTATCTCTAAACTGAACTAAACTAAACTGAACCAGAGCACCCAAAGGAAACACACATGGTCACAGGCAGAATGCATAAACTCTACATAGACAGTGCTTGAGGTCACAATCGAACCCGGGTCTGGCACCATGAGGCATCAGCTCTACTAGTTGCATCACTGTTCCACCCTATGTCTAGTTTTGAAATGTCTGTTTTACCCCTATGTTTAGTGTCTGTTTTACCCCTATGTTTAGTGTCTGTTTTACCCCTATGTTTAGTGTCTGTTTTACCCCTATTTGAGGAAGGATTGACTGGCATTGGAGAGGGTCCAGAGGAGGTTTATGAGAATGAACCTGAGGATGATTGGGTGAATGTATGAGTAGCATTTGATTGCCCTGGGCCTGTACTCGCTGGAGTTCAGAAGGATGAGGGGGATCTCATTGAATCCTATTGAATAATGAAAGGGCTAGATAGAGTGGATGTGGAATATTTCCACAGGGCGTGCAGCATAGGCTCACTAGGTTAATTCCCGGAATGGCGGGACTGTCGTATGTTGAAAGGCTGGAGCAATTAGGCTTGTATACACTGGAATTTAGAAGGATGAGGGGGGATCTTATTGAAACATATAAGATAATTAGGGGATTGGACACATTAGAGGCAGGAAACGTGTTCCCAATGTTGGTGGAGTCCAGAACAAGGGGCCACAGTTTAAGAATAAGGGGTAGGCCATTTAGAACGGAGATGAGGAAGAACTTTTTCAGTCAGAGAGTGGTGAAGGTGTGGAATTCTCTGCCTCAGAAGGCAGTGGAGGCCAGTTCGTTGGAAGCTTTCAAGAGAGAGCTGGATAGAGCTCTTAAGGATAGCGGAGTGAGGGGGTATGGGGAGAAGGCAGGAACTGGGTACTGATTGAGAGTGATCAGCCATGATCGCATTGAATGGCGGTGCTGGCTCGAAGGGCTGAATGGCCTCCTCCTGCACCTATTGTCTATTGTCTATTGTCTATTTCCAGTACTCTAGGACCAGGGGGCACAGTCTTAGAATAAAGAACGTATCTTTAGAATGGAGATGAGGAGGAATTTCTTTAGCCAGTGGTTGATGAATCTGTGGAATTCATTACCATAGATGGTGGTGGATGCCAAGTCATTGGGTATTTTTCAAGTGGAGATTGATTAGTAAGGCATCACAGGTTACAGGGAGAAGGCAAAAGAATGGAGTTGAGAGTGCAGACTCAATGGGTCCAAACACCTAATTCTGTTCCTATGTTAACCCTATTTGTTCTCTGTCTACAGATGCTGCCTGACCAGATGGGTATTTCGAGCATTTATTGTTTGATTTTAGTTTTGAGGCAGGGTTGTAGAAAGGCTTGCTTTGGGATGCAAGAAAAGAGATCATCATCATCATATCATATCATCATCATATCATCATATATATACAGCCGGAAACAGGCCTTTTCGGCCCTCCAAGTCCGTGCCGCCCAGTGATCCCCGTACATTAACACTATCCTACACCCACTAGGGACAATTTTTACATTTACCCAGCCAATTAACCTACATACCTGTACGTCTTTGGAGAATCTACTGATCCTGGCTTTGATGTGACCCCAGATCCACCAGAACAGATGCCCTCTGCAACTGCCATTTATTCCAAGAGTAGACACGGTGGGCGATAACCTCATATTACTGCTGATGCTCACAATACTATGAATGACTACATTTACAACTTCTTTTTTCCTTTTAGTACTCTGAACTCGCAGTCAAAACGTAGCGTTGAATTATAGATAGGTATCTTTTGAAATCTGAAATCCTTGCCTTACCATCCACAGGGTCTAACTACCACAAAAGGTTTCTCTGCATAAACCATTATTTTCTCCAAGGGATGCCCAGGGTTTACAACCACCCTCCCCTCTACACAACTCACACACACACAATAGTAGGAGAAGACTCTCTCTCTCTCTCTCTCTCTCTCTCTCTCTCTCTCTCTCTCTCTCTCCTCTCTCCTCTCTCTCTCTCTCTCTCTCTCTCTCTCTCTCTCTCTCTCTCTCTCTCTCTCTCTCTCTCTCTCTCTCTCTCTCTCTCTCTCTCTCTCATCTCCTCCTCTCTCTCTCTCTCTCTCTCTCTCTCTCTCTCTCTCTCTCTCTCTCTCTCTCTCTCTCTCTCCCTCCTTTGAGACTGAAAAGCTGTATGAAAAGTCAACAAAGCTTGCCTGCAGAGTGACTTGGAGCAGTTGTGCAAGTTCCATTTAAGAGTCAAATATTCTGAAAGCATTCATTAATAAAATATCTCTCATTTTCTGTTCACCGAGCAGCTTCCTTTGTGAGCATCTTGAGGTGCACTTTGTCATTGCCGAGCTCAAACAAGGATGCTCCTTTGGAAGTAGTAAAGGTCAGAAGAAAAGGCAACTTCTCTGGAGAACCCCTCCCCCCCCCCCCCCCCATTGAAGAAAGGAGCTTTGGAAATAAAGAGTATTGACTATTAAGAGTGACTGAGTGCAGAAGCAAGACCTATTTTTTTTTTCAAGATTATTACGCTAATGTCATTTTAAAGCTAATGGAACCATTCTATCTAACATCTGATTAAGTATTGACAGCTTCATTTAATTTGCGAATTTGACCTTCCTAGCACTTAACTGTCTCTTTCCCTTGAGGTGTAGCTGAGTATTTTATTTAGTGTCAGTCTCTAAATCTAGCCTTTTTTGAAGATTGTAACTTTTTTTATCATTGTGTTTTATTCCAATAGAATTTGAGGAGTTGTCGTTCAAATAAAACAGATATGGGTATAAAAAGAATAAACCTTCAGGTTTACATTAAAGGGTAGCTGGTCAAGTGGAAAAACATAAACAACATGCTTTCAGAGTTTGTAGAAGGAGTGTTGGGGAAGCAGTTTTATGGGATATCAGCTGAGAACATTTGTGCTAAATGGTTTGTGTT